>NC_141024.2:53432500-53805000 GCF_052040795.2 Danio rerio
GCACCAACACATCTAAAACACACAATTGACAAAACAGTTAATTTCATGCTCAATATCACACATTGTAAACTAAACCTCTAAACTACTTTTCAAAATACAATAATAAACAAACACACAAAACCATGTCTACAAAACACTGCAAACATGTTCCAAAATGACATAATTGTTCAAAACACAAAGTAAATAATTTTCTATTCTGCCTGGTCTTCTGCATTTGCCCAACTTCTTCTCTGGCCCGGCATGGTAACGGTGGCCCTTTGACCTATTATGTTTCTCTTACGTCGACGCCTTTTCGCCAAGTTGAAGCCAGCCTCGTCAACATAGATCATTTCATGTGGGACTTGATTGACCTCCAACTTCATGACTCTCTAAAAGTAATTAGACACAGTGTACATGGTTCACTGTACTATAACTAATGTATGTACTAATGAACGCCAGGTTTATAGAGTCGTTTACTGCAAAACACACTGTGCATAGTAAAGTAATGACTGTATTGCATAACCTTATGTGCACCTTATCTAACCTTACCTTATCTAACCTTATTCACAGTGGTGCTTCTACATTTATTCTGGCGCTCCTACATTTATTCTGGCGCTCCTACATTTATTCTGGCGCTCCTACATTTATTCTGGCGCTCCTGCGTTTATTCTGGCACTCCTGCATTTATTCTGGCACTCCTACGTTTATTCGAGCACTCCTACATTTATTCTGGCGCTCCTACATTTATTCTGGCGCTCCTACATTTATTTTGGCGCTCCTACATTTATTATGGCACTCCTACATTTATTCTGGCGCTCCTACATTTATTCTGGCGCTCCTACATTTATTCTGGCGCTCCTGCATTTAGTCTGGAGCTCCTGCATTTATTCTGGCGCTCCTACATTTATTCTGGCGCTCCTACGTTTATTCTGGCGCTCCTGCGTTTATTCTGGCGCTCCTGCATTTATTCTGGCGCTCCTGCATTTATTCTGGCGCTCCTGCATTTTTTCTGGAGCTCCTACATTTACTCTGGCGCTCCTACATTTATTCTGGCGCTCCTACATTTATTCTGGCGCTCCTGCATTTATTCTGGCGCTCCTACATTTATTCTGGCGCTCCTACATTTATTCTGGCGCTCCTACGTTTATTCTGGCGCTCCTACGTTGCTTCTGGGGCTCCTACGTTTCTTCTGGCGCTCCTACGTTTCTTCTGGCGCTCCTACATTTATTCTGGCGCTCCTACATTTATTCTGGCGCTCCTACATTTATTCTGGTGCTCCTACGTGTATTCTGGCGCTCCTGCATTTATTCTGGCGCTCCTACATTTATTCTGGCGCTCCTACATTTATTCTGGCGCTCCTGCATTTATTCTGGCGCTCCTGCATTTATTCTGGCGCTCCTGCATTTATTCTGGAGCTCCTACGTGTATTCTGGCGCTCCTGCATTTATTCTGGCGCTCCTACATTTATTCTGGCGCTCGTACATTTATTCTGGCGCTCCTGCATTTATTCTGGCGCTCCTACATTTATTCTGGTGCTCCTGCATTTATTCTGGAGCTCCTGCATTTATTCTGGAGCTCCTACGTGTATTCTGCCGCTCCTGCATTTATTCTGCCACTCCTACATTTATTCTGGCGCTCCTGCATTTATTCTGGCGCTCCTGCATTTATTCTGGCACTACTGCATTTATTCTAGCGCTCCTACGTGTATTCTGGCGCTCCTGCATTTATTCTGGCGCTCCTACATTTATTCTGGCGCTCCTACATTTATTCTGGCACTACTACATTTATTCTGGCGCTCCTGCATTTATTCTGGCGCTCCTGCATTTATTCTTGCGCTCCTGCATTTATTCAGGCACTACTGCATTTATTCTGGCGCTCCTGCATTTATTCTGGCTCTCCTGCATTTATTCTGGCGCTCCTACATTTATTCTGGCTCTCCTGCATTTATTCTGGCGCTCCTACATTTATTCTGGCGCTCCTATTTTTATTCTGGCGCTCCTGCGTTTATTCTGGCGCTCCTGCATTTATTCTGGCGCTCCTGCATTTATTCTGGCGCTCCTGCATTTTTTCTGGAGCTCCTACATTTACTCTGGCGCTCCTACATTTATTCTGGCGCTCCTACATTTATTCTGGCGCTCCTGCATTTATTCTGGCGCTCCTGCATTTATTCTGGCGCTCCTACATTTATTCTGGCGCTCCTACATTTATTCTGGCGCTCCTACGTTTATTCTGGCGCTCCTACGTTGCTTCTGGGGCTCCTACGTTTCTTCTGGCGCTCCTACGTTTCTTCTGGCGCTCCTACATTTATTCTGGCGCTCCTACATTTATTCTGGCGCTCCTACATTTATTCTGGTGCTCCTACGTGTATTCTGGCGCTCCTGCATTTATTCTGGCGCTCCTACATTTATTCTGGCGCTCCTACATTTATTCTGGCGCTCCTGCATTTATTCTGGCGCTCCTGCATTTATTCTGGCGCTCCTGCATTTATTCTGGAGCTCCTACGTGTATTCTGGCGCTCCTGCATTTATTCTGGCGCTCCTACATTTATTCTGGCGCTCGTACATTTATTCTGGCGCTCCTGCATTTATTCTGGCGCTCCTACATTTATTCTGGTGCTCCTGCATTTATTCTGGAGCTCCTGCATTTATTCTGGAGCTCCTACGTGTATTCTGCCGCTCCTGCATTTATTCTGCCACTCCTACATTTATTCTGGCGCTCCTGCATTTATTCTGGCGCTCCTGCATTTATTCTGGCACTACTGCATTTATTCTAGCGCTCCTACGTGTATTCTGGCGCTCCTGCATTTATTCTGGCGCTCCTACATTTATTCTGGCGCTCCTACATTTATTCTGGCACTACTACATTTATTCTGGCGCTCCTGCATTTATTCTGGCGCTCCTGCATTTATTCTGGCGCTCCTGCATTTATTCAGGCTCTCCTACATTTATTCTGGCGCTCCTACATTTATTCTGGCACTACTACATTTATTCTGGCGCTCCTGCATTTATTCTGGCGCTCCTGCATTTATTCTGGCTCTCCTGCATTTATTCTGGCGCTCCTACATTTATTCTGGCTCTCCTGCATTTATTCTGGCGCTCCTGCATTTATTCTGGCGCTCCTGCATTTATTCTGGCGCTCCTGCATTTATTCTGGCGCTCCTACATTTATTCTGGCACTACTGCGTTTATTCTGGCGCTCCTGCATTTATTCTGGCGCTCCTGCATTTATTCTGGCACTACTGCATTTATTCTGGCGCTCCTACATTTATTCTGGCGCTCCTACATTTATTCTGGCGCTCCTACATTTATTCTGGCGCTCCTGCATTTATTCTGGCGCTCCTGCATTTATTCTGGCGCTCCTGCATTTATTCTGGAGCTCCTACGTGTATTCTGGCGCTCCTGCATTTATTCTGGCGCTCCTACATTTATTCTGGCTCTCCTGCATTTATTCTGGCGCTCCTGCATTTATTCTGGCGCTCCTGCATTTATTCTGGCGCTCCTGCATTTATTCTGGCGCTCCTACATTTATTCTGGCACTACTGCATTTATTCTGGCGCTCCTGCATTTATTCTGGCGCTCCTGCATTTATTCTGGCACTACTGCATTTATTCTGGCGCTCCTACATTTATTCTGGCGCTCCTACATTTATTCTGGCACTACTGCGTTTATTCTGGCGCTCCTGCATTTATTCTGGCGCTCCTACATTTATTCTGGCACTACTGCGTTTATTCTGGCGCTCCTGCATTTATTCTGGCGCTCCTGCATTTATTCTGGCACTACTGCATTTATTCTGGCGCTCCTACATTTATTCTGGCGCTCCTACATTTATTCTGGCACTACTGCGTTTATTCTGGCACTACTGCATTTATTCTGGCGCTCCTGCATTTATTCTGGTGCTCCTACATTTTTGAAGTTGGGAGCACTGGTGCTGCCATGTAAAAAAGTTAATTTCAAGCCCTGCATTGGACAAATACTGTTTTTGTTTATTTCTATTTTTATTATTTATTGTTCTGTCGTTTATTTTCAGTGTAAAATTATTACTTGTTGTATTACTTGTTATTACCAATGACTAAGAGACTTGCAGATGGTCAAAACACTCGGCTTGGTTTAAATTTTAGTAAATGAATGAATGCGTGTGTGCGTTGATATCTATGCCTATATATCTAATAAGCGTTTTCTGCAAAACTTGCACAAATTTGGCAAATACGTTCTTTATAAGCTTTCTATTGAAAAACAACTAGTTTCAACACTAAAATGTGTAGTTTTCATGTGATTTTCTAAACTAGTAGTGCTCTGAAATTAATGATTGCTAATTAATCTTGATAACCATGAAACCATGATTATTTCTCAGACTATAATCCTAAAAATCAAAATCTATAATCGTTGCATCTCTTAATTGTGCTGCTACTGTAAGTGTGTTCAGTGTGTGACAGAGCAATGTGTGCTTGTTGCTGCTGGACACATGGCAACAGAAACAGCCAATTAGAAGCTGATCAACGAAGCACATGACATGTCAGTTATGGGAAGTGTGCATCATGTAAGAGGCAGTCAGTGAGAGAAAATACATATTCAAAGATGGAAAGTTTGTGAACTGGAGTGATCAGGAGATGTTAGATGACATGATTTGCTCCATGTGTTCTTTCATTTGTACTTTTGTCTTTGTCTTCTTAAAACTAATGAGCTACACGGCGACATTTAATATACCTGACAACATGAGGAGAGCTCATTTAGCTCATTACCATTATGATTGTGATTAGTCTTACGCCTCACGTCTGTTGAAGCACTGCACACTTGAGCGCAGCAATATTTAGACTCTGTGTCAAGTTAAAGAACCTCTACACACAGCACCAGTCATCTTTGTCAGCTCCAAAGCAGAAGAGCAGGAAGAACTCAGAGCAAGTGTTCAACATTTCTATTTACAGGAGCTCAGAGGCCGTGTCTGGACACCACTGGGCTTTCTGCTGCACTATATTCAGTTCTGCATTCTGAGTGAATAAACCCTAAGATTACCTGCTGCTCCTCCACTCAGCAAAATAAAAACACAAAAAGCCCTAATATAAAATAATATGGGCTATTATGAAATCATTTTGTAGTTATTGTTGAGTGGAGAATCATTTACCTCAGTGTCTCCAGTTTACAGTGTTGACTCTTCAGTCCATCAGAGAGAAGCTTCACTCCTGAATCCTGCAGGTCATTGTTACTCAGGTCCAGCTCTCTCAGCACACAGTTTGAGGATTGTAGAGCTGAAGACAAACTCTCACAACTCTGAACAGTGAGATTACACATGACCAGTCTGAGAAATAAGAACATAAATCAAATTTACAGTGTATTTTTTGTCATTCACTTCATGTAAATAATAATTATAATCAATCAGTCAATCAATCAATCAGTCAGGTGTTTGAACTCAGACCTCAGTGTCTCCAGTTTACAGTTTGGACTCTTCAGTCCATCAGAGAGAAGCTTCACTCCTGAATCCTGCAGGTCATTGTTACTCAGGTCCAGCTCTCTCAGCACACAGTTTGAGGATTGTAGAGCTGAAGACAAACTCTCACAGCACTGAACTGTGAGATTACAGCTCTGTAGCCTGTGAGGAAAAACAGAAATAATGATTTTGCATTTACCTATTAATCCAGAGCAGAGACAAAAACACTTGAATGTTGTCTTTTAGTTTAAGCAAAGGTAAATTCACTATGACTCTGTAAACACTGAATTTAAGGGAGAATCCCAGGCTGTTAAATAAACATTAAAGAAATCTTTACTTAATAATTCACATTTTTGTTTGATAATTATTAGTTGTCATTATTAAAAACTTTCTATATTTTCCAAACTCATGTTAACATATTAGAGCTATCAGTTTTGAAATGCACACCATCTATATCTATATGCGTTAAAGAAAGGTGAGATTATATTATTGTATTGTGTAAAATTATCAAAGTATTGAAAAGAATGTCTAAAAATGGAGTAAACATAAGGAGAACAGATATTGTATACAGCAGGAGATCAGTAATACATGTTTGATGTGAAAGCACAAATAGTCTGTGCTGTTTCTGCACTGCATGCATATGACTTATGGGTTGCAGATGTGTTGCAAATCGATGTGTGAAATGGCCATAACTGTATACAGAAAACTCTTACAGTGCTCTTGTGGTGTTTTTGACCACTGGTATCAGTCTCATCAGTGCTTCATCAGATCTTCTGTATTTCTGCAGTTCAAACTTCTCTTGAGTCTCTTCTGACATCAGGAGCACAAACACCAGACCCGACCACTGAGCAGAGGACAGATGCTGTGCTGTAAGATTTCCAGAGCTCAGACTCTTCTGGAGTTCCTCCACAAAGTCATCCTTCAGTTCATTTAGACAGTGGAAGAGGTTGATGGTTCTCTCTGCTGATTTCTCCTTCTTTATTCTCTTTTTGATATAGTCAGTCGTGTCTTTGATGTTCTCAGTTTTGCGCTTCAGTCCTGGGAGGAGCTCCTTCAGGCCACTCTGATTAGACTCTAGTGAAAGACCTAGCAGGAACCGGAGGAAAAGGTCCAGGTGTCCGTTCTTGCTTTGTAAAGTCTTCTCGACTGCATCCTTGTGAAGTTTAAACAGGGTCTTTGTAGAGAGTTTCCATGTCAGCTCCTTTTTCCTGGAATCAAGAAATGGATTTTCTTTCTTGTCGTTGTAAGTGAAAAACACATAGAGAGCAGCGATGAACTCCTGAACGCTGAGATGAACAAAACTGTACACCTGTTCCCCTGAAATGGGGTTTTCCTCCTGAAACATTCGAGTACATAATCCAGAGAACACAGACCCTTCCTTGACATCTAGGCCACACTTCTCCAGATCTATTTTGTAGAAAATCAGTTGTCCTTCCTGCAGCTGTTTAAAGGCCAGTTTCCCAAGCTTCAGAACAATGTCTACAAAAGACCAGGCCTTGGCTTCAGGTTCAGAATCGCTGCTGTATTTTTCTTTCATCTGTTGCTTTTGAGACAGTAAGAAGCTGGTATACATCCCTGTGAGAGTTGTGGGTGTTTTTTCATTGCTCTCTTGACCCAGCAGAGGCTGAAGAACAGTGAGAGAGATCCAGCAGAAGACGGGGATGTGGCACATGATGTACAGACTCCTGGATTTCTTGATGTGGTCAAAGATGTTTCCAGCAACCTCAGGACTGCTGTTTTTGATGAAATACTGCTCCTTTTGCTCATCACTGAATCCTTGCACCTCAGTCACCTGATCAATGTAGGTTTGGGGTATCAGACTGGCTGCTGCGGGTCTGGATGTGATCCAGATTAGGGAAGAGCGAAGTAGTTTTCTCTTTAGGAGATTTGTAACTATCTTATTCACTGTCATTTCCTTATCAACATCAGTAAATCCATCATCCTCTTCAAAGTTCAATTCAAAGCGATATTCATCCAGTCCATCAAAGATGAACATGACCTTACCTTGTTCTTCAGGAAGAGAGCTCAGTCCTCCCGGTCTACTAAAGAAGTACTTGTTAATCAGACCTATTAGACTGTACTTTTCTTCTTTAATTAGATTCAGTCTACGGAACGGCAGTGGAAATATGAAGACTATTTCCTGATTGTATTTTCCGTCAGCCCAGTCAAGGATGAATTTATTGACAGAGACAGTCTTTCCCACTCCTGCGATCCCCAGTGTCAGGACTCTTCTGTTTTGTTGACCTGTGTCAGGCTGAACTTTAAATATGTCGTTACACTTGAGTGGTTTATCCTTGGCTGTCTGTTGATTGTGTTTTGACTCTATCTGCATCACCTCATGGTCATTCTCTCTTCCGCCAGTCTTGTTCTCCACCACATATAGATCAGTGTAAATATCATCCAGGTACTTCTGGTGACCCGTCTGTGAATTACCAATCAATATTTGCTTATAGTCCTCCTTTAAGTTCTCCTTTAGTTCACGGCTGGTGTTTGTGTAATCAACAGGAGGGGATTTACAGGTCTCTGAAGCTGCACCTGTACAAGAGAGAGGAAAAAACATTAAAGTAAAACATGATTATGCCCTGTGCTTTCCTTTATGAAAAAAAAGAACAATTACACATAAAAAAAATTAGATGAACGAAGACAAACATATAAATGTTAATCATGTGAAATTCAGGCACCCATTTACATGCATTAGCATCATGATTGACCATCACTGTTGTCCATAGCAATGCTGAATTTAAGACATCTTAAGCTGTGTAATAAATGTTATGACAATACATCTGACTCAAAAACCATTGCTAGGACAGGGTTTTAACATGGAATCAAATGATCACATTTCTAAACTTTGACAAGGAATTAAACAATACCTTGCTTCTGTGTATTCTCCAGCTCTTCAGCCAATTGATTCTGCTTTATTTTCCTCAGGGTGTCCACGGTGATCTTCACAGCTCTTTCTGATCCAAAACATGACACCATCTTATCCACTGTATCCAACCTGTCTGCATTCTCCATTTCAGCTTTTGAAATATCTCTATGGTCATTTACTAAGCATCGCTGAAACTTCTTTAGTTCAGCTTCTACCAGTTCATTCAGTGAGTTGTCGAGCAGCTGTTTAACATTCGCCATGGTGCTTCACTCATTCACAGCTACAGAACAAGACAACAACAAGAGCAACAACATCTGCATTAGTTTCACAATTAACATATGGACCTAGGCATTTATTATTTATTTGAATAATGCAATTACCCTGTAAGAAAAAAAAAATCACATTTCAGAAAGCTAAATATTGAAAATTGATTGCCACTTTTTTAAGTGGCTCTTACTAACCAGAAATAATGTAGATGTTTCTTGTTTATCTACTTTAATTCTGTCTTGAGCAGAAGCTCTGTAACTCTATCTCCTGTATCATCATACAGTAGTGTTTATTTAGACGTTCAACTGGTTAAACAGAACCATTTTAGAAAATAAAACCAGTTTTGGAAGACTTCAGATGACAGGTAAGATCGGTGGAGAAACACACACATATGTCCACTGTTAAAAGACCCTGGCATACTACATAATACGAGTACAAATACCCATCACTGTAATGGTACCCTGAAAGGGACCTTTCCGAACCTCTAGTTTAGATCTTATATTTCATACAGGGTACAAAATAAGGGCCTGTCATGGACCTTTAAAGGCACAGTGATACCTAATGTACCTTATTAGTACAAATTTATCTGACAGTGTTGTAGAATTATTGCAAAAAAAGTTAACACTAAAAAAAACTGAAGACTAATATAATATAAAAGCTCTTGAGATGTAGTTGTACATGCTCAGAATCATCTGAATCATGTTGTTTTTATAGTGACACACATGGCACCTATAGCTCAGTTTATGCTGCTTCTTAAAAGAACTGGATGATCATTGCAGCAGCTTGAGAATGTGCCCTGGTAGCAAGAATTAAAGAGGTAAAGTTGGTTTTATATTCGCACATTCTGACTTTTCCCATAATAATATAATTTCATAAAAGTATTATTTGCAAGCTCTATACAGCGAAATCATATTAGCAGCCAATGACTATCAAAGTACAACATTATTCACAGTTAAATCTACAGTGTTAATGTTGTTTTCAAGTCACACTTGCGTGCTAATTCCGATCTAATATTTAAAGTAACATCGTAAACAATATAGAGACTTCTAAATGAACGAATGTGCGAATATAAAACCAACTTTACCTCTATGCAAGAATTCTTGCCCAGATTTGATATAAAGCTGGTAGAGCAGGCATTCATCCAGCATTGGTTTACAGCATGTGGGCCAAACATTGGCCAGGTTTGGCAGAGGTGGCACCGTCTTTCAGGCAGCATGCAAGACATGGGCCAGATGTTAAAAATTTATACGTGGGCCATGTAAGTTTGGACTATCTTGACCCACTTTTAAAATACATTTCAATGATTTTTTGAGTAAAGACATATTTTGGTGCACAAAATTGTTTCCATCTTCCTGTTTGCATTTTCTAATGCTTCCATTTTAATACAGGAAACAATCCAGATTTATTAATCTGTTGTTTCTTGTATGTTGTGAAATAACTGAATTTAAGTGGTTTATTTATAAACTAATTTCGAGAGGAGCACGTGCTTATGATTGATAGCACCTGGTCCACATTAGCTA
This sequence comes from Danio rerio, assembly GCF_052040795.2. Taxonomy (NCBI): domain Eukaryota; kingdom Metazoa; phylum Chordata; class Actinopteri; order Cypriniformes; family Danionidae; genus Danio; species Danio rerio. Next base: position 53,442,557 of record NC_141024.2, read on the forward strand.
AAACTGATTTACCAATCAGATGACTCCTTCACCTCTATAAATAACCAGAGTATCTTACTTCAACCATCTTTGTCTTGAAAACCGCTCTGCATCACAATCAGCAGTTAATCCACAACAGCAACAACTATTACTACTACTACTACTACTACTACTAATACTTCAAAAACAACTATAACTCCAACAATTTCAAAAACAACTTAAACAACACTTACCTCTAAAGCTTCCTGCCTGTCCACAGATCCATAACATTTAACAGCTGTTTGCTGAAATACGTTCAGCAGAGCAGCATCGCAAGTCATAAACTTAGTGATTTGATCAACAAAATGGCTTTTTGTATCGTTTGGACAGCTTGATTGACACTTCTTTAAGCCAATAGCTGTAAAGAGAAGCGTTACCTTCCAATGAGCTCTATAAAACTGGAGATGGTCCTGTCATGTCTTTTTACTCTTTCGCAAAGTCTTTATGAAGAATTGGGCCAGATACGCTCGTGATTTTACTTTAGTTAAGATTCCAACACAATGTTATTCATGGATTAAAGTAAAGCCATTTACTAACATTCCATTCACAGTTTTTACTAATATACAGTTGATATATTAAAATAAATTATTAACAAATAAATAAATAACATATAAATAAATGAACAAATAATTAAACAAATAAATAATAAATAAATAAATACAAATTAAATTAATTTATTTAAAAAAAAATCATCTGATAGCTGTTTAATTATAAGAAGATTATATGAGTAACTCATATGTCCATACACAAGTGCCATAAGCTTATAATGTTCAATTGATAGGATATGAAATGGCAAGAAAATGTATTTCTTGCTTGACTGCTATGAATAGAAGTTTAAACTCCACTATGACTTCACCTGCTCAGTCTTCAAGAGGTACCAGTCTTCCAGGACCACCAGACAAGCCACACCTCACATCCTCAGCTCTCCATCCATTTGCCATCCCGTGGGGGGATGAATGCCCACCCCTACCATCCTTGCACATAGTGTCAACGAAGCTATCGGACCATGCATTAACAAAGGCTCTTCCATTTTACAGTCGCCTGTGCCCTTATTAAGATGCCTCGCATGCATATCAGCTAAAGCAATTTTTCATGTCTGCCGTACATGTATTATGTTGTAAAGATTTAATTTCTGATTCTCTTTGTTTCTCAATTTTTAAAATCATGACTGCCGGCTCCAGAAGCTGACCCTCATCCAACCTATTACACTCCACATCTATTCCAAATACATTCACACTCTACACAAAGGATACATTTCCACTCTCACAGCCCACACCCCAATGCCATGTTCACACTAGCCTTTTTAGTTTTGAGATGTTCTGAACTAACCTCAAATTCCAATCTCACAATCCCCCCCCACCATATCCGATTTAATCTTCTTACTGAGTAAAGCAAAACAGATAAATTTCGCAAAGCACATTCTATATACAGTTTTTATCCCCTCCCCTTTACACACACACACACACACAAACACACACCCATTCCAAACCCTCTAAGCATTCTTACATAACAGGAGAGCAATACTGCCTCAAGGAAGCCTAGCCGATCCTCTCCAGCTGACCTCCACCCACACGCATTTCTAGGTACAAGTATGACTCTGCTATTTTCCTCCTATTCCCCCTCCTATTAACTAGGAGCTCCTTCATTATCCTCCCCTTTTTTTCTTCCCTACACTTTTCTCTCTTAACTTGAACTATCCCATACTTCTATTCACTCTCATTCACCACAGACTCACTTAGGGGTTGTTTAGAGTTCAATTGCTGCAGCAATGGCGCTCTAAACGAGGTCAGATACACTTACATTTACAAATACCATTATTGTCACACTCCCCTGCACTCATACAGAAGTAAATGCTTCTGCGGGACTGCACATTGCCTCCATACTGACCCATTGCACCTCTGCAGCAGAGACGCTCCGCTGAGCTACACTCATGCATAGCACCACCACAACTGCAGTGACGCTGTAGCTGAGCCCTCATTCACATTCATATCTACATATCACTACTGACAACATTTAACATTCCCGCTGGAGCACTCATAAGGCTCCAATACTGAATACAACCGCACCTCTGCAACAGCAGTGACGCTCTGCTGAGCCCACACACATCTCCATTTAGCCAAACCTACCGACACACCCCTCAGCATCACCACAGCTATTAAATCGCCTCTGCGGAAGTATACTTGCCTTCCAATATTGACTTCCACCGAACCTCTGCAATAGCAGAGAAGCTCGCTGAGCTTCTTTCCCCTCCGCACCACTGCGGCAGCAGTAACACTCTGCCTGAGCTCATATACACCCTCATTTAACATATCCCTTCAGACAGCATGCCAAACCAGCTCCATAATCAATCATCAGCTAAGGGCGAACTCTTAAAGTAAAGTTTATTTGTAAAAAAAATTGAGAGGAGCATATGCTTATGATTAATAGCACCTGTCCACATTAGCTAACACTGATTTACCAATCAGACAAATCCCTAACCACTATAAATAACCAGAATATCTTACTTCAGCCATCTATGTTTTGAAGAATCCCCTCTTTCACCCCTACTCCTCCCATTTCCTTCTCAGGGCAGCATGGAGGCCTAGTGGTTAGCACCACGGCCGCACAGCAAGAATGTCACAGGCTCGGACACTTCCTGGCCAGGTCAGCATTTCTGTGTGGAGCTTGCATGTTCTCCTCGTGTTTGTGTGAGTTTTCACCGGGCTCTCCGGTTTCCTCCCACAGACTAAAAACATGTAACATAAGTAAATTGACAAATCTAAATTGACAGCATAGACACTTCATAGCATTAATCTACTTCCAACATTATTAAGCAGGGGAGTTCTCAAGACCTACCTGAACTCGGACTCCCCTCACATCCTGCAACGGGAGGGAGCCCCGGGCTCAAGGATCTCACGAGTTCAGGGCTCTCTCCCGGGACAGCATGCCAAACAAGCTCCATAATTAATCATCAGCTAAGGGCGAACTCTTGAAACAGCACACATGACTCATATTGAGCTCTGGTAAATATGACACCAGATCAAGCTGCCTGTAATCTAGAATGATCTAAACACATTTGTTGAAGCTGTAAACTGAAGAGTCAAACTGAAGAAGATGTAAAAAAAACAGAGTCAATACCTGTGTTTCTCTGAGAGAGAGCCCTTTACTTGCTCCTCTGCCATACTGCAACTAAAACACCACTGCAGACATTAGCAGAGCTTTCAGGAAACAATCATATATATATATATATATATATATATATATATATATATATAGTTCTTAACATGAATGCAGTTGGTTTAACCCTTGATCTGACATCCCAGGTACTTCACATTTGATTTAAGATAGCCAATTGTTGACTTAGTGAGTATTAAAATGTCTCTCTACTAAAGAGGCTATTTGGTTAGTTAATGAGTTACTCTGATGGTTAAAGGTTAAATGCAGTTTTGTTTAAGGATCGTCAGCTGCTTGTTTTTCAGCAGCTTTAACTTTACTTTTGATTTCATGACTCTGAATGTTTAGAGTTATATTTAATGCTGACTTGTTGTAACTATTGAGTCAGTCTGCTATAGAAGACAACAAACACTTTAAAGGGATTAAAAATAAAGCTTTTAGACACAGTGTTTAAATGAGCGTGTTTGACTCAGTGTTTAATCTGTGTTTGAGGATTTGATCTTCAGGATCAGACATTTAAATCACACTCACATATATAAACCCCTTCATCATCTCCACAAATCAGCGTAATGTAGAAATGTTAAACTCACATGCAGAAGTACAGACGGTCTTGTGCAGCAGGAACACAATCTGAGCTCTTTGACTCCTTCACTTCAATAAAACACACCTGTGTGATCTACAGGTATATCCTGAAATATTATTGGCTCCACTGAGTGACACTGACATGAATATTCATGAGATTCTTTAGACTGTATGTGTGTTCTGAAGTCAACACAAACCACGAGCTAAAGATACCTGTGCAGTTTTGCTGAGCACGAGTGTGTTGAAGGAAGATTTAGAGAAGGTATTTGAGATGAAATCTGAGAGGTTTCTGAAGAATATTTTGAAAAATGTTAAACCTATAAATAAGATTAGAGATTTCTATATAAATGAGTAAACCTCATACAGATCTCTCTGTTATATTATTATTATTATTATTTCTATTTTCTATAGGATGCTGTTCATTAATATTCAATGAGTGTGTTTATACAATAGATTAGTCAGTACCAAAGGCAAAACTGTAACTAACTGAACAAAATAACTGAAGATCATAGTGAAGAAAAACAGCCCAAACAAATGAATAATGTTTAACCAGAGGAAAAATCAAGAAAACCAGCAACAGTATTACATTTAGTTAAAATGTTGTAGTTTGTCTTTTACTCATTGTTTGCAACACATAATTTGAATGTACATGTATTATCTGTCTATTTCTGAAGGTGTTTTCAAACTCTTTGTTAATAGTCTATACTCGCTATCAGGCACGTGCACACATAGGGCTCAACCTGTGCAGTCCACATGCCCTTTTTAGTCTTTGATAGAAAGTGCCCTTCCAAAATGATCAAAAGTGCCCCCGCGACGCGACACACCCTCCGTCCCGCCCTACAGTAGGCGCGCAACAACACCGCTCTTGAGTACGCGTGCTCAACCCCACCCCCGCTGTACAGTACGCGCGCGACAACACAGCTTATAAGAACGCGCGCAACAACAACAACCCCCCACACCCCCGCTCCTCAAAAAATGTATCCTGCACATGCCCTTTGGACGGTCTCTGCCCGGGCCTGCTCGCTATTAGGGTTGGGTATCGTTTGGGTTTTTTTTGATACCGGTACCAAATCGATACTTTTAAAACGATACCGGTGCCAAAACGACGCGTGAACCGATACCTCACAAAAGCCACAAAATGATGGTGGATGAGGATGACTCAAGAAAAACACAATTTTATTCAACAAAAAGTTGAATGTTTAAAATTGAACATTAAATTAAAAGTTTAAAGTATGTATAAATATATAAGTAAATGCAAAACACAACAACAAATATGCCACCTGACCCAGTAACAATAACTTGTTTCAATTTTTGGCAGTTTTTTTTTTTTTTGCAGAAATATCACCCTATTTGCCTTTTCTGGCAAAATACGACACCTTTCCTGACTTATTGTATGGCCTGCACACCCAGGTGAAAAAAAGTGCACTAAAATCAGCTTCATTTTGTCTCATAATAGCACAGTTGAGTACACTTAGATGTACTTAAGTTTATTTTAAAATGAACTTAATACTAATTCTTAGTACATCAAATACAAAATTAGTTTGGGAAAATCGAGCACTTTTAATACAGTATTTAGCACACTTTTTTTACAATTTGTATATTCTTTTAATATATTACTATTATACTTTAAATTAGTCATAAATATATTTAAATTTTTAAAATTAGGGTTCAAGTGTATTTCTAGTTGTAACTAAATATATTTTTTAAAATACAGATATAGTATGTTAAAAGCACATTTTAGTTCAATTTCAGGGTGTCCCAAAATAGCACAGTTGAGTACACTTAGATGGTATTAAGTTTATCTTAACATATACTTAATACTATCTTTTAGTACATTAAGTACAAAATTAGTGTGCGAAAATAGAGCACTTATAGTGCATTACTGAAAAGTGTACTAAGTATACTTAAAGTGTATTTTAGTGCACTTTTTTCACCTGGGATAACTTGGTGGTCTCAGTTATGCTATTGATAATTTTTTCAAAGTTTCTTATTTGGTTTTGTGACTTTGATATTATCTGTGCCTCATCAGTTGGAGATGGGGTCTTTGGGGGTGGGTTTTACGGGGTTATTTTGTGTTCTACTTGTGGTACTCTCTTGTTCGCATTTGGTATCTTGTACTGGTACAATTGTCATTTCTTTTAATGCATACTATCATTCATATGACTTTCTGTTGACATTTTTAATATGCTTAATTCTCTTAAATTAGTAACATGGAACGTGAAAGGCATAGGCCATGTAATTAAAAGAAAGAAAATTCTAACATTTGTCAAGAAGAATGTGTATCTATAGCATTATTACAGGAAACACACTCGTCAGATAAGGAACATTTGAAGCTAAAAAGAGTTTGGGTCGGCCAGATATACTTTTCCTCATTCACGTCAAATAGTAGGGGAACCGCAATTCTTATTCATAAAAATATTCCTTTCATCCTTGAACATGTCGAACATGATTCTGAAGGAAGATTTGTGTTAATTTCTGGTCTAATTCTTGGAAAACATGTCACTGTAGGCAATACATATGCCCCAATTGCGGACTGCCCTAATTTTATTTCTCAGGTGATTCTAAAGTTCAATCAGCTCTGCAAAAACATTGGCTTCTTAGAAGGGGATTTCAATTGCATACTTGATGGAAATCTGGATAAATCCTCACCTCAGATTTCAACGAGCTGCAAATCATCACATATAATACGTAACACTTGTAAAGACATCGGATTGGTGGATATTTGGATGGAGCTGCACCCTAAAGACAGAGATTATACTTTTTATTCTCACCCCCATAAATCATATTCAAGACTAGATTATTTTTTCATACCTTCCGACTGTATACACAATGTGTGTTCTTGTCAAATTGGCCCTATTGTGCTGTCTGATCATGGCCTGTTTTATTTGGTCATTGATATTAGTATACCTATTCAAAAATCAAATTATTGGAAATTCAATAGCTCTTTTTTAAGTAATACTAGCTTTTGCTCTTTTATCAAACAAAAAAAAAATCAGTATTGGCAAGACAATCAGAACTCCCCTGTTTCACCTGCAATAAAATGGGATGCAGCCAAGGCTACGTTGCGGGGTCATCTCATTGCTAATGCTGCTCTAAGCAAAAAGCTAAAGATACAAAAAAGGAAAGAATTAGAAGAAGAAGTAACTTGCCTGGAAAAACAGCATAAATGCTTGCTAAATCAAGATAATTAGATATTATTAAATAATGCTAAAGCTAAACTTAACCTAGACCACACAGAACATATCAAGAAATTATTATTTTATACTAAACAGCGGTACTATGAGTCTGGTAATAAACCCAGTCGCCTCTTGGCCTATCAGTTAAAAAAGGAACAGAGTGAAAGAACTATAAAAGCAATTAAGACATCTGCAGGTAACATGACTTTTGATCCTCAGGACATTAACAACTCTTTTTCAGACTTTTATAGTAATCTTTATACAACCGATTATCATGGATCATACAAATATTTGACTAATTATTTAAATGAGATTTCTCTTCCCAGCATTTCTGATGACGCTAGGACTCTTTTGAATGCCCCTTTTACTGAAGATGAAATCTGGCAAGCTATTCAGTCAATGCCATCCGGTAAAGCTCCTGGCCCAGATGGGTATCCATTAAGAGTTTTATAAGCAGTTTTGGCCTGAACTTTCCCCAATTTTAATGCTGGTGATAAATAATCTTTTTGAGATTAACTCTTTGCCTGAATCCTGGTCAGTGGCAATTACCAGCCTGCTTTTAAAAAAAGACAAAGATCCAACAAATTGTTCATCTTATCGCCCAATTAGTCTACTTAATGTAGATTATAAAATTATAGCCAAGTCCTTAGCTCGACGGATTGAAAATGTTCTGCCTTATGTTGTTAATCCAGACCAAACTGGTTTTGTGAAATCCAGGTATGGTTCAGACAATATTTGAAGAGTTCTAAATATTCTAGACCATTTAAATTTTACAAAGGAATCTGCATCTATTGTATCCCTAGATGCAGAAAAGGCGTTTGATAGGGTGGAATGGCCTTTTCTTTTTGCAGTTTTAGATAAAATACAGTTAGGATCCAATTTGATTGATTTAATCAAACGCCTATACTCTAATCCTATAGCCCAGGTTAACACTAATAGAATGCTGTCTACTAGATTTTCCGTAAGCAGAGGCTGTCGTCAAGGCTGCCCTCTTTCACCTCTGTTATTCTCTCTGGTTATTGAACCGCTGGCTATTGCCGCGAGAATTAATAGTAGCATACACGGTATTAAAATAGGTCTAGAGGAACATCGTATATCTCTGTATGCAGTTGATGTTTTGTTGTATCTTAAACTCCCTGACACCTCTACTGATGCAATTCTTAATGTAATTAAAAAATATAGTACTTTTTCAGGGTACAAGATTAATTTGGATAAATCTCAAGCTTTGTATATGCATGCTTCCTCTGAATCCATCTCAAACTCAAGGTACGTTTGGAATTACAAAAAACCCAGGCTTAAATTCTCACTGTTGATGAAACCAAAGGAATTGGGTGGGTTCTCACTTCCCAATTTCCAATTATACTTTTGGGCAGCACAAATCAAGCACATGTTAAATTGGTTTATTTACAGATTTGATTCACGATGGGTTGGGATTGAATCTACAAGATGCTCTCCTAGACTCTTATACTCTCTACCATTTATTCATAATATACAAAAAATTCAACATTTGATTAGTGTCTTTACAATAACAAATACGCTTTTGGTGTGGCATGATGTTAAGAAATATTTATCCATCCCAAATAAGTTGTGTTCCAAGTCACCTATTACCTTTAATCCTGATTTTCCCACTACAATACAGAATATTGGCCTTTTGACTTGGAGATCAAGAGGAGTGTCAGAATTAGGTCATCTATTCCAGGATGGCCAAATGAAATCATTTGAGCAGTTAAGACAGGAATTTAGTCTTCCCAGTAAAGATTTTGATAAATTCCTGCAAATTCGACACTTTTTAGAGTTACAATTAAAAGAAGGTAATATACAATTTGATTTTACTGACATAGAAAAACAGCTTTTCTCTTCATGTACGCTTAATAATAAGATCTCTGAATTATATAAGTTGCTGTCTAATGCGGACCCTTCAACCTTTAATTCTTTAAGGGCAATATGGGAAAAGGATCTGAGGTCTAGTTTTAGTCATGAGGAGTGGCTATCTGCCTGCTCAAATATCTATCCCAAAAGTACTTCAATTTCAGTTCATGAGCAAAATTATAAATGTATTCACAGGATATATCTAACTCCTGTCCGCCTCCATAGAATATTTCCTAATTGTTTCCAGCTATGTTTCAAAAGTAAGTTAGACATTGGCACAGTGATGCATGTATTTTGGAACTGTGACAAAATTAAATTGTACTGGAAAGAGATTCACAAAATGATTTTAAAAATAACTGGAAAGACTTTTGTTTTGTATCCAAACGTAAACCTTCTGAATTGTACTTCGGAACTGTGTCTTGATCATGACAAAGAATGCGTATTGAATTTTTGTATATATTTGGCCAAAAAATGTATATTGATATTGGGGTCAACTGTGCAGACACCTTCAGTCAATATGTGGCTGAGTCAGGCAATCAGACTTATGACCTACATCAAAGATCTGAGGTGTGCTGGCTCATTTGGTCCTCCTTCTGGACTTTCCTTGAAAATACTCAATAACTATGTCTTTCTAAATTTGTTTTATAATCTCTTTTTATTTTTGTATTTATTTAAGCATCTGTATGCATTTGACAGAATGTAACAAAAACTGCTGTACATATCGTTACGAGATACCAGTACCACTATTCTGTTGGAGGAAAAAAAAAATACAATTAAATAAAAATCATAATGAAAGAGGTTTCCAAACCTTAAAGTCTTAAATAACTTCTGAATGTGATGGGAAAGCCTTCCTTCTCTAAAGGGCCCCTCCTTGCTGTGCCTATTGCACAAAAAAATGTTAACAAATATATTCAGTGCCCATATCTGACAATATTATATTCTTGTATTTCTGACTAGGTTTTAAAGTTAAATATTTCTAATTATAGCAAGGGATTTTAAATGTATAAAATAGAATCCCTTTATGTCTTCCTACCAGTATGTTCCTCAATGACTCGAGTCTTGGTGTGCTTTAATTGTTCATCTTGTGTCGCTGGTCAGTTCGGTTAAATACCATTCTTCCTTCAAACGATTTAAATGTCCATCATTGGTGAATGAAGTCAAGAACTTTTACCAGTCTCTCAGAGTTCTTTGTTAGGATCTGTCAGGTTTTCCCTTCTTTCAAACATTGTCCCTTTAAAATTCAATTTTAAATTTAAAATTCTTTTCTTCGATGTCACTCCAAACTTTGCCAAGATCTTTGTTTCTCTTTCCCAGAGATTCCTATAATAGTTTCTTCTTCGCTATTTATTAGTCCTTTTTCTTTCAGATCTCTTGATGCCTCCGTTGACATCGTTGGATTTTAAGGTCCATTTCGGTTTCAAAAAATCCGAATATTATTTCTACGGGAGCGTGTTTCTAGATCTAACAGTTTCTCTTGTAAGTTTTCTTAAATTTGTATGGTTTGACTAAAAAATTTCTTTCATCTCAGCAACGTTCTCTAGTTCTCCAACTCACTGCTCCACTTCGTTGACCTTTTCTGCTGTTGCGTTTAGGCCCGTGATCAGGCCATCCAGTTTTTGATTGACTTCTTGTTTAAAGTTATTTAGTTCCATTTTCACATCTTTTGCGAGGGAATCTTGGAAGGCGGTTAAATCAAATTTAATATCCATCTGGAAAGCTTTGATGTCCGTATGTATTGCTGCAATGCAAGCTGACAGGCTATCAGCTATCCCGTTCATCTCAGATTTTTCATCTGTTGATTACTCGTTGTAGAGTCCATTGTTGTAGAGTACACTTGAACGTCCATGTGTTTCTTAAGCTGCCCCGGATGAGTGAAACTGTACACATTGTGTACACACTGATCATGTCTACGGTTTACCTCCAGTGTGAATTCTCTCATGTGTTTTCAGGGTTCTTAAGTGAGTAAACCTCTTACTGCACTGTGAACACTTGTAGGTTTTTTTCTCCAGTGTGAATCCTCTGGTGCCGTTTCAAATTTGCAGCTGTGATAAACGTCTTCTCACACTCCAAGCACATATGCTCTTTCACTCCTGTGTGGATCATCATGTGTTCATTAAGAGACGATGATTTCCTGAAACTCTTCCCACACTTAGGGCATGTGAATGGTTTCTCTCCAGTGTGGATCCTCATGTGTACATTAAAGGATGATGATTGGATGAAACTCTTCCCACACTGAGTGCAAGTGAATGGTTTCTCTCCAGTGTGGATCCTCATGTGTCTGTAAAGTGATGATGAGTTGCTGAAACTCTTCCTACACTGGGTGCATGTGAAAGGCTTATCTCCAGTGTGGATTCTCATGTGTAGATTAAGGGATGATGATTGGCTGAAACTCTTCCCACACTGAGTGCATGTAAATGGTTTCTCTCCAGTGTGGATCATCATGTGTTGATTAAGGGATGATGATTGGCTGAAACTCTTCCCACACAGTGTGCATTTGAATGGTTTCTTTCCAGTGTGGATCCTCATGTGTAGATTAAGGGATGATGATTGGCTAAAACTCTTCCCACACTGAGTGCATGTGAATGGTTTCTCTCCAGTGTGGATTCTCATGTGTTGATTAAGGGATGATGAGTGGCTAAAACTCTTTCCACAATGAGTGCATATGAATGGTTTCTCCCCAGTGTGGATCCTCATGTGTTGATTAAGGTATGATGATTGGCTGAAACTCTTCCCACACTGAGTGCATGTGAATGGTTTCTCTCCAGTGTGGTTCATCATGTGAATGTTCAGTTTGCTTTTACTTGCCAAACTCTTTCCACACTGAGTGCAGGTAAAACAACTTTTGTCTCTCACTTTTATAATACCATCAGTCTCTAAATAAGTTTTGTCCTCTATTTTAACTTGATGTTCCTCCTCTTTACTCCCCGTATAGTCTTTAATTAGGTCTGAAATAAAAAAAAAGTTCAGTTTTTAGTAAATCATTAAAACTCTCATCAAATCAAAAGCTGAAGTGAAAAGATAATAAAACATTGGCTACACAAACCTAATTTTGATGCACATTAACTTTATTATTAATATATTTATTATAAAAATATTTATTTATTAAGAATATTAATATTCATTCATATTTAGATTGATCTTGTCATATCAATCTCCTGTTATCCATTACACACATACACATTTTAGTGGATTCTTATGTAATTGATCCCAGATCATTTTGGTCATATTGATGAGTAGGGGTGTCACGATTCTCCAAATCCTCGATTCGATTACATTTTCGATTCTTAAGTCACGATTCAATTTGATTATGAATAATTAATTAATAACAAATTAATTATTTGTAGCCTACCGTTTAAACTACCTGACCTGAATGGTCTTTGTTTTACCCATAAACAAATCATACAGTAAATGAATAAAGGCAAGTTACACACATAATTACCACGTCAATCACTTTTTTCTTGTGAATAGGCAGTGATCTGTGTCGTTATTATGGCGTCTGTAAAAAAGGTGCACAACCAACAGGAACCAGCCAACAGTATCTGAGGTGTTTGCTAAGTACTAGTGTGAAAGTAAAAGATTGAAGCAGTCTTAACTAGGTTAATTAGGTTAACCAGGCAGGCTAGGATAATTAGACAAGTTATTGTATAACGATGGTTTGTTCTGGAGACAGTCTGAAAAACAATTAGCTTAAGGGGCTAATAAATTTGACCTTAAAATGGTTCATAAAAAATTAAGAACTGCTTTTATTCTAGCCAAAATAAAACAAATAAGACTTTGTTCAGAGGAAAAAATATTATCAGACATACTATCAACATTTCCTTGTTCTGTTAAACATCATTTAGGAAATATTTTAAAAAGAAAAAACAAAAACAAAGGGGGGCTAATAATTCTGACTTCCACTGTATATATATTTACAGTAATTTTTTAAAATGTTTTTAAGAAAACTTATTCAGTTCATCAAGGCTACATTTATTAAATGTAAAAAATGTTAAATTGTTAAAATATTTATCAAAATTTTAAATAACTGCTTTATTATTGTATGTAGTTTCAAATAAAACTATTACTCCAGAAATTATTGCTTTTATTACTATTACCATTAATAAATATAATAATAATTAATATTAGTGATTTCTGAAGGATCATGTGACTGGAGTAATGAAGCTGAAAATTCATCTTTAAAATCACTGGAATAAATGAATAAATTAAATGATAAACTACTTTTGAACTTTTGATAAACTTTACTTTTGAATTTCATGATTTGTATTTATGATTAAATAATTGCAGCCTTGGTGAGCAGAAGAAGCTTAGTTTAACATATTTAACAATCATACTGACCCCAAACTTTTGACCAGTTGTGTATAGAATATTTTAGAAGCAAAAATATGCACTTTAATTTTAACAACCCACAGACATCGTCACCGAATATAAAGCAGAGGTCAGACTTTCTCATATATACAAAGCCTCATTTCAATTGTCAGGTTTTGTAAAAATCGATCTATTGAATTAATCAATCTATTAAAGAAACGTTGGCTAGAATTCTGCATTATAGGCTTAAATTATAGAGACATAGCAGATGAACCGAGACTGCATCAGATCAATGTAAATCTTTCTTTCGAGCTGTCAGTGCGTAAATGAACAAAACAACAGGCCTAATACAACATATTATACGATTAAAATATGGAAAAATTAACAGATAGTAATTTCGGTCAATTTTCCTGACGGATAAACCGAGATCAGGCTGGATAAACAGCTCTCTGTAATATTTCACCATGCTTTCACTTTCGCATTTACTGGTAAGAATGACATCTCGCCCTGCTCATCATTCTCTCTTCATATAGCCGTATATATGGCTATTACACGATCATAATACACTGTGATATAGCCTGGGTCGTTAGTTCGTTGCATTGTTTTGTTTTCTCACTACAATGGATCCGCTCAGTAGCGCAGAGACAGTCTCATTCAGGCGATCTCAGACTGATTGATTTGGCGCTGATGCGAGCGCAACTGCTGAATTTATGCCAAACAAACATTTTCCCCATGAAAACATAACTTTATTTTTTATTTTCTGTGTTAAACACTGGCGTATGCTACGGCGCTGACGCATAGCCCTTCGCCGTGGCCGTCGGCGTCACTGACGTGCACCTCTCAAAAAATGTAACTACACGTCGCAACAACGAGTAGCGCAAGCTTTGTGATTGGTCGGCTTGGTAGCCACTTGTACATCCCGGAAGTGTTCAGGAAAAGCACAAAAGCAGCGAAGAAACTCGACACATAGGAACAATTACACCTCACTGCCAACTAGCGTTTCGGAAGTGTTAATGCAGACCAACAGAGACAGCGCGCAAAAGTATAAATGCACAGCCACGCGCGTTGCATGCGCCGTGGGTTACGCCGGTCACTTGACGCAGAAGTATAAATCAGGCTTTAATATGACCTGTCTGACAAAGTGAAGTAGACCAAAAGAGCCTCAAAAGCTAGACATCATGTCAAAATCTAAAGATCTTTAAACACAATTAAGAAAGAAAATACCTGTGTCACGAGTAAATAAAAAAAAAAAAAGTGAACTCAAATGCAGAAAAACAACAACTCTTTATTGAGGAATGAGTCCTGGAAAAAGCAAAAGTCAAAGTAAACACCCGGTCGTGTGAGTGCTAAGAAAGTGTCGTGGGAAAAAACAACCAGACACTTACTAGCGGTCCTGGACACAAATACAGGGTGTGTAACAAAATAATATGTACACAAACAATCTGAAGGATTCGGATTTCTGCTTTCCAGTCCATCTCATCATGGACCAACATTTATCCTTTTCATCATCCTGTTTCTCAGTATTTAACTGTGAATTGATTTTAATTAATGAATAAGTTAACACATTGCTTAATATAAGAATGTTCAGTGCATTTGCCTGTCTCTTTATACCTATTTTCAGGAGCCAGCAAACTAGGTCAGAGGTCATGGAGATCTTGAGTGGAACTGAGGACTGGAAACAACTGTTTCTATTGTTATTACTAGGAGTTAATACTGTCTAAAATGTCTAAAGTGATTTTGCTATAGTTTCACAGTTAAATCTTTTAAAGTGATTCTACTTTTTATTCAAGATAGACTTTGTGTAGTAAGAATATAACTGCCTGAATGTAGATCATACCAGTTTTTAACCAGTTTTGATAAAGACGGCTGACGGTACACTCAGCCTTGGATAAGAAACAGATTATACTTGAAGTGTGTGTGTTCTATTTGATTGTTGATCCGTTTCACAGGTCTGGAGTCAGCTCTAATCAGTCTAAAGGGTGTCTGACGTTTATGTTTAGATATTGTTCAGAATTGTACGCACGAACCTCACGTGGAAATGTTCCTAGTCTATCTGTGTTTTAACCAATCAGGTTAAAACACCTTTATGTATGACGCAGTTAATGACGTTATGTGAGAGTATAATTGTTATTGATTGGTGATTGTGAGCAGAGCGGCCTAGGAACTCATTGAGAGTGTTGAAGCTGGCTTCTGCGAATGAAACTGCAAACTATCTTCAGTAAACTAAATTTATTTTTTTAAAATCTCTGACTCCAGCTCTTCTTCATCAACCAGACTGGTCATTCTTTGGGTTAAACTGTAAACTATCCCTACAGTTTTGGTGGAGGACGCGTGGCACTTGTTTACTGGTAACACCATTGATCAATCAACAAAATGAAGGTAGGAAGATTTAAAATGATAAGACTAGGGATTGTCTGTGAAGTGGTGGGTAGTAACGGAACGTTGTTGGTTCTCATTCAGACGTGAATGAATGTTGTTGGTTCTCATTTAGACGTAAATGAAAGTGTGGATTTCTCATTCAGCCGTGAATGAAAGTGTGGATTTCTCATTCAGACGTGAATGAAAGGCACCGGTGGATTCACAGAAATTTGTGGTAGATTTGTGTAGAATCCCTTAGCGAGCTGGTGCATTTTTGTGTTACACCTATAGTGATAAGTGATAAGTGTAACAGTAGTTGAGAGGTGTACCTCCTCTTTCACCCAGAGTTAAAATACTCAGTTTATGGGTGTGTTTTAACACATTCTCGGGGATAAAACTTGGACTGGTTTTTATTCAGTAGTGGACTAAATTAACCCGAGATTGTAATTAGTTCCACCACTGCTATCTAACTACATCACAGACAAAAAGGCATGCCATAAGAATAGTGTAGGTCAGATTATTAGGGAAAGAAATAATTGAATAAAAATAACAAATAACATTATAATAGGGATCCATTAGATAGTAGTGGCCACAAAAGTCAGACAAGATACCTAGAAATATCAGGGTGAGGTTGATTGATCAATGATGCACCAGGAGCAATCCCGAGAAAATTATGACCCTAACTGGATTGGATCGGTCTGGACAGTTTGCACATCTTGGGATGGTTTGCAGATTCATCAAGCAGAAGCCAAGCACTGTTGGTAAGATTGCCCTCTCAATTTCTTCTTGCTTTTGGTGTTGAACTCAGATATAAAAAGAAATAGATGAGAGCAGAATGCAGTAAATGGCTCAGCTAAGCTCTCAGGTTTAAAATGATTTTAGAACTGATTGTAAAAAAAAAAAAAGTATTCCTTTGGCATTTAATTGTCATTGAAAAGCTAAAATCTAAATATTGAGAGGCTAGTAGCAAAAACTAAGCACAAAAACTGACAGTAACATTATGGGAATAAAGAATAGCTTATGTTTTGTCTTAAAAGATAAGATTCTGTGTGACTGCACTGCTATTTTGGTTTAGCCCTCAACATGACAGGTTTTGGCTGTAAAAGTAACAGACACATGTCCGATTAAAAATATGCCATGTAAGTCTGTGCAAACAAGCAGCTTTATGGTTGGATATATATATTTTTAATAATATATATGTAACATAAATGGGGGTTTCAAATAATACTTTGATGGATGCAGTTAACCCCTGAAAGATCTAAAACTATTGTTGACTGTAACAGCATTACTTTGAAAATCCATGTCAACTCTGTTTTATATGTTTTAGGACGGGCTTGAGTAAAAAGATATTACAATAAAATTATGTTATTGAGGTTAATGTTATGTTTTTATGTTTAAATTTAGTAAACATGCATTTTCGTTCTAGATTGCTCAAAACTCTCTTTCTCTCTCATTAGATGTCAGCTAAGAGCTGCTATCTGCCTGTTCCATAACAATTGATAAGCACAGTGCTCAGTTGGAAATCAAAAAGTAAAGGAAATGCTAGAATGAATACAGAAATTCTACATTTCAATTTGTAAACACTAATAGATGTATTAGTAATTAAAAATCAAAGTTAACAAATAAGAGATTGCAAAATGCTTTTGTTTGTTTTTCCAGTGATGGGTTGCGGCTGGAAAAGGCACCAGCTGCATAAAAACGTGCTGGATAGGTTGGCAGTTCATTCCGCTGTGGCGACCCCGGATTAATAAAGAGACTAAGCAAACAGAGAAATGAATGAATGAAAATGCTTTTGTTAAAGCATCTTGAAAAACACTAATATACCCGCTGAGCTATAGAGATAATTAATTTGAACAGTTGTTATTACTGTTTGGAAATTTCTTGTCTTGTTTCAGTGGTTTATTACTGTTTGTAACTTTTGTCTTATCCTTAGTCTCCATCATCACATACAGGGCCGGATGGCTGTACTGAGGTAGCAGACCCTGACACTGAATGGATCAGGGTGATATCTAAACTCCCTGAATAATCTCAGCTTGATATTCAGTTGATTTAAGTGTTTGATAAATCTGTCTCAATGTTTGAATTCTAGTAGGTAGTCTCAATGGCTTTCATGGTTCTTGACTGCACTTTCCCAAGTTTGCAGAAAATTCTGAATCAAGGAGGAAGCCTGCACAGGAGCTTGCAGTGTGAGTGGCAGTTGACCGGTGGGCACGAAGGGGGGTTCCCTAAGACGGGTAAGATTTTCCCTTGGCCAAAGCGGAAAACAACCTAAGGCATGGGACCCCTCGTAAACCCCGGGGCATCTACCCGAAAAAGGGGGATGTTTAATGTGAAAGATGGTGCTGGACAGGGGTGATGCTCTATCGGCCTAAAGCATCCTTAGAGGGTAATTGTTTGAAGTTACAGTAATGTCGGTCCTTGTGACAAGCATCAACGGACTATGCCAGGGTATGGTACCCTGAAGGAGATGATTGGTAAAAAGATAATGGCAATGGGCTTTCAAGAACCATTGGAGACAGTACAGTTTCTTAAAATTTTACCAATATCAATGTGGTTGGCTGCTTTAACAGCACTGGATATTTTATATGTCTGAATTTTAAGAATGCTGAATTCCTGAATGTGAAGCTGAGATGATTTTTAACTGATGTGTCTGATTTTTCATACTATTTTACTGATGCAGGTCCTTATGCATGACGAAGGACATTTTCGAGATGGTGTTGGCTAAAGATAAAGACTGGCTGTGAGATGGTTTGGATAACACAGCTGAATGGAATTAAGCAGTTAAGGTAAAATAATTACAAGAAATTCTCTTAGGCTTTAAATAGTTCCAACTGAGTTTTAAGAGATCAAACTTTTGACATTTGGAACGTTGCTGAATGATTAACGATTCTGAATTGTAATCATTTTAATGTTATAGTCTAAAACTATTAAAAATTTTTGTGCATAAAACAGACAGAGACTGTTTGAGTGAAGCCATGAGTTGTGTTTTGTTTCTATTATCGACATGCTTAGCAACAATATTAAGAAAACAAAACACACCAGCTGATTGTCTCAGAAAAGACATTGATTATGAACCGGGAAACTTTGAAACCTGATAAAAGATCATGTAAATCTAGTTGAAACTGGACAAAGAATTTTAGGAATAAGTTTGTGCGAGTTCAACACCTAAAGCAAACTTAGTTATGAGCTGTCACAATATTCATATCTATGGTACAATAATGCTTATTGTTCTGAGGGAATGATTTGTCCCTGTTGTATGAATATTGTCACTAACCTCTGGAATAAGTGTTATATTATTACAGATTGTATAAGCGAAATGCCAGACATTGCAGAAGTCAATAATGCTGAGTTAATCTGAGGAAAAGATGATGCAGACCATGAGATGAGCTTTAAATGGATGGGTTATCCAGCTCTGTTTGCAATCGTTAATAATGACTTCTTTTCCTGATTCAGGTTACTCTCTGGAATAATAATCATTTTAAAACAAGTTTTATTAGCTTATAGCTGTGAAATTGAAGACTGCCATCCATTTCAGGTTACAAACCCATGTCTAAAGTGACTGAGAAGTTCAAAGGTTAATTACAGTTAATTCTTTGCTATCTGAATATTAATGTTAAGTATTTTAGACTTGATGGCATTTAAACAGTGACATTGGCTAAGTCACTAACCACAAAAGTCCAGAAAGCATCCTCACTCTAGCATAGGAAAAATAAGCAGAGAATTGAGTCGAAGTCATTTGTGTTAAAGGCAAATGCTGCAGTAAATCACTCTGTCTATGTGTGTGTTTCCTCAATGATAGAGGAACATAATTGTTTGGATGTTGTGTAGAACAGAGAGATAAAGTTGAATGAAAGTATTTGCATCTGATGGTTGAATTCAGTAAGAAGTATTTATACTGCTGCAGCGAAAATTAACATTTTAGGAAACAGAAATGCAGCGTGAACTTTAACAGCATTTTGAAGCAGTCAAGTCAACTCAAGTCAATATTATTATTTTGAATACTGACAAGTTGTACAGAAACTTAGACTGTCTTTAAATGAAAATTTAGTAGTCCATATCCAAGCAAGAGTCTTGTTTATATGTGGTAATAGAGTTGTTAAATCAGTCTGCTCTTGTTCAATTGGTAATGCTTTCAAACAGGTTTCACTGTCAAATGACATGTATGAAAGATTTTTAAATAATCAAAAGTTTGAGCAAATAGCAAACATGTGAGCATTTCTAATTGACCAGACAGTAAGAATCGAATGAATTTTATACAAGGTGTTTGCTTCTGATTATGTTGAATGGTTTAGTCAGAGGAAAGTAATATGGTAAAAATGACAAGTTGAGAAGATAATTATAAGGTTTAGTCTTATTTCTCTTAAAAGATGCTTGAGTTTGACAGACTTATGTTTAATCTTTGTTGAATTAGACTAAAAATGTGTTAAACCCCTAAAATGGGGGAACAAAAGAAATGGATTCATAATCCCTCTTATTGCATGTTAATGAATTAGATTAATAGTTTGTAAAAACCATTACATCTTTCTTGGTCTCTAGGTAACAGGTTATATCTATATCTAGTCTCTTTGAGGTGACTGAGGGTCTGGCTCAATGTCAGGAGTGCAATAACAGTGTTTATTCATTTAGCCCGGCTTCCAGAGAGTGGATTTGATATTAGTTTGTTAACTGTGAAGGTAAATTTGGCTCATTATGGCCAGGACAAGGGTGCTTGTACACTTCCTATCAATGATACAGAGGAATGTGTTGCATCACTACAATCACATCATTATTTGAATGAAAAGATATTTTAAGTGGACTTGACTGACATGGAGTTCAGCAAGGTGATGATTAAACATGGTAATGGTGCTGAATTGGACTATTGTGCTGTTGGCATGTTTAATGTGTGTTAATGTAAAAATGCTTCATTATTCTAATTTGAAGTTACAGAACATGCTGATGAATGTTTTAAGACTGGTGCAGATAAAGATGTCTTTGCAGGTCATGAATTTAAATCCTGTGTGGCTTAGGTCGAGTGGATGACCTTTTGTGTCTGATCAGAGGATCTCTGAGCACTAGAATTAGCCTGTATGTTTCGGATTTAGAGTTGGAGCAAGTTGTAGATGCATCAGAGGAAGTATCGATGGAAATTATGAGTTGTTTACTTCTGGAGGACTTTTAGGGCTTGCGCATTTGTGTTCACATTCTGGACTTTGGTCCGCTGTTGTTGTTTTTTTTGTATGTTTTCACTTCTGCTTGCAGGACCCTTAATCCCACCGATGATGAGAAGCGTGAACTCCTTTTGTGGGTGGAGAGTGAAAGAGCCCTTAGCTTGGGGACTGGAATTTTTAGGTTCCAGCTTGTCCAAGAAGGGGTGAAAAAAACTCTGCAAACTTATTAAGGGAGCATGAGTCATTACTTTCACTCTCCTTAGTGACCTCACTGGCTGAGTTTGGACTCCATTCGGGTCAAAAGGGGGTTAGGATTCCTGGTTTTCACCCAGGCGGCCCGGGTTCGACTCCCGGTATGGGAAGGCTTGAGTGCTTTTGCTTCTGTCCTTTTTGGCCAGCGGTCGGACTGCAGCTACCTTATACGATGTGGTTGTGGAACTGTCCCGTAAGCCTTCGATAGCTCAGTTGGTAGAGCGGAGGACTGTAGGTGGGATGATGGCAATCCTTAGGTCGCTGGTTCAACTCCGACTCGAAGGACATCTTTTGCGCTCAGAGCCGCTTTCTTGCCTTCGCCAAGTCAGTTCACCACTGCTCAAAGTTCAGCATGGAGGTGAAAAGGAAGTTCCCTGACCGGGAATCGAACCCGGGCTGCGGCGGTGAGAGCGCCGAATCCTAACCACTAGACCACCAGGGAAGGTCTGGCTGAAGGTTGCCCTCAAGTCTAGCTGTGGGCCTCCACCCAGGTGTGCTGCAGCTGCTCTGACAAAAATAACTCTAACGTTTGCAACCTCCTTCTGGGGAAGAGAAAGTCTCAGAGCCTGGATCCCAGTTCTTCTTGGGAGGGACTGTCACATGCTCGGTGTAAGAGCATCCTATCGACACCACAACTTGCCATGACAACAAAGCACAGCATGCGTTGAAGGAACTCCATGTTCACCGAGCCGTGTCCTCTTTCCAATCAGCATGCTACTGAGCACTGCTGACGCGGACTGGGCCAGTGGCGCAATGGATAACGCGTCTGACTACGGTTCAGAAGATTCTAGGTTCGACTCCTGGCTGGCTCGTTCAGGAAATATTTGCGTTGCTCTCAGTGCAGTGCGGTTGCGGTTTGCCCCTGCTGGAGTTGTTCGGTTCTACTCTGGAATGAATCAAGTTTCTGGGGCTGCCAGCACAGAGCCTGTGGGGTGCGCTCCTGGGTTCAAAGGCTGCCCCAACTGCTCTCATGTCTTGGTCCCGTACATCCCTCAGTTCTTCTAGAAGAAACTAGTACAGCCACTCTCCTGGGAAGACGGCAGTGACAGCTTGTAGACCAAAATGTTTGCTGTGAGGCTAAGGCGTTCTACTGCAGCACAGATACGCATTCGAAAAGCAGACAATATTCAAAAACAAAGTGCCAACCTAAAACAAGATTGCAGTCAAAATGACCACCTCAGACAAGTGTGAGCAATGTTTCAGGCTCTGTTATATGACGGCAAATATGCCACACAGTGCAGACGCTCATACTACTGAAAAAGAAGTTACCTGACTGAGAAAGGTATAAATAGAAATCGGAGCCTGCTCCAAATGGCCTGGTCAGCTCCAAGCAGGTGAGACTTGAGCTCCAAGTGGGCTGTAAAAACCTCCTGGAGTTTTCATTCATTTAATGTCTGGTACAAGACACTGCCTGCAAACCAGTTATGTTTGAATGTCAAACCTACCCCAATCCTTAACCCAACCTCACAGTTTCCTGCTGTGTTTTATCAACCTCCCAACCTACCCCAACTCTTAACCCAACCTCACAGTAACAAACCTCCATGTGGGTTTCTTTGATTCAATGTCTCGTACATGGCACAGAATACAACCTATCGCAGTTTATTAAAATCACACCTACCCCAGCCCTAGGCCCAACCTCACGGTAACCTGCTGTGTTTTATTCAATTTTACTCCTACCCCAACCCTAAACACAACCTCAGAGTAAGCAGTTTATATATTTTTATTTTTTATTTTTATGAATGTCTACTACAGCTACATCAATCGCAAACCCAGCCTACGTGCGGCATAAGTGCCTACCACTTAGAGGTCATCTAGCCAACTTGCAGTGTAATCTCCTCCACTTGTAGGTCTCTGAGCTGCAGCAACACCTAAGCGCTCTGACACACAGACACAAAAGAAACCATTGCTTTTAACCTCCTCTTGGAGAGGAGAGAGTCTCCGACCCTGGATCTCAGGTCTTCTATGGAGGGACTGTCAGGAATCCTGTAAGAGCATCCCATCCACACAACCTCTTGCCATAAAAACAAAGCAGAATGTGTGGTGAAGGAACTCCGGGTTGACAGAGCCTTGTCCTTGCTCCAAGCAATGTGCTAACAAGGTGCCGAACAGAGTGACGGTGGAACAAAGGTTAGCGCTTATGACTACGGATCAGAAGATTCTCGGTTAAGGAAAGCAAGAAACTGTGTATGAGAGAGTGCGTAAGTGTATGAGTGGCACTTGTGCAAGCGGAGCAGGGACGTGCCAGCGATCAGAATGAACTGGAGTTTGTGCCAAGACTGGCTTTCCAAATTGGCAGTTCCCATATGGTCTAGCGGTTAGGATTCCTGGTTTTCACCCAGGCGGCCCGGGTTCGACTCCTGGTATGGGAATGCTTGAGTGCTTTTGCTTCTGTCCTTTTTGGCCAGCGGTCGGACTGCAGCTACCTTATACGATGTGGTTGTGGAACTGCCCTGTAAGCCTTCGATTGCTCAGTTGGTAGAGTGGAGGACTGTAGGTGGGATGATGGCAATCCTTAGGTCGCTGGTTCGACTCCAGCTCGAAGGACATCTTTTGCGCTCTCCGCTTTCTTGCCTTCGCCAAGTGAGTTTACCGCTGCTCAAAGTTCAGCATGGAGGTGAAAAGGAAGTTCCCTGACCGGGAATCGAACCCGGGCCACGGTGGTGAGAGCACCGAATCCTAACCACTAGACCACCAGGGAAGGTCTGGCTGAAGGTTGCCCTCAAGTCTAGCTGTGGGCCTCCACCCAGGTGTGCTGCAGCTGCTCTGACAAAAATAACTCTAACGTTTGCAACCTCCTCCTGGGGAAGAGAAAGTCTCAGAGCCTGGATCCCAGTTCTTCTTGGGAGGGACTGTTACATGCTCGGTGTAAGAGCATCCTATCGACACCACAACTTGCCATGACAACAAAGCACAGCATGCGTTGAAGGAACTCCATGTTCACCGAGCCGTGTCCTCTTTCCAATCAGCATGCTACTGAGCACTGCTGAAGCGGACTGGGCCAGTGGCGCAATGGATAACGCGTCTGACTACGGATCAGAACATTCTAGGTTCGACTCCTGGCTGGCTCGTTCAGGAAATTTTTGCGTTACTCTCAGTGCGGTCGCGGTTTGCCCCTGCCGGAGTTGTTCGGTTCTACTCTGGAATGAATCGAGTTTCTGGGGCCGCCAGCACAGAGCCTGTGGGGTGCTCTCCTGGGTTCAAAGGCTGCCCCAACTGCTCTCATGTCTTGGTCCCGTACATCCCTCAGGACTTCCAGAAGAAACCAGTACAGCCACTCTCCTGGGAAGACGGCATTGACAGCTTGTAGACCAAAATGTTTGCTGTGAGGCTAAGGCGTTCTACTGCAGCACAAATACGCATTTGAAAAGCAGACAATATTCAAAAACAAAGTGCCAACCTAAAACAAGATTGCAGTCAAAATGACCACCTCAGACAAGTGTGAGCAATGTTTCAGTCTCTGTTATATGTCAGCAAATATGCCACACAGTGCAGACTGGGCCAGTGGCGCATACTGGCACCTGTAAGTCGTGGTTATTCTTGGCTACACCGGCCAATCACGTTCCGAGTTGGAACCAAGATTTTTTTTTAATTCATGGTTACGCTGGCCAAACACGTCCCGAGCTGGAACCAAGATTCACCCTATTCTTGGTTACGGCAGCCAATCATGTTCCGAGTTACAATGAACGCTATGGCCAATCAGAGCCCTTATACCATTCAAGATTTGTAGTGTACAGATTTCGTTGCAGATTAATTCGGACAACAATTGCAAACTAAGCATTTTTATAACAAGTTGGTTTAAATGAATAACCATTACAGTAACATTAATTACTACAACACGATTATTATATGATTGTTATAGATGTTATATAACGTTATTTGGTAAGATTAACTTAGCCGACCAAGCACTCTTTAAAGTTTTACTACAAACATTTTAATGCAGTTATTATACATTACAACACTTTATATTATTATTTACTACCATAGTTACAATAATGCCCGTGCATTATTCTAACACATCAATGAATCACTCACTTATAATAAATATAAGGCTCATTTCATCAGTCACTGATTATAAACAAATATTATAATAACGCTCACATATGACTACATCACTAATCATAAACTAATCTAATAAATCAATCACAAAGCAAAAAAACAATATGGATCACGCATGAATGCATCACTAATAATAAACCAATAATAGAATAATGCTCAAACATTAATTCATCACTAATAATAAAGCGATAATATAAGGGTCACACATTAATGCATCTTCAATAATAAACCAATAATATAATAATGCACACGCATTAATTCATCCCTAATTATAATCCATTAACAAAGTTAACATTAATAATCTTCTTTAATTTTCTATTTCGCAGACATAGATTAAATTACTAACAGACTAAAATATAAGTAACTTCAATTTAAAGAAATAGTTTGATATATTGAATATGTATGAAGACAGTTGTGCCTTGTCTACTAAAGAAAGAAAATTGATTGATTTATGTTTAATACAAGCAAGGCGTTGTATTGCTTTATGCTGGAAAAAAGTTAATCGCCCCTCCATTGGATTTTGGTTGAGAAACCTTATAACATGCTTGGCTCTTGAAAAGCTCACATATATAATAAGGAAAAAATCCACTGAATTTTGTGACATCTGGGAGGTGTTTTTGAACTTTGTAAAAAACGGAGATATTGAAGAAGCTTCGGAAGTCTGAAGTTGTGGGATGTTTATTGGTGCTTGATTTTATTTTTATTTATTATATTTTTTATGTATATGTGTAATTTATTATTTTATTTATTTATTTGCATTTTTTTATTACTATTATTATTTTTTTTCCCTAAGCCTGTCTAGGGTAAGTTTTGGGTTCAATACTCAATAAAGACATGCTATACAAAAGTAATAGTTTGAATGCACTGCTTTTACATGTAACAAAACAGTAGTTTTCAAAATGTAGAAAATATTTTCTTTTTGGAAATGAAAATGTTGTCTTCAAAAACAATTACGTTACATGTACATTATTACATTACAAAAGAGATAAAATAAAATTTAACTTATTCACTGTCTCAACTAGGACAAACATTGTTATTAATGATGTAATTATTTTATTGATGGCAGCCTAAATCTGACAGATAGAGGCAACAAAAGTAAAGGAAGCTAACAAAGGAAAGTCATACAGAAAACTGTCCCCTGAGGCAGTACTGGACAAGACCAAACAAACTTAAATGAGCACCATGAAGATGTGATTAACAGAAAACATCTGCTGGGTTTCTTTGAAATCCAGTTTGGTGTATTTTGTGGCCAAACATTCAGGTGGGTGGCTGAAAATGCGAGCTGGAACCGAGGAATCATCAGGGTGAAAAGAGAGGTATAGCTGGGTATCATCAGCATAGCAGTGGTAGGAAAATCCATGTTTCTGGATGACTGGTCCTAAAGATGTTGTGTAGATGGAGAAGAGAAGTGGCCCAAGAACAGAGCCTTGAGATACCCCACTGTTTAGATGCTGTAGGTTGGACACCTCTCCCCTCCAAGACACCCTGAATGACCTGTCAGAAAGGTAAGATTTGAACCATTGTATAACAGTGCCCGCAACGCCCAGTGACTCGAGCGTAGATAGCAGGATCTGGTGGTTTACAGTGTCAAAAGCAGCTGACAAATCCAGCAAGATGAGGACTGATGATTTAGAGTCTGCTTTAGCCAGTCTGAGATCCTCCACGACCGAGAGCAGGGCAGTCTCAGTTGAATGGCCTTTTTTTAAAGCCAGATTGCCAGCTTAACTAGACTAAAAGCTTACCTCTTGGAAATGTAGCAAGCTAAGCTAAAAAATCCTTGGCAAAAGTAGTGTAGCTACATCCAAGCTAATTTTACAATATTCATATTTAAATCGAAGCAACTTAAATCCAAGTCAATCATATCTTAGTGATCAATAAAACTGTCAATGAAAAATAATTTAGTTTAGTTATTTACTGTAAATATTATGTTGTACCAAACAGAAACAAATTATGTTATATAACAGCAAAAACTAAAAATCCAAAAAACTAGGTGTTACACAAATAAAATACCATAGTTATTTTATTTATAGTAAAGGGAAATACTCTGCAATTAGCATTATATTGTATATATTTTACAACTTTTCATTAATGAATTACACCCTAATCTAATCTCTCTGTCATCTTTTAATCAAGCAAGTTTCTCGTGTCAGCCCAATGATTGTGTGGCTACATCACCAACAAGAGCAAGAGGTGGCAGTAACGCATCAAAAACTTTGTTATCGACCACCGTAAAACAGGAAAAAGAAGAAAATGTCATTCTTCTAATGTAGAAACTTCTTTGTTATTGATCGGTAAAGCTGTTTCAGTAACCGAAGAGGCCTCCGGTGCACAGAACTGCACAATAGGTGGTTGGCGCTGACAAGCAGTAATACACACGTTGTGTTTGGCAACCCCCCATATGGGAGTCTAGGGCCGTAACATCCACTGTCTCTAACGTTAGATTAAAAGATGGATCAGTGCAGCGGCAGCAGTAATAATAATAATAATTCCTTACATTTATATAGCACTTTTCTGGGCACTCAAAGCACTTTACACAATGGGGGGGTTCTCCTCCACCACTTCACCAGTGTGTAGCATCCACCTGGATGACACGACAGCAGCCATTTTGCACCAGCCCACACATGATGAAGCCAATTGAATGGATGCCATGATGGACAGAGACCCCTACTCTTTTTTTACATTTTTAACAACCACACGTTAACATCTTAAGACGGTGCTCACTGAGCAGTATAGCATCCCTATCACTCAAACACACAGACCAAAGGTTGGGCGCCCCCTGCTGGCCTCACTAACACTACTTCCGGCAGCAACCTAGCTTTCCCATGTGGTCTCCCATTCAGGTACTGACCGGGCACAGGCCTGCTTAGCTTCAGTGGGCAGCCATGTGAGAGTTGTAGAGAGCTAGCTGCCGGCTGGTAATGGAGTTAATGTGATTGTCTGTTGTGGTGAAGGAGCTGAGACGAAAGGTAATCTAAGTACCTACTGTCACCCATGGTCATGACTGAAAGGACAAGATCTCGGATACAACCGGACACATTTTACAAAGTGTTATGACCCGCTTGTTTGAGTCGCAGCACAAAAGAGAGATGAGCCAACAAAATAACCTGAATGCAAATGATTTATTATAAAATGTAACTCATAGAACAATCAATCAATGCAACCAACAAATGTCTAGGGATACTAATGAAGATAAAGAACTTAGGATATAATCACAACAACACTTTAACTACATGATATAAGTAATGCAAAACAAAACCATAAGGTTAAAGAATCAATGAGATGGGAGGTCTTGACATGAGGACTCCTGAGTAGCTAACACAACAACTTTTGTATATCCATTGATGAGCAATGCAGGCATCCAATCACGATTTACCACATACTCCAACCTGGATTTCTCATTCAGGGAATCAGACAGATAACATCATCTAACACAACACTAGCTACATGAACACACTGGAGAGTGGATAACAGATGAGATTTCAAGCCGCAGAGGTGCTGTTTGCCAGATGTTTATGAAACTGTTCTTCTCTCAGCTGCCATCATTGTTTACATAAATGCGAGGAGCGCGACACATTTACAACCCCACCTACTGCAGTGTAGGAAAACAGTATACCGTTACTCAGCCTTTTCAAACATTATTCAGACATGAAACATCCTGTGAGAAAATGTTTTGCTGCATTCATGTCATGTGTGCAACTTTTTGTCCATGTGTTTTTTAAGCTGCTGCGAATGAGCGAAACTCTGTAGACACTGATCAGATCTGTACGTTTCTCTCCAGTGTGAATCCTCTTTTGTGTTTTCAGATGTGTTAACTGATTAAACCTCTTGTCACAGTTTGAACAATTGTACGGTCTCTCCAGTATGAATCGCTTGGTGCAGTTTTTGGAGCTGAAATAAAAGTCTTCTCACACTCAAAGCACATATACTCTTTCACACCAGAGTGGACCTTCATGTGTTTATTAAGGTTTTCTGATTGGTTTAAGCTTTTCCCACACTAAGTACATGTGAATGGTTTCTCTCCAGTGTGGAAGTCTATGGGCATAAAAGTCCAGTGTGACCGCAGCTTAAGTGCAAGTGAATGGTTTCTCTCTAGTGTGGATCCTCATGTGTTTATTAAGGTATGATGAGCAGTAAAAATTCTTCCTACACTGAGTGCATGTAAATGGTTTCCTTCCAGTGTGAATCATCATGTGTTCATTAAGGTGTGATGATTGGCTGAAGCTCTTTTCACACTGAGTGCAAGTGAATGGTTTCTCTCCAGTGTGGATCCTCATGTGTCGATTAAGGGAGGATGAGCAGTTAAAACTCTTCCCACACCGAGTGCATGTGAAGGGTTTCTCTCCAGTGTGGATCCTCATGTGTAGATTAAGGGAGGATGAGCAGTTAAAACTCTTCCCACACCGAGTGCATGTGAAGGGTTTCACTCCAGTGTGGATCCTCATGTGTAGATTAAGGGATGATGATCGGCTGAAACTCTTACCACACTGAGTGCAAGTGAATGGTTTCTCTCCAGTGTGGATCCTCATGTGTTTATTAAGGTGTGATGAGCAATAAAAATTCTTCCTACACTGAGTGCATGTAAATGGTTTCTTTCCAGTGTGAATCATCATGTGTTCATTAAGGTGTGATGATTGGCTGAAGCTCTTTTCACACTGAGTGCATGTGAATGGTTTCTCTCCAGTGTGGATCCTCATGTGTTGATTAAGGGATGATGATTGGCTGAAACTCTTCCCACACTGAGTGCATGTGAATGGTCTCTCTCCAGTGTGAATCCTCATGTGAATTTTAAGTTTGCTTTTGCTTGCTAAACTCTTTCCACACTGAGTGCAAGAGAATGGTTTCTCTCCAGTGTGGCTCATCATGTGTACATTAAGGGATGATGAACGGATGAAACTCTTCCCACACTGAATGCATGTGAATGGTCTCTCTCCAGTGTGAATCCTCATGTGAATCTTAAGTTTGCTTTTGTTTGCCAAACGCCTTCCACACTGAGTGCAGGTGAATCGATTCTTGTCTTTCCTTTTCAAAATATCATCAGTCTGTAAATGAGTTTTTTCCTCAGTTTTGACATGATGTTCCTCCTCTTTACTCCCCTCATTCTGTTCAATTAGGTCTGAAATAAATAAATAAATAAAACATTAGTTTTTATTAAGTCTTAAAAACTCTCATCAAAAGCTGAAAAGTGAAAAGACACTGGAAACATTGGCTACACACTGTAATTTTGATGCACATTAAAAGTAAAATAAATCAGATCATATTTTGTTAAATCCATTAACCTGTACATATTAAAGCAGATGGAATTCAATTCATCTTTATATATCTAGTGCTTTTACAACGTAAATTGTGTCAAAGCCGCTTAACATAGAAGTTATAGTAAATTAAAACTGTGTCAGTCCACATAGTTATGAGAGTTTCTCATAAAAGTAATTTTGGTCATATTGATAAGACAAAGAAAAAAAGCTGTTAATGGCCTATTAATATTCGTGTATATTCACTATTTATTTTTGTATTTATTCATATATATTCAAGTATATGAATACTTGTTTATGTGCCTGACTGGTAAACACATCAGAAAAAAAGTTCTGGGGTAACAGCTGAATTTTTGCCTTGCAGACATGAGACATACCTGTACAGCATCTGCATAAAGGCTGGAATGTGCACGTACCTTTCCCCTTGTGTGTTGTTGGGTCATTTTAATCTAGTCTAGGGTGATTTTAAGGTTTATTTGAAAAAAAATCCTTCTGTGTTTCAGCAAATTAACTGATATTTGGGGACATCCATTTTTTGACGTATTCTGAAAAAAAGCTTTGAAATAAAAAAAATTAAAAAATTCAGTACACTGTAACGTACAGTCCGTAGATAAAAATTACGTATTGATTTTATAAAGGGGTCTGAGTCTCCTCTGCGTGGGCTTATGACTCCTGGTGCCACATAGGCCATACTCACACTATGTACAGTTGCCTCGAACCAGGCCAAGGCATGCTTGTCCCCCCTCCCGTCTCCCTTGATGGCCCGCACTTACACCACAATCAGGCCTAGGCACGCTTACGTCATTGATGCTGCGCTGCGTTGTTCAGTAGAGAAGCGCTCTCGCTCAGCACAGTGGAGAATTCTCTAGTTATTTCGTTTTAGTCGTTTGTTATGCAGTGACATGCAGTCAAATATTTCGCTAAACAGTCCTTAGGGATGCGATGACAAGCTGTCAGATATTTTGCCGAACAGATCCACCACTTTTGGCGCTCATAAACAATCTTAAAGCCCTCGTGGTGCAGGAATGAGGAGGTTTGCTGAAGGTGCGCAGCTGTCGTGCAGTGAGGTGTTTGTGTCTTTATAAAACTACGGCAGTTTGTGTTCATTGAACAGTAAGATTGATTAATAGATCCATATGAAACAGTCCCTTAAAACTCACGTCCTGCTTTCAGTTTCGGGCTTTGGCACGTTTTGCACTCATACTACAAGCCCAAGTAAACCACGCTCATGCCCACCTCTTCCAACCGGGCCAGGGCCGGCAAAGTGAACCGTTCCTGAGCCCGATTCAGCACACTCGCACTTCTCAAACGATCTGAGAAACGGGCCTGGGCACGGTTCGGATAGTATAGTGTAAGTACACCCAAAGTCTGTTGATGCACTTCTTAACACTTTAGTGTTTAGTATCAAAATGTTCCTCCTGCCATTTTACAACACATGATGCGTAGCGCATGATCATAATCACCACGGCTTACATTAATTAATGCTCTGATGTAATGTCTCTCCACATGCTTTCGGGCGTACTCTTATTTTGCATATTAGCGGGCCAGAGACAAAGAAAAACTCCCGCTCAAACTTTGCCAGGAGACTGTTGGTCAGTTGTTGGGAAAAGGGGTTGTGGCCAGACCAAAGTTTAAAAACCCAGCTTTCGAGAGGTGCACCCTCTTTTAATGGGGGCAGACCACATTTTTCTCTGACCGCGTGGCTCATCCGAGCCCACATTTTCTTATTTTTCCGGCAAAGTAAAACTCAGTTTAAGTTGTGATCGCGTATCCTCCGAACTGCATTGCAAACTCCACGCATCAAGAAAGGACATCAAAGGAATTCCAGCACATCGGAAGAAACTTGCAGAGAGAGAGACCGAGAAATCCTAAACTCCAGGTACTTTAGTAATGCGAATAAGCTGTGCCTCTTTATCAAAAAAGTGTTTTTACAATCTTGGTGATCCTTAATAGTGTGTGAAACTGAGGTAGATTTGCCACTCTTTATCTGAACTCTCTATTTCCTCACTTTTCTGTTGTCACGAAATACAGGGAGACCCAATTGCAAGTAAAATAATTATTTATTGACTCAGACAGAATGACAGAAGGAAGAACGCAGGAAGATGATGAGTGAGTCAAGCGAGCAGCAGGAAATGTAAATCGAACAGGGAGCACTGAAGAACAAGATCAGAGAGCCGCCAACAGAAAGGTACAAGAGTCCAAACACAGAGCTCTCCCCGCGACACACGACCAGAACTCAGCGACCGGAACCTGACAGGACACAGACAAACAGACGTGAAGAAAACGAACTGACACTGTGAGACAGAAACGCTGAACATATATAGGCGCGGTAATGCGCTGCACCTGTGGTCCACTGATTACAGCTGAGCGGTGCTGCGCACGGCAAGGCTGGTGACAGCGTACACGTGACCACCCAGCTGATAAGGTAAACACAACTGACAGCAACGCGACTCTAACACAGACACAGAGACACCCAACACACACACTCATACACGCATATACGTAAAACGCATAACGCACCACACCGTACACACACACACATACACACACGCAGACACATCATAGAAGAACAGACAGATCCACAATCGTGACATCTGTTTTATAGACCCGTATATACCTACATGCAGTATACATTTGTTCTATATTTTATGCTTGTTCGTTCCCTAGTAGCAAAGAATTCTGGCCCAGATTTGGCAAAAAGCTGGCACAGCAGGCATTCATCCGGCACTGGCATAAAGCATGTGGGCCAAACATGGCCCGGGTTTGGCAGAGGTGGCACCGTTTTTAAGGCGGCACACAAGATTTGGGCCAGATGTAAAACGTAGTATTTGGCCCAGATTTAAAAATTTGATAAGTGGGCCATGTGAGTTTGGCCAGTCTTGACCCACATTTAAAATACACTAAAATCATTTTTGAGTAAAGAAAAAAAATTTGACCAATCAGGTCACTTTGAGAAAAAGCGTGCCCATAGTGTGCCTAAAGCGCATCACTCCATGGGTTTATCAATTTCATTGCAATCGTGACACATCAACCTATCTGGCCCAGTTCAGGCCCAGTTATGAGTTATTAACTTGGCTGAGACTTGGCCCAGATATGGTCTGTGTTTGGCCCTTGTCTGGAAGCCAGATTTGGTCCAGTCATGTACCGTAATTCACTGCAGCATGTGGGCCAAGCAAAACCTGATTGTGTGGGCCAGAGCTGGGCCAGAGAAATTTTGCTATGTGGGTTATATGTCAGACTAGTCAATAAACCCTATTATAATCAAATGGATTGTATTGTTTGCCTCACAGAAAAAGTCACTGAAACGATAGATTCCCTACAGCTGCTATAAAGTTGATCAAAACTTCTGAATGATTAATCTACTTCACAAGGAGTAGCAATAATTCCCTCTCTAAATAAATATATCATTACAGAGTCTGCTCGGGCGAGGTCTAATTATATTTATTTGGTCAAATTAACAATAAGTTAATCCAGAATGTCAATAATTAATAATAATTCGTTGATGTTGATAATTAATATTTATAATCTGAAAGTCTGCTCGGCCGAGCGGGCGGATTCATATACAATTATATATTTGTTTAAACAAATGACAGAAGATTAAGCCGGAATATTAATAACTCATTATTATTGATTATTAATTTTCATAAACTTTCAGAAACCACATCTACAACACTCTGAGAAAAATTTACTCCCTTTTTGTTATATTCATGGCCGTTTTTTTCTGTATTGGCCTCTATTATAACACTTTTTTATTGCAAAGCCATGACAGCACGTAATCATGCATGTTCCGGCTGGGTTCGCCGACGCCTGCAACCTTCACATCCACACCTCCACATTCGCCATTCTCCTCTCATTTCCCTTGAACCCTCCGCTCCGTGAGTAAGAAGCAAAAGTTTTTGTTTTCTTTGCCCAAATTTTCATTAAATTTATTTCTCTTCTTTTTTCTTCCCGTACTTATATTGTCATTATTATTTTTTCCCGGATCTGCTGGCCTGAAATGATTTGAAGTTTTTTCTTTCACCTTCATTTGAGTTAAAAGTGCTGAGGGTTTTGTGTTTCATTGTGATTATTGTTATATTGTTTGTTTTGGATTTCCGGTTGGAGCGGAGATGGCTCCAGCGAGTGATAACAGTGCGGTCCTTCAAGCTATTGATGCACTAAAAATTGATTTGAATGTTAAAATTGAAGAAAAGGCCGTTGCACAGTCAAATGAACTTGCAAACAAATTGACCAGCTTTGGACAGAGTTACGCAATGCTGTGGAGCACATTAATGCAAGAGTGGAAGCAGCGGAAGAGCGAAAGCCTGGTCTGGAGTCTTTGTTGGGTAGATTCTCTGACTCTCTTACTACCCTGGAAAAATCGTTTAGTATCGTGAAAAAGTAGCTGGATGTGCTGAGAGACCAAATCGAGGATCTTGAGGAGAGGTCTCGCCGCTCAAATCTCTGCATTACAGGAGTTAAAGAAGGGCAGGAGCACGGCAGACGGGTGACGGAATTTGTAGCCGGTCTCTTGAAAGATACCCTGAACCTCAAGAAGACTCCACTTCTGGACTGGGCACACCGCACTCTACGCAGCAAACCAGTGGATGAACACTGCGCGCCTTCGTGATTAAATGTCACCATTTTTCCAAAAACAATGATATTTTAAAGAAAGATATTAAAATGAAAGCAATTACGACAGCAAACTGGGCTGTCAAAGACTACACAAATGTTAATGTCACCCTCCAGTTAACATTTAAATTACCGCTATATGGACTTCAAGTGATCATGACATCAGTAGAACTGGTAGGTGACAACTGGGCTAATTCCACATATCTGGAGTAGTAGTCACCACCAACAGGTATGTTTTGTTTTCCAGCATGAAGCTCTTTCCTGGCACATGAACAATGGAGTAGGAGTATTGCATCAGCCACATTTAAATCTTTGGATACGAGAGGGAAGAGCATCCAGAGCTTGTGATCCCAAGAGACTCAGTAATGGCCTTTGATCGGTCTCCATTTCAAAATGCTTGCCAATAAGAAAGTCTCTGAATCTTTCACACGCCCATGTGAGACCCAATGCCTCTTTTTCCACTTGTGCATACCTCTGCTTGGTCCGGGTGGCAGATCGTGATGCCTATGGTATAGGCTTCCATCCTTCTTGCCACCTCTGCATTAGGACGGCCCCTAGTCCATAGGACGAAGCATCAGCTGACACTTTGCAGTCTCTGTTTGTCATAAATCGCTAAAACAAGTGCAGACGACAATGCATCTTTCAGAGTTTGAAGTGCTTTAGCCTGCTCTGTGCCCCAAAACCAACAGTTCTTTTTCAACAGCAGATCGCGAAGAGCTTTGTCTTTCTCAGCCCGTTGGGGAATGGACCTTCCTAGCTGATTTACCGTTCCCAGGAAGCTCCTTAATTTGCTTACATTAGAGGGCTGTCATGTTTCTAATAGCTTCCGTCTTTATTGGGTCAGGACTAATTCCTTTGGCTGAAATTATGTGTTCTAAGAAAATCCACTTTGCGCTTTACCAGCTCCCAATATAATTTAACTTGGAGAGGTCTACACATATTCTAACTGCACCTGACATTTTCGGGACCACAACCATCCCAGCACACCAGTCGGTTGGCTCCTCCACTCTGCTAATTAAACCCAACGTCTCCATCTGATACAGCTCCTCTTTACATTTCTTATTAGAGGTAGTGGGATTTGTCTCAGAGTTTGAATGAGAATGGAGTGGCTCCTGGTTTCACACTGATCACATATGGTTGTTGTACTTCTCCTAAACCACTGCACAATTTTGGGTAGCTTAGCTTTAGTGTTTTAATGTCAATGCTGTCTAATCGTGCCACCAGCCCAAGCTTTGTAATCGCCGGTCGGCCCAGAAGGGCAGTGTGCAAATTTCTAATTACATACACATCGTCCTCTGAGTGTTTTCCACCTCTTTAAAGAGAAGCCTGCCAACTCCCACTACATCCAAAGCAACTTGCCCTGGCCCAAGTAACGGCCATGTCACATGTCCAAGGGCAGGTAGTTTCTCCTTATAATGTCTCTTAATATTTTTTTTCTGGAACGACAGTGACATCGACCCCTGTATCTTAAATGACACTTGTTTTTGACTAATGTCTATGTCTACCATCCATGGGTTGCCAGATCCATCAATGTTGCCTAAAATGTTGCCTTACTGGCAATTTCCAAATAACATAACATACATACATCCAGCTGGACCTTTTGTGTACTTATAGCTCCCTCTAGTGGCGTTGTATAGCCAATGCCAACCTAAAGATACACAGCAATAACCCCACACTGGAGATCATTAATAATATAATAACATTAATACTAAAACGGTGAAGGCAAAACAACATTTCAGATGTTTTATAGTGTGGTCAGCCTGCTGGTTTGTCCATTTGCACACATTTTCATCATCATATGATCTTATAACAAAATCTTTTTAATGTGGATAGTGACATTTGTTCAGTAAAAGTGCTTACGTAGTTTTCGTAAGTTTATCTTTTCTTATTGAATAAAAAGTTTATCCAACTCAGTTTTGCGCATGTTTTTCATGCTTATATTTCAAAAGTTATGTGCATCATGAAGTTTCTATCAACCGATTTTTTATGCTCATGGCCTATCCAAACTACACATAAAAATAGGTGGCTGGAAACATAAGGCTAAGGCAAGAAATACCGCTTCATCTTTAAATAAAGGGAGGAGACCGACAGAAACCCGGAGTTTAGAGAATAAAACCTGCTCCTGACCAGGTTAGATTCACAGAGTAAGTGACCTCGGTAACTGACTCAGAGTTGAAGTTACCTTTCTTTCAGAAACAGGCTTACCCTACTTTCTTAAGTTTGACAAACCTGCCATTTTGAAACTGAAAACCCAGAGTTTTTTCTCATTTCAGGGTTAACATACTCTGAGTTTTTACTTAACCTTCTATCAGAAATGGGGCCCTGATATCATATGCTATTGTTTTAGAACTTCAGTTGCCTTTTCGAGAAATGTCCAGGAATAATAAACAGCTACTTGCTCTACAAACAAGTGTGTTCATGACTATACATACAAAGAAAAATAATAAAATTAGAAAATATGACTTTGCAACATCAAGCAGCATTAGGCATGGGCCAGTATAAGATTCTGACGGTTTGATAATCTTGAATAAAAATATCACAGTTTCACAGTACTGTGATTACTGCTCTAAAATATATATATTTTTAAATGTCTGGGTAAAAAACAAACACTTTCCCCCCTCTGAACACAATATATATATATATATATATATATATATATATATATATATATATATATATATATATATATATATATATATATATTTTTTTTTTTTATTTATTTATTTTATTTTATTTTTTTTTTTGAGAAACTTTTAAATTATTTTATAGCAGTAAACTTGTCAGATTGAATCATTCTAATGAATCCTGGACTTCTGCTGTCTTCTTTTATTTTAAAAACATTTCTTTATACATATCTTTTCTGCTGGAGATAATGTTGCCTTGAAAAACTTAAAACAAAATGAAAAATAAAAACTTAAATATACCGTA
Source organism: Danio rerio (assembly GCF_052040795.2). Classification (NCBI taxonomy): domain Eukaryota; kingdom Metazoa; phylum Chordata; class Actinopteri; order Cypriniformes; family Danionidae; genus Danio; species Danio rerio. The sequence continues at coordinate 53,480,261 of NC_141024.2, forward strand.
GGGACGGTACAGCAGAATATTTTAGTGGTTTTAAAACCTTGACCTTTTTTAAACCGTGATATACCTTGAAAACTGATATCGTCCCATGCCTAAGTAGTATAACACTGTTTTTAGGATCTAAAAATTTATTCTTTAAAACAAGTGTCAGGCAAATAAATTCCAATGGCGACACCTGCTGGTATGGGAAGAATATGGTCAATACTGATGAACTATTAACTCAAATTTCTGCATATCATCAGTATGCAGTAATCTATTTCTTAAGCAGCTAAAGTCATTTTTAGACTAGTTTGTTGGCCAGTTGTAGTCAGTGCGATGCTAAACGTTATTGTTCCACTATAATTTGTTTGTTTTGTCTCACGTCGTCCCACAACAACATCATATAGTTTTGAATACTGTACAATGTTTTAGAACAATTATTTTAGTGTCCATTTCATTCAGCTTATTTCAAATTGGCGGCATCCACGTTTTCTGACATACTTTAAACCAGGGTTTCTGCAGGTGTCAACAAGTTAAATTTAAGAGTTTAAGACATTTTAAGACCATTATGAATGAAATTTTAAACTCATAAAGGGCTAAAGAAACTTTCAAATGGCCCAGATGAAAAAGATTTTTATTTGCCCTATCAAAAAAATATTAGAATTTAATACATTTATTAATACAATAATAAATAAATAATAATAAAAAAAACAATATTTTTAATATTTTAGCAAAAAGCAAGCAAGCTTTACTTGTATCCACACACTTTTTTCCCTCAAAATAAACTTTCTTTAAAATAAAAAAACAAATGTTTTAAAAGTTTTAAAAACTATAATAAACTAAATCTATGCATCATTCTGTCCAGGTCGATGTGCTCAGCAGTAAATACATGGAGCATGTTTAAACAAATGTTATTGTAAGGAAAATAATTAAATCATTATGATAAATAGAGTTAAAATGACCTTTTTGAATAAAAAGTATACTGTTTTATTGAGATGGATTGTTGGTGATTGTATGTGTTTTAGCCAGATTGGGTAGCAAATCATAAACAAAGGAAAATTAAGGCTTGTTTAAAAAAAAAAGATTTAAGACCTACAGCACAATATTTCAGTGAATTTAAAACTTTTTATGGCCTAAAATTTAGATTTCTCTTTAAACACAATAGCCCTGGTAATTAGTTATTATAATAATGGCGTAATTCAGATACTATCTGTGAGAACTAGTAACAACTACTAGAAACATCTTTAAATCCATATAGAAGTTGATAAAAAAAGGGGAATTGTGATCAACGTGACATATGCAACTGGAAAGTACTAAGCCAAAACTACCACTGTAATAGCAGATATCTTCTATGAGAATACTGTAGGTCAAACATCATCAGCTCAGTTAAACTTTTTTAAATTATTGTTTTTGATTAATTTTATATAGTGCCAGTGCTCAATGACACTTTACAAAAACAGTAGAAGAACAAGAAAAGCAATAACCTTGGGAGGGTAGAGAAAATGGGAGACTAATAATACATAAAGTAATGACAAAAGACATGAGCACAAGAAAGAAACTTATTCCTGTCTTTCAATGAGTGCTTATGTGCATTTAGGAGAACTACACAGCACACTCAGGTCTGCAAGAAGGACTTAATTTAGTATTCTTATTATTAAAATATATCTGAATGAGGATAAAATGACTGAGTTGGTCTTTAAGAATGGAAATCAACCTTTTTGTTCCTGCAGATCTTCCTGTTTGACTGTGAATGTTTCTTCAATCTTCACATCTTCACTCTCCTCTTTAATAAACGCCATCTTTATAACAGTGTGGAGATCAGTTGTTTCAGCAGTTTTCCTCTGCATTTGGACACTTTGTTCCTGTTTAAAATTAACAAAACAATAAAAATGTCCTATTTAAAATGAATAAAACAATGAACAGAAACAAAATAACTTCTCTTCAACACTTGCTTCAACAGTTTCTTTATATGAGAGTCATTAACAAAAATAAATCAGGTAAGTCTGATCAAGAAACAATAGCCACAAATAACCTGAAAAAAAACTAGTAAAGTTACTTCATTTTTCATATGTAGTGATGTATACTTAAAATAAAAAGACATTATGCTATTTAATATATTAAACCTTTATTAAAACACCACTTACACACATTTCTGTTGTTTAAACAATAGCCCTCATTACTGTGAGTAAAATTGTACTACATTGTATTAAAGGGTTAAAATAATATTTTTAACAGCAGGTACATAATTAAGTATCGGATGAAAAACCTGAAACTTTAATCAATCGGAAATATCTGTGTAAAAGTTTTAAAACAAACCTTTCTCCTGTTGAATCAGTGCGGGAGCGGCGCAGCCTTATGACGTCAGACGCAACGCCAAAATAAAAGTCTTTTTTGTTAAGCTTTTTTTGCCACTTACTGTTGCAGTCAGAACATGATAAATTTCTCCCTCCTTTTCCACTTCACACAACAAAGCTGCTATCTCTCTCACATACACAGACATTCAGTAATTGAAGTTGATCAAAACTTTTAATCCAAACATTTTAACATAATTTTAAATAACTTGTTTAATCCACTTTTAAAGCAGAAAACCCCAACATTCTAAAAGCTATAACAAATAGCCTGGTGGGTGTTTTAAGCTGACATTTTACAGACACATTCTTGAGACACAAAGATCTTAAATCTTGAATTAGAAAGTTATGTTACTAAACTTAAATCACAGCATGTTATGTAAAGTTTATCAGACTCGCCAACAGGGCTGGCCCGTGGCATAGGCAGTATAGGCAAATGCTAAGGGCGCTGTACATCCAGGGGGGCGCCAGAAATGAGTGCGGTTAAGTTTGTTTTGTTTTCGAGATTCCTGACACATTTCACAAAACATTTAATTGTATTAATAAATTTAAATTACAAAACAACACTATATACAAAAAAAAAAACATATATACAACTATTTACACACAGGAATAAAAATGATCTTGCTTGAAAGAGGGAACAGTGAGGGACCTAATGAGGGAGAGGAGAAAAGGAAGTGTGGTTCATTCCCTGCAGAGAATGATGCCTCTGTTTACAAAAGAAAAATCTATTTTGTGGCCTCCAATGTTTCCAAATTAAGCAGAACACTGCTGCTTTCAGATATTAATTTATGTATTTGAAATTTTACAAACTCTTTTGTCTGAGGTGGCAATCTCTGCAAGGTGGGAAGCAAACTCAATAGGAAGAGCTCATCCTCTGAGCGTGGAGATGATGACGGACAGTTCCGCAGTGCTTCCAGAAGCTGCCGCTCCACCTCCGGTGGCTCCTCTCTCTGTCTCTTATGAGCTCTTTTTCTTGAGGCTGTATGAAATAATACAGTTTGTACAATGATAAGACAGACAAGGACTAAATTAACAATCGTCACTATTAAGTTACATGAACTATGGATGTGAACATGGTCATTTTTGTCTGTACACACCTGTGGGTAAAGCAGCAGACGTCGAAGAGCCAAGAGGGGAGGCAGAAGCAGCAGCAGGTTCTGGCAAAGTGGATCCAGGCTCACTACCCAGAAAGGATCCAGTCATGTCTGTTAAGAAATGATGGGTATTATTACAATAAAGGTTCTGTCAAATGCATGAATTCATGCTTAACTTCTGTCCATTCACTCACAAGTTAATTTCATGAAAAGCTAAACCATTAATGAATGATGACTGCATGAGCAACAAAAGGTAATATAATTTTTATATTGATGAATATTATAACAATATCAACCTTTGCTAGTTTTCTAGTAACACATATGTTAATATGAGGACAATATATGTGAATTGAAGACAATTCACAGTAATTACCACAATAGTCAGTTATGTCCTATAACTTCATGTTATCTGCTTCACTTACCTAATGTTTTGGAAAGGTAACAAAGTTGAGTATTGATTCATTTAACTACTTGCAAGTTATAGAGTTGTTCATCTATGAATCATATGTTCATTTGCTGCTCATGCAGCAATCAGTATGGTTCAGCTGTTTATCAGAATTATATGTGCATTACTTAAGCATTATTGCATGCATATTATAGCACCTGTAAATTGTCAGGAAAAAAATATGACTACAAATTATACATATGGCATCCGTCACAAAGAAATAACTTTTGACTTTTTAATCATAAAAAAACAAATAATATGTTCTGTTGTCATTACTTGCAAACACACCTGTCTCTGACTTCCCTTCTGCTGCTGTTTCTGTCTCCCCCTCGTACCCTGCGGGCTGACTCTCCTCACATCCCCTATCCATGTTCCCACTTATCTCCCACGGGGACACGAAGGGGTCGAAGAAAGACAGTACCGCAGAGAACTTCCACTTCTTCCCAGACCCTGCTGCTGACCCACTTCTCTTCTCCGTCTCCTTTCTCCTCTCCTTCAAATAAGTGTCCCTCAGACTCTTCCACTTCTTTCTGCACACTTCCTCTGAATAAACAACAAACCATAAGTGGGAAAGTAGTTGTCACATAATTATGGTTTTAATAAGCTGAAGTAGCTGGCTTCAGCTTGCAGTCTCAATACGTAAACACAGACATATATGAGTATTGAGTACTGTTTTATTTACTTACCCGATTGTCCGACCTCCTCACTCACTTTCTTTCAAGCAAGATCCTTTTTACTCCTGTTTCTGTAGTGAAATGAGCTGCTGTCATACAGCTTGGGATGGCCGCACACCACAACGATAACCCGCTCCTCCATTTTAAATTCTGCCTCCTCTCGTCACGTCAAAAGGACGCAACTAGAGCAAGCTCCTGAGTGGTTAACGCGACGCGAATGTCCGCCAAAGTTAAGATTTCTGAATTTGAGTGATTTGCGCGTCAAACGCGCAAAACGCTCAATTCGTACAGCGCCTATCGCACCATTCGCAGGACGTCTATTCGCGCGTTTGCATTGTCTTAACATGTAAATCACTCGCGCTTGACGCGCGCGCCGCGTCCAGTGTGAACGCAGCATTAGAGAGGACAAGTCTGTTTATATTTCACTAGTCTAAATAATCTATTTAATTAATTTAATAAATTAACTATATCAGTTATCTATTTAACTTTAGTTTACTTAGTTAAGATGCCTGTACTAAAGATAATTGTTTTTTCTGATTAGTCTATATTGGAGGTATGTATTTAATTGTTGTTTACTCGGGTATTCTGACTGTACTAAAATGTGAAAACTGAAAATTCTGTGACCATTAACTCACCTTTACTTGTTCCAAACAAGATTTTATTTTATTTTTTTCTGATGTTGAACAATAATATCCAATAACTTATAATCTCTTTGGTTGTTGAAAACAGTAAATGCTGAATTAAGATTGTTCTTTTGTTTATTGTTTTATTATTTATATTGTCAGACAGCTAAAAAAAATTCACTATATGTGTTAAATTAGCTGCGCAAAGCGATTGGCATACAAAAAATCTTGTAAAATTGATAAATATAAAGATTTTACGTTTATCGTGATAAATATCGATATCAACTGATATGTAAAAAATTATTGTGATATTTTTTTTGCCATATCGCCCAGCTCTACTATACAGTAGCGAGAACAACATCAACTGCATTACAAGTTCAAAACAAAAACAACACCTGGTACCGTTTAAACCACTGTACCAGAGTTCCTAAGCTAAGAAACAGTCAAAAAAAATGTAGCAATCTAGCACAGGAAGTACATAAGCAGCATAAAACAAGTAATGACTCTCTTGAATTTCATCATGGACAACATGAACTGGTTGGAGGAGAAACAGCGGACCTGTCGATTTATGTAAAACCGCCGGCCTCTGGGGAACAACAGGAGGACCCTACTATGGAAGGAAATCATGCTACTGTCAATGATAATACAGAATGCATATGTGAACATGAGTAAAGAGATAATCTTTCCCCAGATGAAGGACAATCGGATAATGGAATGGAATGAGACCTATCAACAATCGACTTCTCAGCCTTACTGGAAAGGGAAAAGCTGACCGATAAGCTGAAGGGGACCACTGCTGCATCAACATTACAAATATTAACCTCCAAAGGTGGATAGTAGTCAAGGAAAATGCTGGAAAAGACAAACACTTGAGTAATTGGTTTGCCTCCATATTTAGATCTTGGGGACAATGGTTGATAAAGTTGTAGAGTACTTGGAGGTTACCATACTTGTTTTTGCTTAACTTTGTTGCTGTGTTGTGTCATTCATCAGATCAATGCTAGACAGTGCTGCTGCCACACACATGGTTACTGTGCAAGTACAAGGAACCGTGCAAGCCCAACTCAACAGTGACTATGGCTATGAAAATATGCTTCCAAAATCCTTAGATTGGTCCGTTTATGAGAACGTTACCCCAAACTTGGTGTGCCGTAGTTCTTGTTTTTATGTTATTCCTGTTTTGTGGAAAAGTAAGGGAGATAGTGTATAACATGTATTTTATTTTCTTTGATTTCAAGCGTAGACAGACCATTAGAATAATGAATAGTGTTGGCAGGTAGTTAGAGGATATTTTGTTTTTTTATTTTGGCACTTAGACTCTTATATATGCCAAAAATTATTCCTATACAATGCAAGTACTCTTATGTTGTTTTCTATTTTCTTTTTCTATTTTTCCTCTCTTGTTCTTTGTTATCAGAATGACACGAATGAAAAAAGGGTTTCAAGCAGGTCATTATCTGTGCTACGAGACAGAAGTGCAAACAGAAGGACCTGAAATTAAGGATTTTAATCCTATAATCTACAATATTATCTTTTAATACTATATTGGTTATGTTTCTGGGTATGAAATGGACATTTATCGAAGCTGCAGGGTTCACATACTCACAGGGAAAGAGGACTTGAACTGAGTGCTTAATGGAACCAACGATCATCTCAAAGCTGGCGAATGCTGTAAGAGTAGGCTCTACTGGTGGTTTAAAAGCCTGCTGCTCGCTCCAACACCAGACAGTACTTAGTAGTACCTCTGGCAACGTGGGAGAAATCATCTTAAGACCAGTAGACAGTATCTTTTAATCCTTTCTAGTCAAATAAAGGGGGAGATATTTGGTTCTGCCTCTCCACTGGAGTGCAGCATAGGGATGTTGACATTTGGTAAAGACTGTGAAAGGCAACTTTGTGTTGCATTAGTGAGGTTGATTGTACTGATATGTTGGTACCTTATGCTGCATTCCGGTTGAGGGTTAGGAAAGAGACTTTCTTCTGATATAGTCCCTCTAAAGGCTGATTTATACTTCTGCGTCAAGCCCATGCTTATGCTACGGCGCTAAAGCATAGCCCTACGCCGTGGCAATCGCTGACGTGCACCTCTCAAAAAATGTAACTACACATCACAACGACGCGTAGCGCAAGCTCTGTGATTGGTCAGCTTAGTAGCGCTGACGAGTCTGGGCGGGACTGAGCCGCGTAAGCCCAATAGAGCAATTGTTTACAAGTGTGGAGTCCCGTGAGAGAGCTCCAGATAAAAAGTTTTGTTTTGTGTTTACCTTATAGTAAAGTTGTTGCACGTCCGCCGGTTTCTGCTTCAAAAAGAGCAAGTTTGAGTCACTTGTACATTCAGGAAGTGTTCAGGAAAAACAAAGCACCAGCGAAGAAACTCGACACAGAGGAACATTTACACCTCACTGCCAACTAGCGTTTCGGAAGTGTTAATGCAGACCAACAGAGACTGCGCAGAAGTATAAATGCACAGCTACGCGTTGAATATTTAGCAGACCAGAATATTTTTTCCACAACAATTTACAGTCACTTGTCCAAAAGTCTTTGAATAAATCATAAGGTATGAACTCCTATTTTATAAATATACAAGGGCAATTATTGTCTATTTGCTCTGTGCGCTGCTCCAGATAGCCAAACAAGCTACATCATCCTTTACCTTAGGTTCTTCGCAACAAAATTAGTCCATTTTCAGCTTTTTCTGTCCTTGTGTGAATGAGTAATCCCCTGCTATGTCTTGTAAGTGCCAAATGCAATAAATTTGGGTCATGAAATTCCAAAATTCAAAAAAATACGATAACGTATTTACAAAATGACATTTTTTTAACTAGTCATTTTTCAAAATCTTTTGTTAGACTTTGCACATTACTTTTCTAAAAAAAAATTTACACACACACACACACATATATATATATATATATATATATATATATATATATATATATATATATATATATATATATATATATATTATTGCAGTTTATACTTTACATTTAAAGTGTGAAGGCCGTTTGGACATTGAAAAATAAAATGGAAAAAGTCTTACTGGGCTATTTGCTTTTTTGATATAGTGTTATGATTTTGATGTGGTTATGAAGAAGTAAAATTATGATTTTTGTGATAATAACCTTTGTAATATCTTGTTTTTCATTTTTGACAGGTAGGAAACTTGTGTTGTTTTTCCCACCTTTCGGTTGAACTAAAATGATTCTTGCATACTACATGATTAAGACAAAATTATTTTTTCTCGTGCGTCCTGACATATGCTGGTAACAAACAAAAACTGTCCTCAGTTTGATAGAGCACACAGGGCCTGAGTTATGCACTAAGGCTGGCTTTAAAAAAAACAAAAAAAACAAAGCTGTTTGTGTTGAGGTGGTTCATCATAGGACAGACAACATATATAATAATAGTTAGCATTTAACAGCAGTGTTTTTTGTAATTTCAAAGGGTTTTCTTTAAAATGACATTAAGATATTGCATTTATTGTTCTGTATGTGGGTGTGGTGAGACTTTAAATTTAGGTAGGGGGAAATACTTTTTTTTTTGGCATGTTACCTTCTTCCAGTTGGAATAGAATAACTCTTGCATGCATTATTATAGAGAGAAATTTATTTTTCTTGTGTTTACTGACACCTGCTGGAAAGAAATGGAATTTTGATGGAGCACACAAGGCCTGAGTTCCACATTTTTTAACTTCAGTTTATATAAAACAGTATTTTATGAAATTTCAAAGGATTTCTTTTAAAATCATACCAAAGTTTTGTATTTATTCCTATGCATGTGGTTATGGAACACTTTTTAAATCGGAATGCCAAATTCAGGCGGAAATACCCAAAATAGCCCAAAAGCTTAACAGGTTAATTACTGATGAGCTGCTGAAACTCATCCCACACTGAAGCTGCGGTCACACTAGAGTTTGAGCATGCGACATTTTGTTTTATGGTGCTGCGAAAAGGGGCGGGATTCAACAAGATTATTAGACATTAAAAAACGTGAGCGATTGTCCAGAGAGGTCATGTTTTGATCTTCGAGTCAAGTAATGCGATTTCGCAGGTCAGAGTTCACCAAGCTTGAACTCTGCAACGCAGTGAACTGTAAAACTTGACCCACAAACTTTCGTTTACAGTCTGGCGCATTTGCGTGCATATGAATGGAAGTCTATGGGGAGAAAGGTCTAGTGTAACTGTGGCTTAGGTGCAAGTGAATGGTTTCTCTCCAGTGTGGATCCTCATGTGTCGGTTAAGTTGTGATGATTGTATGAAACTCTTCCCACACCGAGTGCATGTGAATGGTTTCTCTCCAGAGTGGATTCTCATGTGTTCTTTAAGAGATGATGAGCGTCTGAAACTCTTCCTACACTGAGTGCAAGTGTATGGTTTCTCTCCAGTGTGGATCCTCATGTGGTGATTAAGGGATGATGATTGGCTGAAACTCTTCCCACAGAGAGTGCATGTGAATGGTTTCTCTCCAGTGTGGATCCTCATGTGTTGTTTAAGAAATAATGAGTGTCTGAAACTCTTCCCACACTGAGTGCATGAGAATGGTTTCTCTCCAGTGTGGATCCTCATGTGTTTATTAAGGTGAGATAAGCAACTGAAACTCTTCCCACACTGTGAGCATGTGGATGGTTTCTCTCCAGCGTGGATCATCATGTGGTAATTAAGGTGTGATGATTGGCTAAAGCTTTTCCCACACTGAGTGCATGTGAATGGTTTCTCTCCAGTGTGGATCCTCATGTGTTGATTAAGGTTTGATGATATGCTGAAACTCTTCCCACACTGAGTGCATATGTATGGTTTCTCTCCAGTGTGGATCCTCATGTGAATCTTAAGATCGCCTTTTCTTCCAAAATTCCTTCCACATTGAGTGCAGGTGAAACGATTTTCGTCTCTTTTTTTCAAAATACCATCAGTCTGTAAATGAGTTTTTTCCTCAATTTTGACATGATGTTCCTCTTCTTTACTCCCCTTATTCTCTTCAATTAGATCTAAAATAAAAAAATAAAAATAAAAAAACAGTTTTCATTAAGTCTTCAAAATCTCATAAAATGCGTAAAGGTGAAAAGACACTGGAAATATTGGCTACACACACTGTAATTTTGATGCACATTAAATGTAAAATAAATCAGATCATATTTTGTTCAGTCCATTAACGTGTGCACATTTAAGCCGATTCAATTCAATTCATCTTCATCTTGTGCTTTTACAATGTAAATTGTGCTGAAGCCACTTAACTTAGAAGTTCTAGTAAATTGAAACTGTGTCAGTCCAGTTTTCAGAGTTTCTCATAAAAGTAATTTTGGTCATATTGATAAGACACAGATTTGAAAGCTGTAAGTGGCCTATTTTTATCCATATATATTCAGAATTACAACAAAATGTTTTTCTAAAATTTGTTAAGCAGACAGGGAATACTTGTTCATTCTGTGCCTGACTGGTAAACACATCGGAAAAAAAAAAAGTTCTGAGGTAACAGTTGAACAAACAGCTGAATATTTGTCTCGCAAACATGAGACATACCTGTACAGCATCTGCATAAAGGCTGAAATGTGCACCTTTCCCCTTGTGTGCTGTTGGGTCATTTTCATCCTTTCTGGGTTGATTTTGTGGATTAATTTGGTCAAAACTTTGTGTTTTAGAAAATTGATTGATATTTGGAAACATCTTATTTTGACATAATCTAGCATCTATGCATCTAGCATATTATTTTATAGCTATATTCTACTGTAACATGCTACGTCAGTTAGCAATAAATTATAAATCGACTTTCTTATAAATATACCTAAGATGGCTGGAAGTACACATGTAAACCATTTATGGGCGCAGTCGTGTAAATGATCAGTTGAAGCCTTTTAATATTTACTCAGATCTTATTTTCATCCAACAGCAATAGCTGGATGCCTTCATCCATATTAGGGATTTCCTGGAATGTTCTGCTACTTTTGTGAGGCATATATGGAATTTCTGCTCAAGTTTAAATGAAACAGGCATTACATGCATTTAAAGTGCTACAATGCCCACATCAACCTATTTTGAGGAAAACTGAAAAAAAAATCATTTTCTTCTTAAGAAATAATTTTTTGTACCATTTTTGATACAATTGTTGTTACATTAAAAAATAGTAGCCTATTGAACATCAATATATAGCAAAGTAATGAAGTCAGAAATTCCAGTATCCGGACAACATTACACCTTAGTTAAAAATTCTGTCCAAAAGAACATGCTTGCAGCTTCGTATCACATCGAATAACAACTCACACTATAAAATAAATTATATTTTCAGATTTGAAGACAATTACATTTTCAAAAAACAAACAGAAACTGCAAATCAGGAGGAGATCGGAGGCTCAAGAGGTATGATATGGCTCATAACAGACTAGTAAATGAGAAGTGGGTTAATTTATAAATGTTTTTTCTTTTTTGATGTTACGAGTTACGCTGGATCTAATCTCACTATATTTGCTAAAAGTGATATTTAATTCATCTTGTTCTCTATATCTAACGTAGGGCTGGACAATAATATAATATCAATATATCACAATAGATTTTTTTTCAATAGCGGTGATATGATTTTTAAACCCATTTACGATATTTTGTAATATTATACGATATTTTGACCTGAATACAGATATAGAGGAACAAGCTTCCACAAGTAAGAATCCAGACAAAGTAGTTGATGTGGACGTTATTCGGCTTTTTAAGTTCCGATAAACTTTTTGTTTCGGCGCTCTGCAAACTGCGGGAGAGCGATGCCGACTAGCATCGGAAACACATCAAATAGGTTCATAAAAGTTTAAGTCAACCTGTCGCCTCACCATCCACCTTCCCGATACCAAACACAGATGGCTATGAGGCGCAGTGTAGGGTTTTGCATGTCTACACTTGAATATACAACTATAAATTTCTCGCATATAAACATATACTATGTTCAAAACAAGTATGACACTTGCACATATATAAACCTACTGCATGCATACACCCACATACACATGCACAGACATATAAACTCGATCCTTACATAAACTTGATCCTTGGATAAACACCCAAATTAACACACACACACACATACACACATACATACACACACACACACACACACACACACACACACTCACACACATTTGATTAATAGAAGTATTAAATCTGTTAAATAATGAAAATGTGTTATACAAAATATTAGTTCATATAAATAGACAATATAAAAAAATAGAACTATTTTATGTTAAATCTTTTAACTTAATTAGGTAATTACATACACAAAAATAGTCAGAAAGAACCCTTAAAGGACGTTTAAGATAAAAAGCAACCACAACTTTAAATATACTCAAACAACTCTTTTCCTTTGCAAATATTAATGTAGCCTATACTCTTTTTGATTTGCTCTTTAATTATAATTATTATTCTTTTTCTATTTTTTTTACGATGTGGATTTTGGTATTATTTTGACCAGAAATAATAAACTGCCGAAAACAGTCAAACTACTTGCTCTACAAACAGGTGTGTTCATGACTATACATACAAATAAAAATAATTAAATAAGAAAATATGACTTTGCGACATCAAGCAGCATTAGGCATGGGCCAGTATAAGATTCTGACAGTATGATATCCTAAAATATATTTTCTTCTGAGACACTTTTAAAATATTTTTGAGCAGTAAACATGTCAGGCTAAATAATTGAAATGAATCACAGATTTCTTTACGGTTTAAAACAGCCTCTTTGGTCTTTACTGCAGGGGATACTGTTGTCCTAAAAACAAAACATTAAAAAAAACTTACATATACTGTAGGAACGGTGCAGCAGGAAATGTTGGCGATTTTAAAACCTTGACTTTTCCAAACTGCGGTAAACCATTAATATAGTTATTGCCCCATGCCTCAGCAGCATAACACTGATATTTAGGATCTAAAAATTAATTCTTTAAAAAGGTCTCAAGCAAAAAGATTCCAATGGCGCCGCCTGTTGGTGCATGAAGAATAGGGTCTATATTCTGCGACTGTAAAATATTTTCTAACAATTAATTATTTTAGTGTCCATTTCTTTCAGCATGCTCAATATTGGGGGCATCCACATTTTTTGACATACTGTAAACCAGAGTTTCTGCAGGTTTTACAAAGTTAAATTTAAGACTTTATGATATTTTTAAGACCATTATGAATGAAATTTTAGACTCATAAAGGGCTAAAGGCTAAATAACTTTTCAAATGGCCCAGATGGAAAAGATTTTTATTTGCCCCATAAATATAAAATTTATTTTTAAAACTAAAAAATGAACAAATGTTTTTAAAGTTTTAAAAACTATAACAAACTAAATCTATGCACAACAATCTGTCCAGGTTAATATCCACAGCAGTAAATACATGGAGCACGTTTAAACAAATGTTATTGTGAGGAAAATAATTAAACCATTATGATAAATAGAGTTAAAAAGACCTTTTTGAATAAAAAGTTGAAAGTTTTATTAAGTTGAATTGTTGGTGATTGAATTGGTTTTGGCCAGATTGGGTAGAAAAACATGAACAAAGGAAAATAAAGACTTGTTTAAAAAAGACACAATACAGCACAACATTTCAGTAAATTTAAGACTTTTTAAGGCCTAAAATGTTAAGTCTGTTATGAGAATACTGTAGGTCAAATATCGTCAGCTTAGTTAAACCTTTTATTAATTTATTGTTTTTATTTATTTTATAAAGCACCAAGGATGCTTTACAAACAGCAAAAGAACAAGAAAAGCAATAACGTTAAGAAGGTAGAGATAATGGGAGACTAAAAACACATAAAAGAAAGAAAAGACATGAGAACAAGTAACGAAAGAAACTCATTCTGTCTTTTAATGAGTGCTTATGTGCATTTAGGATAATTAGGCAGCACACTCAGGGCTGCAAGATGGATTTAGTATTCTTATTATTAAAATATATCTGAATGAGGATCAAATGACTGAGTTGGTCTTTGAGAATGAAAACCAACCTGTTTGTTCCTGCAGATCTTCCTGTTTGACTGTGAATGTTTCTTCAATCTTCACATCTTCACTCTCCTCTTTAATAAACGCCATCTTTATAACAGTGTGGAGATCAGTCGCTTCAGCAGGAGTTTTTCTCTGTGTTTGGACACTTTATCCTGTTTAAAATGAACAAAAAAATAAAAATGTCCTGATTAAAATAAATAAAACAATGAACAGAAACAAAATAACTTCTCTTCAACACTTGCTTCAACAGTTTCTTTTAATTATCAAAAAGAAATCAGGTAAAACATTTCTTTAAAAATAGAGGTAAAATTGGTTTTATATTCGCACATTCGTACTTTCCCCTTAATGATATAATTTCATTAAAGTATTATTTGCAAACTCTAAATAGCGAAATCATAATAGCAGCCAATGACTATCAAAGTACAACATTGTTTACAGTCAAATAAACAGTGCTAATGTTGTTTTCAAGTCATACTTGCATGCTAATTCCGATCAAATATTCAAAGTAACATGGTAAACAATATATAGACTGCTAAATGAACGAATGTGTGAATATAAAACCAACTTTACCTCTTATCAGAAAAGTTTGAGAAACCCTGCTTTAAAACACCTATTACACTCTTTTCGGTTTCAAACAATAGCCCTCGGCTACTGATAATAAAATAGTACTACGTTGTATAAAGGGTTTAAATATTATTGTCAAAAGCAGGTACATAACTTAGCATCGGATTAAAAAAAATCTGGAACTTTAATTAAATCGGGCTATGTATATGTCATTTCTGTGTGTTTGCCTCGTAAATATATAACAGGCTATATCCGTAAACATTTAAAAACACAAACCTTTCTCCAGTTGAATCACAGCGCTAAAGCGGCGCCGCCTGATGACGTCACACGTCACGACAAAATAAAAGTCTTTATTTTGTCGTGACGTGTGACGTCAAAATAAAAGTCTTTATTTTGTTTCGCTTTTTTGCCAATTACTGTTCCAGTCATGACTTATTGATACATTTCTCCCATGTTTTTTACTTTATACTATTTCTGCTCTCTCTCTCTCTCTCTCTCTCTCTCTCTCTCTATCTATCTCAAATTCAAATTCAAAGAGCTTTATTGGCATGACTGTAAAACAAATCACAATGTTGCCAAAGCAATAACAAAATACAGAACATTCATATAGATAAAAGAAATATAAGTAATAATAAACAAACACATATACATATCGTTATATTATACATGTTGTCACAATAAACAAGTTAATTAAAAAAAAGATTAGCATATAATAATAAATGGTAAGGACAGAGAGCTTTAATTACGGATAAGGGGGTTCAGCCTTTTTCTCTCATACGGTGGCATGAGGACACGTACTGTGCTGCTAGGTGGAGACACTTTTCATTTTCTCCCAAAATATAATGGAGTTTCTCCGTATTTGTGGCTTGCTGGAATTGTGGTAGAATCAGAGACACTTGTGTGAAGTAAGCTTCTCTGATGCTCTGATATTTGCTGCAGTGAGTGAGGAAATGCAGCTCATCCTCCACAACTTCAGCAGGGCAGTGTGGACAGTCTGAGCTCTGGGCTCCTCCAGCTGCGCTTGTGTCGGCCCGTCTCCACACTCAGACTGTGTCCACTCAGACGGTACCGGTTCAGCAGCTTTCTCTGACTGGGGCTCTTAATGTTGGTCAGATACGGGGCCAGTTCATAACCAGGTTTAATCTGGTTGAAGCACGCCAACTTTTTTATTTGTTGTATTTTATTTTGCCAATTGACTTCATAATCCTCCTGGGTAATCTTTTCTATTTCTTTAGTCTTTATATGTTGGGACAGGGTTTGTGAATTTAGTTGGTGTTTTTCCACCAGATAGTGCATGGGGTCGCTGGCCGGATGTGCATTTCTATATATGAGGGCTTGCTGATGGTAGCTCTCTGGGCTGGAGTCTGACAGATGGAGCCAGAACTTCCCTGCTCTCTTCTGAATTTCTGAGAGCAGAGGGAACCTGCCTAGTTCTGCTCTGCAACCAAGGCTGGGTGTGCTTCTGTAAACTCCGAGGATGTTTTTGCAAAACTCCAGATGAAAGATTTCAACTGGAGTTTTTTCCCAAGATTCATAGTTTAATTTAAATGTGGGTCCCCAGAGAGTCTCTCTCTCTCTCTCTCTCTCTCTCTCTCTCTCTCTCACACACATTACACATTTTAGGAGCTTTTTTGGCATGACAAATAACTGTACATTTGTATTGCCAAAGCAGTGCAGCGTCGCTGTGTACAAACAAGACAGTGGAAAAAGGGCAGTAGTGCAAAAAAATATGGATATAAAATATAATACAGAGAAAACACAGAAATAAATAAAATAAAAATAGATTAATGAAATTAAAAATAAATTAATAAAAATAAAAAGATTAATAAAAAAAGATTTAAAAATAGATTAGATTTCTTTCTCTCACACACACAAACACACTTCAGTATTTAAAGTTGATCAAAAATTTTTAATCTAAACATTTTAAGACAATTTTGAGAAACTTTTTTTTAATCCAGTTCATGATGACTTGCATGTCTACAACACATTACTTCCTATTAATATCCGAGTCCAAATCTCATCCTCATAATTATGACCCCTTATTTTCTTTTCTATTTTTACAACTTCATAGGCCTATATAGGGTTTCTTATTGTTTCATATGAATTGTCGTTTCTTCTAAACTGTTCCACATTTCCTGCCATTCTTTAGCAGTTTCTTCAGTAAAATATTTAATTTACAGAAGCATTAAAGGGGTAGTTCACATAAAAATTACAATTCTGACATTTACTCATCTTCTACTTGTTCCAAACCTGTGTGAGTTTCTTCTGCTGAATGGAAATAAAGAGAATAGGCTACAGGGTCAAAAGGCAGCCACTATATGGTTCAACAGCGCCTACTTTGGGCATGGCTGCTTTTTTCAACATTTTCTGGCACTCAAAATGTTCTTGGAACTCGATTACAATTGAACCACTAAAGTCACTGTCAAAGTCAATGTTTTTGGTTCCTTTTCTGGACTTTGAGCATCTCGGGACTCTTGCTGTGTATGACAGATGAGGGAGCTCTCTGATTTCATCTAAAGTGTCTTCATTTGCGTTCTGAAGATGACCAAGTTCTCAGGGGATTAAAACAACAGGTAGAGGGACAATCGTTCTCGAGTGCCTAGTGTACACTATAACACACGCATTCCACCACTGCTGATATACAGCCACATTGCACTGCTTTTTTTATTTACTTATTTTTATTGCAATAACAACAGGCCATCACAACAAATAGAAATACAAAAACTGATAGCACTGATACTCGTGATGATATTCCCAGGTAGGAGGCGACGTTCACGCAACCTTGCACAACGTTCTTTGAAAGTTCCCTAAAGGTAATAAAAAAATCCAGAACCTTTACAGAACATTAGGGATGTTCTTAAAACGTTCTCGTTTAGTCATAAAATAACGTTACCAGTATGACTTAAGGAGGACGTTCTGTTTTGGCCATTCTATGGTTACATAATAACATTACAAAGAGAACCTTTGTAGGGATAGTTTACAGTTTAACCCAAAGAATGACCAGTCTGGTAGATGAAGAAGAGCCGGAGTCAGAGATTTAAAAAAATAAATTAAGTTTACTGAAGATAGTTTGCAGTTTCATTCGCAGAAGCCAGCTTCAACACTCTCAATGAGTTCCTAGGCCGCTCTGCTTACAGTTTCAACAATCGAACAATTATACTCTTTACACAAGTCCAGAAAGGGTGGGATCCAGGTAAACAGTTCTCATTGGTTACAACAGAAATAGACAATTCTAAATACATGCGTCAAAGAAACATAGTATCTACTTCCAGATATGGATGGCCTTAATGTGTGCATCAAAGAAAGCATTGTATCTGTCTCCAAATATGGATGGCGACCTGATGCCTAGAGGTGAGGTCGCCCTAAGTTATTAGGAGCTGATCTCCGACCTGTAAAAAGCTAAACCAGGAAAACAATAGACACAAACGACCATCTGTGTTAAAGACTCAAGGATGTTTCTTGTACGTTCAGCTGTGTTATCAGGCTGGTTCAAGACTGTTTCCATCAACAGTCTGCTGCAATATCTTTACTCCACACAGTCTATCTCCACACAAAAAGGAATTACATTAAAATTAATTATACTCAAAAACAGATCAATCAAACAGCTATAATATTATAGGCAATATCAGGACAACTAGAACAGGTGTCTTCTTCTCCTCTGTATTGGACCTCCAGTCATAGGAACAGATGAGGAGAGAGAGATCTCCATGACCTACTGTGTTGTGAGTAATGCGTTACATACGTATGTATTACAGTAATGTATTACATTTTCCTGTAACGCAGTAGTGTAAGGCATTACTAATACATTTTCAGTAATATTTTACTCGGTACATGTTCGGTAACACGTGCGTTACAACACACTTTTTGCCCGCAAGACATTAACAAATAAAAAATACCGCAGTTCTATTTCCTGTTCGTGGCTAGAGAATATATGCGCGTGCTGTCATTAATCTCCCTCTGGCAATGGGACCTTTTTACTTTGAACGCGGAATGATTTCAGCTTCTGAGCTCAAGGTCCGGGGCTATTGGCTCAGCCCGGTTCGCAGTACGCGCAGCGGACAAGCGGCAAATAGATGAAAATGGCATAAGACAGTGCATTCGCGAGACGGACATAAGTGCATATGGCGTTATTTCACTGACAAATGTCGTAAGCTCATTCATGTAATACGAGCGAGTGAACGTGCCGGTTTCCTCTGTGGACAAAACTCCTCGCGTTCACTCAACACTGGCTGGGCTGCTCACGTGCTAAAGACCTGCTCTCGCTCCGTCAGATGATGCAGACTCACAATCTGCCTTGTGTTTCCTCTTCCTTTCGTTTTGTTGCTCTCCAGAGATCCGCCTTTTTAATTGTTATCCCAAGAATTTTATATGGTTTATATATTGCTACACTATTTACCTACAGGTTAAGATAAATTCTATAATAAATACTAGTGTTTTTGAGTGTAAGGTATACTGCCTATGTTTTAGGCTAGTATTTACAATGAATGCTTAAGCATACTGTCGTATTAAGAATAGTGAACTCATAAAGTTAAATATAAAGTGTAGTTTTACTACAGTAAATTGTGGTGAATTGTAGTACAATCTACCCCATATTGTAAAAAAAAAAAACTACAGCACTGGATCTTTTGTTTATATTACACTTGTTGTTTTACCATAGCAACTATAGTATTACCACAACAGGGTAATTAAAGCACTTAATGACAATATGTGTGTTCAGGGGCCCTGTGGAACAGCTTCTTCTCAAAATGAAGATGATGGCAGGGAAAATGTCCTCCACAATCTGATCAACAATGTGGAAGACAACAGACACTAGTTCACTTTTTTTCAGTTGCCATAAAAAATGTGATTAATAATGAGATTTATTTGAAGAGTGAATAGTACAGTAGGCTATAATACCTTATCAAGTGTTTCTATTAGTTAAATTTCTGCTTGCGTTAGTTTTTATTTTTGTCTAATGCTTTTTTATTTGAAATATCTCATCATATAACATACAGACAACAATGTTATGGTTTATTAGATTAAAAATTATAAGTCTATTTTAGTATTTTGGTTATTATTAATAAATAGTGTACTAATATAATTCATATCAAAAAGCTTGAAAGGAAAAGGGAACACAAGACACGAATTGTGAGTCTGCATATAATCTCACTAAAAGAGCAGTGTACTGAGAGCACGCAAAAAAACTTGTGCGTGAGCAGAGCATATTTGAGAGATCGTGAGAATTTGTGCGCGAGCAGCGTATGTGAGAGCTCGCAAGCAGTTTTGTCCACAAACAGGAAATCGGTGCACAAACTTTATACTGAGAAAGCTGTTCATCATGCTCACTTTGTGCAGGACGGTTTTGTGTTGTAAACCACTTGAATGTAAAGTAAATACAATAATGGCAACAATAAGAAAAGAAACAAAATCTGCATTTTGTCATGGCATTGGAGTTTACATATCGGCCTGTTGTGTCTAATATGAATATAGCCAAGCCATTCACAGATATTGCCAGATAATCACTTTACCTCTACCATACTATTAACAGATCATTTGTAATTCTGGCGGTCATCCTTTCTTGCATTGTCTTGAGCCTTTACATTTCCAATTATATAATATATTGTTAGTAGCCTGGAGAGGTTACAGTCATTCTGCTACATCAAATTACTTTCTACTGAATGTAAAATGCTCATTATAGAACATTATAATTTTATAATGTTAAGTTCTAATTCTGTAGTTATTTTGATGAATAACTAAAAAGTAATATAAGAGTAATGTAACATATTACAATTCTGAGACAGTAATATTGTAAGGTAAGGGATTACATTTAAATAACAGTAATAAGTAATCTGTAATATATTACAGTTTGGAAGTAACTTGCACAACACTGATAATAATTAAATAACATTTTAACAATTCATCATATTATTCAATATATCACATTAATATTCAATATATTATATTACTGTTCAACATATATTATTCATACAAATCAATACAAAATAGATCAGAATATACTTTACATTTAACAATCAAAATTTTAAGATAAAACAGTAATAAAAATAATAATCAGTGTATTTACAATGATTCATTTATAATCAAGGTGTGTGTCCAAGGTGTGTGACACAGAGAGCAGATATAGTGGAAAGTGTAAAATGAGGGAGAAATGTATCAATAAGTCATGACTGCAACAGTAAGTGGCAAAAAAAAGACTTTTATTTTGGCGTGGCGTGTGACGTCATAAGGCTGCGCCGCTCCTGCGCTGGAATTCAACTGGAGAGAGGTTTGTGTTTAAAACTTTTACAAAAATATGAACTGATTGATTAAAGTTTCAGGTTTTTCATCTGATGCTAAATTATGAACCTGCTGTTGACAATATTATTTAACCCTTTATACAACATAATACTATTTTGCTGACAGTAATGAGAGCTATTGTTTGAATAAGTTAACAGAAATGTGTGTAATACATATTTTAATAACCTTTTAATTTTTTAAATAGCATAATGTCATTCCATTCGAAGTATAAAAGAAATTAAGTAACTTACTAGTTTTAATCAGGTCATTGTTTCTTGCTCGGACTTTTACCTGATTTGTTTTTGTTAATGACTCTCATATAAAGAAACTGTTGAAGCAAGTGTTGAAGAGAAGTTTTTTTGTTTCTGTTCATTGTTTTATTTATTTAAAAAAAATTATTGTTTTGTTCATTTTAAGCAGGATATAGTGTCCAAACGGAGAAAAAATCCTGCTGAAGTGACTGATCTCCACACTGTTATAAAGATGGTGTTTATTAAAGAGGAGAGTGAAGATGTGAAGATTGAAGAAACGTTCACAGTCAAACAGGAAGATCTGCAGGAACAAACAGGTTGATTTTCATTCTCTAACACCAACCAACCAAAATGGTCTTGTTTGAAATATGTCAAAAATCGTGGATGCCCCCAATTTTAAATATGCTGAATGAAATGGACACTTAGATAATTAAGTATTATAAAACATTGTACAGTATTCTAAACTATATGATGTTGCTGTGGGACAACGTGAGGCAAAACAAACAAACTATAGTGGAACAATAACGTTTAGCATTGCACTGACTACAACTGGCCAACAAACTAGTCTAAAAAAGACTTTTGCTGATTTAGATATGGATTACAGCATGCAAAAATTGTTAACCCTGGGTCATTCTAACGCTGGATAAACAGAATCCTGGGTTATCTGTAATCATGTTCCACACTGCTCATGTTATACCTGGGGTTAAAATATAATCCTGGATGTTCATTAACAGATGTTTCACATTCACAAACCCAGGATTAACATTATTATTTGTATATTTACATTGCCACTGTCCCTGATTGGACAAACAGCAGGAAACCTTTTTAGATGGCATTTCTGCATCTCGTCGGGTATATAAAATGTCGCCACGTAAGTCTTCAGCTAAGCCTCAGGACATGCACAAAGGCAAGAAAACAAAGACAAAAGTACAAATGAATGAAAATAAGTAACAAAGTATGTCATCTTGCCATCTCCTCATCACTCCGGTTTACAGCAAACGTGGCTTTAGGCATTTGCATAAGTTTTATACAATAATGCAAACTCACTAATATAAGCGTAAATTATGTGCACTTGCTACGAACATGCAGGATTTGTCTCAATCGGGTTTTCCAAGTAGGTTATAAATGTTCAAATCGAGTGGTAGAAAAATAAATCACCTGATGAATGTAGTTCATAAAGATCATTAGCTTAATTGGGATCGATGCCAAGATACTCACTAAGCTGCTGGCCAGGAGACTCGAGATAGTACTCGAGATAATGCTGCGTTCACACCAGACGCAGAACGCGCGTCAAGCACGAGTGATATAAATGTTAAGTCAATGCAAACGCGCGAATAGACATCCTGCGGCGCGAATGACGCAAATTGCGCGATTGGCGCGGGGCGAATTAAGTGTTTTGCGTGTTTGAATCTCTCGAGTTCGAAAATCTGAACTTCAGCGTACATTTGCGCCGCGTTAACCAATCAGAAGCTTGCTCTTGTGGGGGCGTGATTGTGACGTAGAACCTGTTGTCGGTGTTCCGAGGGAAATCCCCCAGCCTTCACCGACAACAGTTCATCAAACTCGGCTTGGCTTAGTCAGAAGTACCGCTGAAAACCTCTATCATCCAGGTTAAGTTTCTGGAGGAGTTTATGAGCTCACAGGGCTGGATGCACCTCTGAAAGAATGTAGTGGACTCAGACACGACCCTAAACGTATCAACGCTGTTTTTCAGTCTTCATAAAGCACATAAACACTGTTATTTTCTTCATAAAATCCATGTTAGCCATTTAGCTATAAAGCTAGAGTCTTCGGGCAGACAGAAGCCCTGCCCATCAAGCTAATCCGCGTCGGTTCTGAAGTGAATGTGACACGCGAAAGAAGCGGGGTTTGGCGCGAATAGCGCGATTTATCCACGCGTTCCGCATCTGGTGTGAACAGCATAAGAAGACTTATGAATGTTATACAGTACACCAATCAACACAACTATAAAGCAATTTCTGTATCTTCAGATGCAGAGAAAGCTTTTGATAGGGTTGAGTGAAGTTACCTGTTTAAAACTCTGCATAGTTTTAGTATAAAGGGTGAATTTTTAAAAGAGATTCAAACCATCTATCACTCCCCCATGTCTTGCATTATTACTAATGGTCTACGATCAGATCCTATTCCACTTGCTAGGGGCACCAGACAGGGCTGCCCACTGAGCCCTCTTCTGTTTGCATTGGCTCTAGCAGAAGCTATCAAACAGAATAAAAATATAAAGGGGATTTCAATGAAGAGTTGTGAACACAAAATTGCACTTTATGCAGATGATATTCTGCTGTTTTTATCATCACCTGAACACTATCATTTTTTGAAGATTTTAGTTTAACTTCTGGCTACAAAATTAACTTTAATAAATCAGAAGCATTGCCATTAGGTAATTTAGATTCTGAATCTATAGTAAATTTTTTTTAAAATGGTCAAAATCTGGATTTTTTTTTTATCTCGGAATTAAAGTGTCAACTGACTTAAATTAACTATGGAAACTTAATTATGCCCCAATTGTTCAAATGGTCAAAAAAGACTTTAACCGCTGGCAAACCCTTCCCCTTTCACTCTTTGGTAGGATAAGCTTAATAAAGATGAATATTCTCCCCCGATTATTATTCCCTTTTCAAATGACACCCTTATAATTAAGCAGGAATGCCTCGTCCCAGCTTGAAAGTGCTTTTTCTAGATTTATATGGAATGGCAAAAAAAACTTAAATCTCTGCAGATGCCAACAGAGCTAGGTGGATTAGCTCTGCCTAATATTGATATTATAACTGGGCTTGCCATGCCAGACTCATTTGGAAATGGTTCAGCTCTTACTATGACCGATGCCCTAGTGTGAATTCCTGGGCCTGCTCCCATCTGTCTGGAGTTTGTTTACTTGTCCCCCCAAGTAAGAAGAGACAGTGAAGAAAAATACAATACTTTATAGCTCTATTAAAGTTTGGCGACAGATTTCCAGGTTTTTAGGGAGAGGGGAAGCTATAATTATGTTAAAACCAATTTTTTTGAATCAGGATATCCCTGGCATAGATTCACCTCTCTTCAAAACATGGCACATAAAAGAAATTCGTATTCTATCTGACTTGTTCCAGGATGACTCTTTAATGTCCTTTCAACAATTACAAAATAAATTTGATCTCCCAAACCAACATCACTTTGGATATCTGCAAATTTGTCACTGTTATGTCAAAGCAAAAACAAATACCAGATACATTAGCACTAAATAGTTTGGAAAGTGTTCTCGCTAACACAACAAATGCTGTTCATTTTATTTCTAGATTTTATTCTTTTCTATACTCTAATATCTCTGGACTTGTGAACACAGTGGCCCATAAGTGGGAGGAAGACCTGTGTAATGTTTATATAGATGATGACTTTCATGAGGCTTTGAGGTGTATTAGATCCACTTTTATTTGTAATCGACTTTAGAGACTCAATATAAGATTTTACATAGGCTGCATATAACGCCAGTTTTATTGAATAAAATGGATTCTTCTATTCCAGCTCTTTGTGTTAAGTGTCATACAGAGCTTGGTACATTCTTTCATTGTTTCTGGAAGTGCAAACTTATTTGAAGATTCTGGAACTTTATTGCATATGAAATTAGCACAATTTTTAAGATCAAATTAAAAAAGATCCCGGTCTTTTTCTTTTGGGACTCCCTTCTAAAACACAAGAAATGTCATTGACCCTTGACACCAAAGGTTATAAATTGTTAGATAAACTGCTACTTGTGACAAGAAAATGCATCCTTATTAAGCCTGGTTTATACTTCTGCGTCACATGACCGGCGTGACCCGCGGCACATGCAACGCCCGTTGCTGTGCATTTATACTTCTGCACGCTGTCTCTGTTGGCCTGCATTAACACTTCCGAAACGCTAGTTGGCAGTGAGGTGTAAATGTTCCTCTGTGTCGAGTTTCTTCGCTTCTGTTTAGCTTTTCCTGAACCCTTCCTGGTTGTACAAGTGACTCAAACTCGCTCATTTTGAGGCGGGAACTGGCGGACGTGCAACAACTTTAACTATGAGGTAAACACGAAACAAAACTTTCCATCCGGAGCTCCTTCACGGGACTCCACACTTGTAAACAATTGCTCGCGCCATTCGCGTGGCTCTTGGTCCCGCCCACACTCGTCAACGCTACCAAGCCGACCAATCACAGAGCTTGCGCTATGCGTTGTTGCGGAGTAGAGTTACATTTTTTGAGAGGTGCACGTTAGTGACGCCGACGGCCACGGCGAAGGGCTATGCGTCAGCGCCGTAGCATACGCCGGCGTTTGACGCAGAAGTATAAATCAGCCTTAAGATGGATACCCCCCCCCATTCACTGAAAATGAATGTTTATTAAATTGACAAATTTATATTTTTGCATTATGTTTAGTTTGTGTTTATATAATTTTTTTAATGAACAAATTTAGCTTCATCATCTACTCTTTAAGCTTTAGCTCAAGCTTTTACTGATGGGCACAAGGCAAGCTATTGTGTAAATCTAGTTGATGCTTGCTGTAATAGAAAGAGATGATGACTGTCCTGCTTGTTGATTCACCCTGCAGATGAGATGCTCAGCGTGAACCCTGAGCCTTGTGATGGATGGCGTCTCCCTCACAGTTGCTCTTACTCTGGACACGTTACTCTGGATGTTGTAGGGTGTAGATGTATAAATCAGAAAGAAATGCATTAGCAGGGTACCCCCAGGATCCTCCAAATGAAATTCAAGGCTTTTAAAGACCTTTTTAATACCTTTTCAAATTAAGTTCAATGTTCATCTAACATCAAGGAATGATTTTGCATACTCTTCTGCTTGACGCCAGTAAAAATCGATTGGGTTTGAATACGGAAAAACGTCTCATAAAACGCTGACGATAAACGCAAACAAAAAGCGTCCCGGTGTGTACGAGCCTTTAGAGTGATGCTCAGGAGATTGTTTTAAGGACCCACATCACATCTGCCTGCAGAGTTGGTGTTGAGCCATGGTAAGATAGGATGTAGGGTGTTGGGCAAGCTACTTGAAAAATGTAGTGAGCTAAGCTATTAGCTACTAGGATATTTTTGCAATTTTCATTTTTAAATCGAAGCAAATTAAATCCAAGTCAATTATATCTTAGTGATCAATAAAACTGTCAATGAAACATAGTTCAGTTTAGTTATTTACTGTAAATAATATGCTGTAATAAACAGGAACAAATAATAGTATATAACAGCTAAAATAAATAAAAAATCCAATAAAATCAGGTGTTACACAATGAAAATACTACAGTCATTTATAGGGGTTTAACTGTTCACAAACAAATCACAG
This sequence comes from Danio rerio, assembly GCF_052040795.2. Lineage (NCBI taxonomy): Eukaryota > Metazoa > Chordata > Actinopteri > Cypriniformes > Danionidae > Danio > Danio rerio. Next base: position 53,506,786 of record NC_141024.2, read on the forward strand.
TTCGGTTCCATACGACACAGTGGTGTCACGGTTCGGCATGTTTTTAATACAGCAAAAAAAAACAACAACAGGATTTCTTTGATTTAAATTTTTTTATGTATTAAAACGTATGATCTTGTTTTTTATTCTTTTACTTCACTGAAAAAAAGTGTTCATCTTAATTTGTTAGTTTAAATTCAGCCCACATAAATTGTTTACAACCACTTCATGTAAAAAAAAAAAAAAAAAAGAGTAAATACAAGGAATCATCTTTGAATAATTTTTTTCAGTGTTTAAACAGTGATACGGCTATACTTCTGGGATTTTTGCTTAGCAGCAAATTAAACAAATCCTTTATACTCAAAACTAGAAAGCTACTTTAAAAAAATAAATTTAATATTGTAGTAGTTAAACAAATAAAAAGAAAGATTTTCAGAAACATGAGTGTCCACCTTTTCTTCAGACAGCACAGATCTGCTTGATTTGACTGTCACCTGCCATTTTAGTGGATCTGAAAGCAGGAATTATCTGACTGAAATGGGCTTATAAAGGAATAATGTAGCTGGGTTCTATTACATTTAACATTTTTTAAAAACTCGACATTTCCACTACCGATTAAGGTCTCATATCCACAGCTATAAATGTACCGATCGCCTCTGATTTGTTTTGCCCTGTTCGAATCTGTAGGAATTGCCTGTGAATGCTGCGGGGATAGTTGCATGTAGTGCGTGTGTTTCCAGTTTTCGTGATGTCAGTGTAAATGAGTTGACATGCTCAAATATCACCGCTAAAATAGCTTACATAGTAGATGTCATTGTTTTTTCCACCACTCTCTTGCCATCACCCTCATAACTTGCAGGGAAACCAAAGTGCTCCCAAAAGCCAGACCTGCTGTTGGTTATAGACCTTTTTCTTAGAATGCAAAATTACCCATTATGCTTTGCGTGTATGCACAAGGAGAATGCTAAGAACTTACGGTCAGCAGCTGATGCGTAATGCGTAAACAGTCACATTTGGACAGCATTGAAACGATAGTTTTAATCTGTTTTAACTGCTTCTATCATCTTTGAACTAATCCTGTTGTCGATTAGCGCCACCTCCTGGACTGATCATTTTAAAAATGTGATCTAATGGGATGGAAAAAAGCTGCTGAGTCTCGTCATCGCTAGTCAACATTGTCTCTTTCCTTCAAATATATAACCAACCCAAACACATGTAATTCACCAAAATGTTTGACACACACACATAACCTACTGTATTGTCCCACTGACACTGATTTACCTACTGTGAAAAAGTGAAAATAAAGTTACATTTTGAAATGATAGAAAAACATACACAGTGGTATATACAACACACTAAATGAAACAAACGGCTCACGATTAGAATGAACAGCAAATCAGCCAGCAGAGTATCAATAACAGACTTTTATTGGTCATTTTTGTGAATTGCACAACTCGCATAACATTACCTGTTAAGTTACATGCCAGTAATCTGGTTTGCTCTATAATGCCGTAAAGTATTGCGTGTGTGTGTTTGTGTGTTGAAGACCTGCTGAGCTGACAGGCCAGGGAAACAAACACACACACACACACACACACACACTGTATTTCTGACGGCAGACACGTGAACTAGGAGAACATTTTTCTCTCATGCTTGAACCACATCTGACACATTTCAACGGCTTTAACTCATACTTTTCAAAGTTGTGTATCACAAAAAACACTCCGTAATCCACGCAAAACGCTATTGAAACCCATTTTCGGAGCGCAAATTACCAGTTGTAAAAGCTGTAAATGAAAGTTCTAAACTACCTGAAGACGCTGGTTGCTATGGCACCCTCCATGTAGCTGCCAAGAAAAAGGTCTAGTGCAGCACATGGTCTGACTGTCATGTCATTTGAGATGTCTGAATCATTCGGTTTGTAATACTTACCGAACTGAAAGTCTCGTACCAAACGGTTCAATACGAATACACGTATCATTGCACCCTTAGTTATTTATAGTAAAGGGAAATACTTTGCAATAAGCATTATATTGTATATATATTTAAAACTCTTCATTAATGAATTACACTACAAAATATAGTATTATTAATAACTATCATGAACTAAAATTGCCATAGTATACTTTAGCCTTTACTACAGAAAAGTCTCAAAAAGTTTGGTGTCGACCATTGTAAAACAGGAAGAAGAAATTCACATTCTCGCCAAAATATGGATTTACTTTTATCGCCAAGACACCGGCCTCCAAGCTACGTGAGTGTCAGTGCCGTCACTTATTGATCCACAATCGGTGTATATATAGCTTGTGTGGACACTACTTGACTAAAATAATAGCTTCGCTACACAAAACCTATTTGATTTAGAAAGTGGTGACGCTACTGAAAAATATATTTACGTTAGTAGCATCACTACTTGTAGCGATGCTACTGCCCAACACTGCGTGGTGGCAATGCTTCTAATGTAGAAATTTCCTCATTACTGATAGCTAAAGGTGTTTTAGTAACCGAAGTGGTCTCCAGTGCACAGAACTCCACAATAGGTGGTTGCGCTGATGAGCAGTACTACATACGGTGTGTTTGGCACCCCTTATATGGAAGTCCAGGGCTGTAACATCCATTGTTGCTAGCTTGTAAGATTTTCGACATCAACAGCAGTAGGTGTCGCGGTTATTTCCTGGCACAGGATTGACCCAATACGTATTCGGATTCCTTGGCCACAGCAGATTAAACAAACAGACAAACTAGGCTAGCAACTATCTTGTTCTGTACCTCACCTCAAGTAACCATAGTAACGGGTGTGCATGCTTTCGTGCTTTCTGCTATTACGTGGAGCGTGAGGTGCACTCAACGTTACACTGCATGATTTTTTAGTTAGCTTACATTAGTTACAGTTAATTTTGTTATGATATGAACTTAATTCTAAGAAAGGTAATGTAAATAATTGAAATAAGACCTTTGTAACAAAACCCAAGACTTTGTATAATAATTCAAGGCTATTAAGGCCTTAATTTGAGATTATCAAATTTAAGACTTTTATAGATGCTTTTAAGACCCAATGGGTACTTTGATTAGGTTTTGCATATAAATACTTGTGCTTGATACATTTGTTTCAGTTTGGTATTTGCCTATTACATGAGACTAGAATATTTGGTGTGTGTGTGTTTGTATGTGTATATATGCATGTATACAATATATACAACATAATAGAATTTACTATATAGTATGGTTAAAAACGTAATATTATTTAATATAATATACAATTACAACTTGTTACTACTGTCATCTGGGTTAAATTCTAGTACATCATTTTTTAACGGTACCTTTAGAACCTTATAACATCACTAAAAGCAGCATCGAAGCAGTCTCCTTTCAGTCACTCCACCTCTTCATGGAGATTTTCAGCCTGATCTGGTGTATTAATCAACTATTATGGGTTCTGGAACTGAACAAAAATTATTTTCCAGATGCTGGACATCCACTGGCAGAGGATCCTCATCAATTTAAGAGTAAATCTCTCTTCTTTGCCATCCTCTGATGCGTTTAGGTTTCACCGCTATTAGATTTCGGCATAGAGCGCGCTATGTAGACGTAAAGAGCCTGACTGATATTCTACCAGAACCACGTCAGCAGAGTTCATGCATAGAGTCTATATAATATAACTTCTATGTTAAGCGGCTTTGACACATATTACATAGTAAAAGCATTAGATAAATAGAGCTGAACTGAATCTGCTTGAATGGGTACATGTTAATGGACCAAACAAAATATGATCTGATTTATTTTACATTTAATGTGCATCAAAATTACAGTGAGTGTAACCAATGTTTCCAGTGTCTTTTCACTTTTCAGCTTTTGATGAGAAATTTAAAGACTTAATGAAAACTAATGTTTTATTTATTTATTTCAGACCGAATTGAAGAGAATGAGGGGAGAAAAGAGGAGGAACATCATGTCAAAATTGAGAAAAAAACTCATTTACAGACTGATGGTATTTTGAAAAGGAGAGACAAGAATCGTTTCACCTGCACTCAGTGTGGAAAGAGTTTTGGAAGAAAAGGCTATCTTAAGATTCACATGATGATCCACACTGGAGAGAAACCATTCACATGCACTCAATGTGGGAAGAGTTTCAACCGATCATCATCCCTTAATAAACACATAAAAATCCACACTGGAGAGAAACCATTCACATGTACTCAGTGTGGGAAGAGTTTCAACCAATCATCATCCCTTAACAATCACATAAAAATCCACACTGGAGAGAAACCATTCACATGTACTCAGTGTGGGAAGAGTTTCAACCAATCATCATCCCTTAACAATCACATGAAAATCCACACTGGAGAGAAACCATTCACATGTACTCAGTGTGGGAAGAGTTTCAACCAATCATCATACCTTAATCTACACATGAGGATTCACACTGGAGAGAAACCATTCACATGCACTCAGTGTGGAAGGAGTTTCAACCGATCATCATCCATTAATAAACACATGAAAATCCACACTGGAGAGAAACCATTCACATGCACTCAGTGTTTGAAGAGTTTCAACCGATCATCACATCTTAATAATCACATGAAAATCCACACTGGAGAGAAACCATTCACATGTACTCAGTGTGGAAAGAGTTTCAGCCAATCAACATACCTTAATAAACACATGAGGATCCACACTGGAGAGAAACCATTCACATGCACCCAGTGTGAGAAGAGTTTCAACCAATCATCGTCCCTTAATAAACACATGAAAATCCACACTGGAGAGAAACCATTCACATGCACCCAGTGTGGGAGGAGTTTCAACCAATCATCACACCTTAACAGTCACATGAATATCCACACTGGAGAGAAACCATTCACATGCACCCAGTGTGGGAAGAGTTTCAACCAATCATCATCCCTTAATAAACACATAAAAATCCACACTGGAGAGAAACCATTCACATGTACTCAGTGTGGGAAGAGTTTCAACCAATCATCATCCCTTAACAATCACATGAAAATCCACACTGGAGAGAAACCATTCACATGTACTCAGTGTGGGAAGAGTTTCAACCAATCATCATACCTTAATCTACACATGAGGATTCACACTGGAGAGAAACCATTCACATGCACTCAGTGTGGAAGGAGTTTCAACCGATCATCATCCCTTAATAAACACATGAAAATCCACACTGGAGAGAAACTATTCACATGTACTCAGTGTGGAAAGAGTTTCAGCCAATCAACATACCTTAATAAACACATGAGGATCCACACTGGAGAGAAACCATTCACATGCACCCAGTGTGGGAAGAGTTTCAACCAATCATCATCCCTTAATAAACACATAAAAATCCACACTGGAGAGAAACCATTCACATGGACTCTGTGTGGGAAGAGTTTCAGCCAATCATCATCCCTTAATCTACACATCATGAGCCACACTGGAGAGAAACTATTCATGTCTAATCATCTTGTTTAATCCCGCTCCTTTTCGCAGCGCTGTACAACAGAATTTCTCATGCTCAAACACTAGAGTGACCGCAGCTTCGATGTGGGATGAGTTTCAGCAACTCATCAGAACTTAATAAACACATGAAGACCCACACTGGTGTGAACGAGTATATGTGCTTTAAATGTGAGAAGACTTTTATTACAGCTCAAATTGAAACTGCAGGAGACGATTCACACTGGAGAGACCGCACAAGTGTTCACACTGACAAGAGGTTTAATCAGTTAACAAATCTGAAAACACAAAAGAGAATTCACACTGGAGAGAAACCATACAGATCTGATCAATGTCTACAGAGTTTCACTCATTCGGCACAGCTTAAGAAACACATGGACAAAAAGTTGCACACATGACATGAATGCAGCAAAACATTTTCTCATGTGCACAGGATTTTTCATGTCTGAATAATGTTTCAAAAGGCTGAGTGATAGTATACTGTGTTCCAACACTCCTACACTGCAGTAGGTGGGGTTGTAAATGTGCTGTGATCCTCGTGTTTACCGTAAACACAATGATGGCAGCTGAGTGAAGAACAGTTTCATAAACATCTGACAAACAGCACCTCTGCTGCTTAAAATCTCTTTGCAAGTGATTGTACAGGTGCGGATAAATCTGTACTCCACTCTCCAGTGTATTCATGTAGCTAGTGTTGTTTTAGATGATGTTCACTGTCTGGCTCCCTGAATAAGAAACAAGTCACTGGAAAGATACCGCACACCAAAGAAGGTATTTCCAGTATACCAGGGCCTCAAGTTTAGAAAGCCCATTTAATTGTCCTGTGTTGCAGCTTTTATTAGTAAAGTTTCTTTACTATTATGTTTAAGATTTTTTCTAGTTTACTACATTTACTTGTTTGAGTAGAATACGAACTTGATGAATATTTTATGATTTAGGCAGAGCGACAGGTATTAAGTTTTACAATATTACTACACTGTAATGATCCCAGGACTTCCGATTGGAGTATGTGGTAAATCCTGATTGAATGCCTGCATTACTCATCAATGGGTATATGAAAGTTGTTGTGTTAGCTACCCCAGGACGCTGATGCTACTTGGGAGTCCTCATGTCAAGACCTGCCATTTCATTGACTCTTTAACCTTATAGTTTTGTTTTGCATTACTTATATCATGCAGTTAAAGTTTTGTTGTGATTATATCCTAAGTTCTTTATCTTTATTATTATCTATAGGCATTTGTTGGTTCCTTTGATTGATTGTTCTATGAGTTACTTTTATAATAAATCATTTGCATTCAAGCTATTTTGTTGGCTCATCTCTCTTTTATGTTGCAACTCAAACAAGCGGGTCATAACACTTTGTAAAATGTGTCTGGTTGTATCCGAGATCTTGTCCTTTCAGTTATGACCATAGGTAAGAGTAGGAACCTAGACTGAGCGGTAAATTGAGAACATTGCCTTTCATCTCAGCTCCTTAACCACAACCGACAATGACATCAACTGCATTACTGCTGCTGCTGCACTGATCCATCTTTGAATCTCACATTCCATTCCTCATGGGAAAAAAAAAACGCAGATACCTGAACTCTATTTGGGGTAAGGACTCTCCTCCAAACTGGAGATGGCCACCTTTTTCCAGTCAAGCACCGTGGTTTCTGAGCTGCTGTTTTTTTTCCTGCCATGTCACACTTAGCAGCAAACCGTCCCACTGCATGCTGAAGGTCCATGTCCAGAGTACCCGTGGGGTCTTAAAAGCATTGAAAAACTCTTAAATTTCATAATTTCAAATGAAGGCCTTAATAGTCTTGAATTTTGTAAATAAAGTCTTGAATTTCATTACAAAGGTCTTAAATTTATTCATTTATTTTTGCCTTTCCTAGGATTAAGTTCATACCGTAACAAAATGAACTGTTACTAATGTAGGCTAATTAAAAATTCATGCAGCGTAACGTTAAGTGCACCTCACGCTCCACGTCATAGCAGAAAGCGCGAAAGTGTGCGCACCCGTCATATGGTTACTTGAAGTGAGGTACAGAACAAGATAGTGGCTAGCCCAGTTTGTCGGTTAAAATGGGAAAGTGTCGCTGTGGCCAAGGAATTCGAATTGCGTTTGGGTTAAGCCTGTGCCAGGAAATGACCGCGACGCCTATTGCTGTTGATGCCGGAAATCTTTTAAGCTAACGTTAGCGACAATGGGTGTTACGGCCCTGGACTCCCATATGGGGGGTTGCCAAACACACCGCGTGTAGTACTGCTTGTCAGCGCCAAACGCCTATTGTGCAGTTCTGTGCAGCAAAAACCTCTTTGATTACTGAAACAGCTTTAACAATCAGTAATGAAGAAATTTCTACATTAGAAGAACGTTCGAGGTTACTAAAGTAACCCTTCGTTCCCCGAGGAGGGGAACGGAAGCACTATAAGTGGATTTGATTTGTAAAATCCACGCATTGGGGAGGTTCGGTTCAGAAGCTACTCGTCTGAAAGAGTATTGAACGGGCCAATTAAGAATGAATTGGCAGCGCAAGCCTGCGCAGGTGAGCGGCATAAGCAATCAACTGAGTATATAAGCTCACCTGGCGCCAGCAGACGCTATCCTTTTTAAGCTGAAGAGACTTTCAACAGCTAAGGGACAGTCATTATGGCGACGGAGTATAGTGCTTCCGTTCCCCTCCTCGGGGAACGAAGGGTTACTTTAGTAACCTCGAACGTTCCCCTTCGGGGGGAACTTCAGCACTATAAGTGGATTTGATTTGTAAAATCCACGCATTGGGAGCCCATTGAAAGCGCCATAATGACTGCACCTTACCAACACCCCCGATGAGGAGATAGTCAAGCAAGCGTGACGCACCCGCATCATGGGGGGCGCGGTCCTCCAACGTGTCCCTGGCCCTAATTTATCCTACTTCAACAGAAGTTTTACGGATTTAGATATAATTTTTGGGAAGTCGTGAGCATCTAGATAATTCTAGGAAAATACGACAGTACGTTGGGAAGCGTGCAATCCCGATAGGGAGGACGCTGCGGAGGCCATCCGTTACCCAAGGGGGGATAGATGGCAGAATTTACATATGGACTAGCCCTAAAAAGGGGGAGTACGCATAGCAAAAGAGTGGTTAGCGGGGAGGGAAGACACGGGTCCGCCCAGGGGGGGGACTTAACCGTGGCGGAATAAGCATATGGGATCGCCTAGTGGGGACCACGCATAGCAGGCACCTTTACCCAAAACGCGGGCTGACCAGCGGGCAGACCTACAACGTAGTGGGCCAGCAAGTGACTCCTCCGCTGAGTCAGTGCTGGGGGCCATGGAGGAATCTGCAGGGCTCACCTGACGGGGAACTTTACTGACAGATAAAAAGGCGCACGTATCTCCGTGTTAGGGAAAATGGCGCAGCAAGCGTGTTTCAACACCCTACCGAATTGTTTCCTCAATCACCAAGGGTTACCTAATACCCTTGAGGAAACCGGCTCCACTCGCAGATTGTAAAACCTTGCAAATGTGTTGGGTGTCACCCAGCCCGCAGCTCTACAGAAGTCTGTTAGAGGGGCGCCGCGTGCGCGCGCTCGAGAGGATGCGAAACTCCGAGTGGAGTGCGCACGCGCTCTCGGGGGACGCGGCTTATCTCGGCTCTGATAGTGAAAGAAAGGCATCCACAATCTAGTGGGAACTTATTTCGGTACGGCACTTCCCTGCTGCCGACCGTTATAACAGACGAAGAGCTGCTTAGATGATCTACTCTGAGTGCGGTCCGGATAATACGCAAAACGCGAACTGGACAATAAAGAAGGGCTGGGTCTGCCTCCTCCGAGGGCAGCGCTTGCAGGCTCACTACCTCGTATTAAAACGGAGTGGTAGGAACCTTGGGCACATATCGCGGGCGGGGTCTCAGGACGTGAGAGAAGCCAGCCCAATTACAGGCACGAGTCACTGACCGAAAAATGCCTCCGGGTCCCCGACCCTCTAATCGATATCAACGCGACCAGCAGAGCTGTCTTCAGGGACAGAAAGATACTGAGTCGAGGATCGAAGGGATCTGACGCGGCTTGTGTAGCGAGGGCGAGATCCTAAGAGGGCATGAGAGGGGGCGGGATGGATTAATTCGCTTAACGCCCCTGAGGAACCGGATGATGAGGTTATGCGTTCCCACGGTGCTGCCAGCCACCGCGTTATGAGAGCGGAGATGGCAGCCACGTAACCTTGAGTGTGGAGGGCGACAGCCTGCTCTCCAGCTTCTCTCGGCGTAAAGGAAGCACAACGCTGATCTGGCAAATTACGGGGGTCTTCTCAGCGAGAGACACACCATTCAGTGAATAGACTCCACGTCAGGGCATAGGCGCGCTCGGGGAGGGGGCTCTAGCCCGAGTGACGGTATTAGCCACCGCAATCGGAGGTTACCTAAGTCTTCCTCGCGTCTAAAATCTCTTCAAAGATCGGCGAGGGTGCCAGGTGGTGCCCTGTCCCTGAGAGAGTAGGTGCTCTCTCGAAGGGACTGCCAGGGGAGGGCTATCGCGAGGGAGAGCTCTGACATCCAGGTCCGGTTGAGCCAGAGGGGCGCAACCAGCAACCTGTTCCTCGTCCTCTTCCTGACCTTGCACAGTAACTGCGCGAGCAGGCTCACTGGGGGAAACGCGTATTTGCGCGTGCCCCGAGGCCAGCTGTAAGCCAGTGCATCCGTGCCGAGAGCACTCGGTCAGGGAAAGAACAACTAGCAATGAGCGATCTCGGGGGAAGCAACAGATCGATCTGGGCTTCCCCGAATCGCGCCCATATCAGCTGAACAGACTCGGGGTGGAGTCTCCATTCTCCAGGACGCAAGGCTGCCGTGAGAGCGCATCGGCTGCACGGTTGAGCTTGCCTGAATATGAATGGCGTGCAGCGATTTCAGCCACGGATGACTCCAGAGGAGCAGACGGCGGGCGAGCTGAGACATGCGGCGAGAGCGCATACCCCATATACGGCTGATATACGCCACCGCCGCCGTACTGTCCGTCCTGACCAGCACGTGTTGCCGCTCCAGCACCGGAAAAAAAACGGTGGAGAGCGAGGAACACTGCCAACAGCTCCAGGCGATATGCCAATGCAACTGGGTACCTTTCCACAGGTCCGCAGCCGCATGCCCGCAACGCACAGCCCCCCAGCCCGTGTTGGAAGTGTCTGCTGAAACGACAACAAGACTGGACGCCTGTTCTAGAGACACCCAGGCCTGTAGGAACGAGGGGTCGCTCCAAGGGCTGAGGGCGCGGCGACACAGCGCAGTAACAGAGACTCGGTGTGCGCGCGCGTGCCATGCGCGTCTGGGGACTCGATCGTGAAGCCAGTGCTGAAGTGGTCTCATATAGAATAATCCGAGCGGCATGAAGCGGCTGCGGATGCCATATGCCCCAGGAGCCTCTGAAATAGTTTCAGTGGGACCACTATTTTACTGTCGAGCTCTCTCAGACAGTACAGCATCAGCTGGGCGCGCTCTCCGGAGAGGCGCGCTGCCATGGTGACCGAGTCCAGCTCCAGCCCGAGAGAAGAGATCCTCTGCACGGGGGCGAGTTTGCTCTTTTCTCGGTTGACCTGAAACCCCCACAGGTGGAAGTGCCAGAGCACTTTGTCTCTGTGCATAATCAACTGCTCCGAGAGAGGGCAAAAATCAGCCAGTCGTAAGAAATTGAGTATGCAGATGCCCGCGAGCCGAAGGGGCGCTGAGGCACCCTCCGCGGGCTTGGTGAGGACCCGCGGAGACAGAGAGAGCCCGAAGGGGAGGGCTTTGTATTGCCAAGCTCGACCTTCAAACGCAAACCGCAGAAACTGTCGGTGGCGAGGAAGAGTGGAGACATGGAAATACGCGTCCATCAGGTCTAATGCTGCAGACCAACCCAGAGGACGAACGCACCGGAGGATGCGCTTCTGCGTGAGCATTCTGAACGGCAGCTTGTGCAGGCAGCGGTTCAAAACGCGCAGATCTAGGATTGGCCGTGACCCACCGCTCTTTTTGGGCACGATGAAGCGTGGGCTGTAAAACCCACTCTCCATCTCGGCTGGAGGGAGCGGCTCGATTGCATCCTTCGCCAGGAGGACAGCAATCTCCTCTCGCAAGACAGGGGCGGACAGGGGGCTGACCCTGGTGAATACACACCCGTGACTTGGGGGGCCGTTTCGCGAACTGAATCGCATAGCCGAGTCTGATTGTGCGTATGAGCCACCGCGAAGAGCTGGCCCGCGCTAACCAGGCAGGCAGAGCTCTCGCTAATGGACTCATCGCTACAATCGCTGACGTACCAGCAGTGGGGCAGCGCGGAGTGGGTGTGCTGATCCGGGAAGCTCGCGGGTCCCACGGAAAAGCTGGAGGTGAGATATTTGCTCTCACTCCAAACCCGAGCTCCGGAGGGGAGGCTCGAGGGGTGGGAGAAAGGAGACCGTCCTCCCAGCGCTCGTGAGCCACTGGCGAAACGCACCGAATCTGCAAGCTAGAAAGCATAGCGTCCCAGACTGGCAGATTTCGGGCTGTCACATCTGGGGAAGTGAAAAGTGCCCTTTCATAATGTTTTCATGGCAGTAAAAAGTGCCGTTGGAAATGGGGCCCCGCCCTCCAGCGGGGAAAGAGCAAGTTCCCTCTTCTCCAGATGGCCTGTCCCAGGGGCGCTTCGCGGTCCGTTGCCGGACTTAGCGGCGTTCTGGGCAGGGGGGCTGCCTGCTTCCGAGGTGCCCGACGCGCTCGCTTCGCCTGAGGCGTGTGCGGGGGCGGAGCAGCTCTCGTAGGCGGGCGCCTTCGGCGAGGAGCAGGTATGAATGGCACGGCGGGCGGAGCGGGCTACGGACCGCCGATAAGACATCACCCACCAACTGCTCTCTCACCGCCTTGAATTCCTGGGTGAATTCACAGACAGTGTCGCCGAACCTGGCTGGGGATATGGGGAAGTCAAGAAAGCGGACTTTGTCGACTTTGCGCATATCAGCCAGGGGTGGCGCTCCTGGACCACTAATGTGGACATCGTCCTCCCCAACGCACACGCAGCGGACTCAGTAGTCCGAAGAGCTAAGTCGGCGGCGGTGCGAAGCTCGTAAGCCTGGGTTGGACCCACCCTCGTGCAGCTCGGCCAGCGCCTGCGCTTGGTAGCGCTGGTAGGTGGCTATCGCATGCAAGGCGGAAGCAGCCTGGCCCGCAGCTATGTAAGCTCTAGCTCCGAGGGAGGTAGATAACTTACAGGCTTTGGATGGGAGACGAGGCGGACCCCGCCAAGAAGAGGCGCCGCGCGGATTTACCGCCATCGCGCACTCAACCTGAGGAATCGCCACATACCCCCTGGCTGTTTCACCGTCAAGAGTGGTTAGGGTGGAGGAACACGCAGCACGAGCAGAAAAAAGTGCTTTACAAGACCGCGTGAGCCTACTGTGCACCTCCGGGAAGAAGGGAACGCCCCTCTAGTCGGTCCGGCCGCGGAGCTGGGGGATAAACCATCTCCAACCCACGGCCGAAGCAGCCCGGGAAAGCACGGCTAACATGTCCGTTTCAGGATCCGTAGTGACAGCGCTCACCAGCCCGAAGGGGGCGAGCGGGTCTGGATCATCATCGGACAATGAAAGCCCACCCTCCGATGCCGCGGTGGACATCTGGTCTCCGGTGTCATCGGGCGTAAGGGCTACCATCTGTTAGACGGATCGCTTCCCCCGCCCGAAGCTTGGATGGAGCGCTTAGAGGAGCGGGAGGTCCGCGGGCCCGTGGGCGACGGATTATCTCTCGCTGAAACCCTCAGATCTGCCCGAGTGCCCGCTGCAGAGCAGGGGACAACTGGGGTGGTTCACCCTTTTGCAAAGGCTAACCGCGATCTTGCGCAACAGTCATGGCATCGCAATGACGACATGAACTGCCCGCGAGCAGCGCATTAACATGCTGGACCCCCAGACATGAAACGCTGTGCCCGCGCCCATCATCCGAGGACAGGAAACCACCGCATCCAGAAACGCACAGTCGGAGCGCCGTCCTGATAAGGACGTGCTGCACGACTGTGTTGCTCTTTCTGTGAAGTTTGCAACTTTATACGCACCGCTCTGGAGGACCGGACCCAAAGAACGCCAGGCAAGGGAGAAACCCAGCTCGACCGTCTGCCACTGCGTGTACACACTCTGGACCGGGAGAATGCTCTCGTTCGTCACAGCAGGAGGAACCCTCATCGACTCGATCAGAAAGTCTCTGAAGCGAAAAGGATAGCGTCTGCTGGCGCCAGGTGAGCTTATATACTCAGTTGATTGCTTATGCCGCTCACCTGCGCAGGCTTGCGCTGCCAATTCATTCTTAATTGGCCCGTTCAATACTCTTTCAGACGAGTAGCTTCTGAACCGAACCTCCCCAATGCGTGGATTTTACAAATCAAATCCACTTATAGTGCTGAAGTTCCCCCCGAAGGGGAATGACAGTTTCTTCTTCCTGTTTTACGGTGGTCGATAACAAAGTTTTTGATGCGTTACTGCCACCTCTCGCTCTGGTTGGTGATGTCACCAAACAATCACTGGGCTGACACGAGAAACTTGCTTGATTGAAAGATGACAGAGAGATTAGATTAGGGTGTAATTCATTAATGAAGAGTTGTAAATATATATACAATATATATTTGGCTCAACACCAGCTCTGCAGGCAGATGTGATGTGGGTCTTTAAAACAATCCCTGAGCACCACTTTCACATTGAATAAGAACATTACAGAGGTTTTTAAAACCATGTTTTCTGACTCTGAGGTTGCAGTTACACTTTTGAGTCTAAGCAACAAAACTGCATATATTACTTAATTCAGATCCTTTTTTAACTAAAGAACTGACTGATAAGGTCAATAAGGCCAACGGGTGTCATGAGATGGAGAATCACAAAACACAAAAATCCATGTGCAGCAATTTATTTAGACAAAGACAAAAGGAGTTTCCCAATCTTGCACAGAATCTTCAAGAAATGAGTCCAGACAAAAGAACTGACAGAAAATACAAAAATAAGCAAATACAAAACTGGGTATAAGTGCTAACAAAAACAAACAAGAATCTAAGAATAAGCCAATACAAAACTAGATCACCAAACAAACATACCGGACATGAGGGACAAACAAAATCCTAAGGCAACTAAAACACAAGACAAAAGGGTTTATAAATACAGGGCTAAATTAACAAACAAGAAACAGCTGTAACAGAATACAATCAGAAGTGCAAAGAATTATAGGAAATGAAGTTAAACTACAAAACAAGCTAGTGACCTCAAGTGTCCAAAAAAGGGCACTGCAACATGTGACAACGGGTTTTCAGTCATGTTTGACCTTCCGTTGGACCTTCATATTCACTACTGGGTGCTGACCACACTGTTGCGTATGTATTAAATATAACAGAAAATTGAAATAAAATGCTTTACTTAATTCAAGTAGCCCAATTGTACATAATTATTTACTAAGGTTCAAACTGTAACATATGCATTTGGATGTATCTTTGAAGCCACGTGAGTTGACGTCACATGTTTGCCGCAGATGAAGATGAATACACAGAAACAAAAACGAAACTAAATAACTACTTCTCCCCTAAAAAGAATACACAATTTCTTGTTTATCAGTTCAGAAAAGCTGTTCAGCAACATGGGGAAAAACTTGACACTTATCAAACCAGACTCAGGATGCTTGCAAAAGACTGTGAGTTTGCCGATGTTGACTGTGAAATAAAAGCACAGTTGATACAAAGCTGCACATTGTCTAGGCTGCGTAGAAAAGCGCTCAGAGAACCAGATTTGACTTTGGAGGCTTTATTAGACCATGGGAGAACGCTGGAAATATCTGAACAACAAGCAGCTGGAATTGAACAAAACTCAGTGGCCGCTGCCAGTGCTGTACATCACAATTATAAGCAACAAAGTAAATTCAAAGCAACCAACAAACAGATTTCTAACATACAATGCAGAAACTGCGGAGGACAGTATCCACATCAAGGTGTTTGTCCTGCTAGAGGAAAAGAATGCAGAGCATGTGGAAAACTAAATCACTATGCAAGTGTGTCGATCTAACACTACGAAACACCCTCAACAACGAAAATATGATGATTGTCTACAGTACAAACGTAACAGCAATCCACAAACAAGCAAGCAAGTTGCTGCAACATGTGTCAGTAATACACAAGATGACTCATCAAGTAGTGAAGATGAATACGTGTTTGTTTTAAACAGCAACACATGCCAACAACAGCCACAGACTGAAATAAAAATAAACGGCACCAGGGTTAGAGCTTTGATCGATTCTGGAGCTGCAGTAAATATTATTAGCAAAGCAGAATTTGACACGCTTGCACCAAAACCACAAATCAGACCTGCAACAATCAAGATTTTCGCATATGGTTCTGATACTGCTCTACCCATTATTGGAGTGTTCCAGTGCGTCAAAGCATCACATAGTGCTACAGAAGCTAAGTTTTATGTACTTCAGAATGATGGACACACTCTTCTAAGCTATGGAACAGCACAAGAGCTTGGATTAATAAACATCACCAGCTCAGTTAACCATACAAGCACCATTCGTACAGTAGCTGAAGAACTAATTGAAAATCATCCAGAACTGTTCAAAGGAATAGGGAAACTCAAATACTTTCAAGTTAAGTTGCACATTAATCCAGATGTTCAACCTACATGTCAGTCACACAGACGTGTGCCATTCCACATTCGACAGAAAGTGGAAGCTGAACTACAACAACTGACAAACAATGACATCATAGAAATAGTAACAGGTCCAACGCCTATTGTGACTCCACCCAAACCAAAAGATCCCGATAAAGTCAGAATTTGTGTTGACATGCGCCAAGCTAATATAGCCATCATATATAGCGTCACATAACGCCCACCATTGATGATGTCATACAAGAGCTAAACGGTGCAAAAGTGTTCTCAAAACTTGATCTTAGAGCTGGTTACCATCAGCTACAACTTCATCCAGACAGCCGATACATCACTACATTCACTACTCATCTAGGACTAAGGAGATACAAAAGGCTTAATTTTGGCATATCATCTGCTGCAGAAGTGTTCCAGAATGCCGTAGCACAAACGCTACAAGGCATAAAAGGTGTAAAAAACCTCAGCGATGACATCATTGTTTATGGTGCCTCACAGAGAGCACATGATGAAGTGCTCCAAGCTGTTTTTCAGAGACTACAAGACAGTGGTTTTACACTAAATCGTGAGAAATGTGAGTTTAACAAAAACAGACTTGAATTTTATGGATTCATTTTCTCTGACAGTGGCGTCTCAGCAGACCTCAAAAAGGTTGCAGCCATTCTACAAGCCAGTGAACCCAAGGATCAAGGTGAAATTCGGAGCCTACTAGGGATGGCAAACTACTGTTCACGATTTATACAGGACAATCTGTGCACCTCTTCGTGATCTAACTAAAAAAGACACACCTTGGCAGTGGGGTGAAATGCATAAGCAAGCTCTACAACAGCTCAAAGATGCTTTAGCCCGAGCCACCAATGTATCATACTTTGACCCCTCAAAAGACACTGAACTTGTTGTAGATGCCAGTCCAGTTGGGCTTGGTGCCATTTTATCACAAACACAAAATGGTCAAAAAAATGTCATTGTATATGCCAGTCGGACTAAAAAAAACGATACTCGCAAACTGAACGCGAGGCTCTAGTCATTGTATGGAGCTGCAAGCATTTTCATTTGTACATTTACGGTCATCCTTTTACTTTAGTGACTGACCACAAGCCCTTAGAACTGATATGGAACAACCCAAGATCAAAGCCACCAGCCAGAATTGAATGATGGGGCCTCAGACTCCAGCCATACCAATTCAGAATAGAATACAGAAAAGGAATTGACAATCCTGCTGATTTCATGTCCAGACACCCTGTGCCAGTTGATGTGGAATGTAACACGAGGGCATCCAAAGTGGCAGAGGAGTATGTCAATTTCATGGCTCTGCAGTCAACACTGAAAGCCATGATGATAGATGTGATAAAAACTGAGACAAAGAAGGATGCCGTGCTGCAGCAGGTTTGCTCCTGCATAAGAAACAACCCATGGCACATAAATACACGAGACCCACTCTTTGCTGACACACTAAAACAGTACAGAAATGTCAGTTCTGAACTCACTGTGTCTCCGAACGATGATCTCATTCTCAGAGGCTCTAGAATAGTCATACCCTCTACTCTAGAGCAAAGAGTCTTAGATCTTGCTCATGAGAGCCATCAAGGGGTTGCTAAAACCAAAAGTCTTCTGAGAGAGAAGATATGGTTTCCCAACATTGATCGAAGAGTTGAAGTCATTACTACCAATTGCATTGCTTGCCAAGCAAATACCCCCATCACGCATGTCGAGCCGCTTCAAATGTCAGAAATGCCAGAAGCACCATGGCATAATCTGAGTGCGGATTTCTATGGGCCATTACCATCTGGCGAATATCTGCTAGTCGTTATAGATGACTACACTCGCTATCCTGTAGTCAAAATTCTCCATTCTACATCAGCAACTACTGTGATACCAGCTATTGATTATGTTTTTTCTATGTTTGGAATTCCCAAAGTGCTTAAAACTGACAATGGCCCTCCCTTCAACAGCAACATGTTCGCACAATTTGCTGTCTACAGTGGGTTTCACCATAGGAAAACAATACCTTTCTGGCTACAAGCTAATGCTACAGCAGAGAGATTTATGCGTACTTTAGGGAAAGCCATTCGAATTGCTCACACTCGAGGTCTCCCTTGGAAACAACAGTTAAATGTTTTCCTTCGTGAGTACAGATCCACACCTCATTGCACAACAGGGACTTCTCCGGCTGAACTGCTCTTTCAAAGGAAGATGCGCACAAAAATTCCCATAACTACTTCAAGTATCATCAGTGTGGATGATGTTGTCCGCAAAAGAGACAAAAGGGCAAAGGATAAGATGAAAGCTCTTGCAGACACTCGAAAACATGCCACACACATTAACATCAAACCTGGGGACACTGTATTGTGCCGGCAACAGAAACAGAACAAACTAACGACACCATACAGTACAAAGCCACTCACAGTCACCAGAGTCAAAGGCACTATGGTAACTGCAGAACGACAAGGACACTCTATCACAAGGAACTGTTCTTTCTTTAAAAGACTCAACCAGGAGATGCCTGAGCTTTTGTTTGAGCCAGGACATGGAGATGAAACAGAAGAAAATGTCACACACACAGTCTCTCCAAAATATCCTTTCAGGCACAACCGTAGGCCTCCTGCCTACCTTTCTGATTATGTTTAGGTAAAAAAAAATTGCATTAAAGTTCCACAATGCACATGAAACAGACTATTCAGATTTTTCAAGTATTCATGTTGCCTAGGAATTTTAATTGTTGCAGAGTTTTCTATGATTGGCAACAGTTAATACTTAACAGCTTGTTGCATAGTTATTATTGCATATTAAAAAGTAAAAAAAAAAAAAAAGGAGTGATGTAACATATGCATTTGGATGTGACCTGTGAAGTCACGTGAGTTGACGTCACATGCAGGTGGCGCATGTAAGGAAGTTAGTGTGCAAGTGAATAAAAAAGAGCTATGTTTCCTCCAGCATGCGAGTCTATTGTCATCATCACAGAAATACATAAACATCACACAAACTTTATACAGATTTGACATTTTTCCCTCATACTTTTGCCAGAATGGGTACAAAGTTGGCATTAAATTTCATTTGAAATGTTATTGAAAAGATCTTAAAAAACCTTGCATTTAATTTTGAGGATCCTAGGGTACCCTGGGCAGAGTGCTGGGTAGGAGCAGAATGCTTGGTAGGAGCAGTGTGTTGGGTCATGGCGGAGTGCTGGGCCATGGCAGAGTGCTGGGTAGGAGCAGTGTGTTGGGTCATGGCAGAGTGCTAGGCCGTGGCAGACTGCTAGGTGGTTTCCCATCATATTGCTCTTCCTTCATGGCAAAGGCAATTCTGCGAGAAGGAAAGAGCTCAATATATTCTATAAAACTCACTTTATTGTGGGCATGTTCTTTGGAGCCTTTGCTGCCTCCTGTGGGGCCCCTCTTCAAAGAAACCCAGCAGATGTTTTCTGTTAGTCACATCTCCATGGTGCTCATTTAAGCTTTTTTTGACCTTGTCCAGTACTGCCTCTGGGGACAATGATTTTCTGTAGGGCTTTCCTTTGTTAGCTTCCTTCACTTTTGTTGCCTCCACTGTATCTGTAAGATTCAGGCTGCCATCATTCCGTCTCCTGAATCGAGGTTCTATCTAGTAACACATTGGTTAAAGTAATACATAGGTTCCACAAATATTAAAATTTACTCACCCTCAAGTTGTACCAAATACATTTAAATTTCTTTGTTTTGAGGAACACAAAGAAGATATTTGGAGCAATGTCAGCAGACAAACAGATTTTAGCCAACTATTTACAGCCGTAGTTGGAGAAAGATATACTGTGGCAGTAAACGGGTGGTGAGATATTAAAATAATTATACCATTAATAACAATGTTTGTCCTAGTTGAGACAGCGAATAAGTGAAATTCTATCTCTTTGTAATGTCAATTTTTTTAAGACAATATTTTCATTTTCAAAAAGAAAATATTTTCTACATTTTGAAAACTACTGTTGTATTACATGTAAAAGCAGTGCATTCAAACTATTACTTTAAAATGAAGTTACTTACATTTTAGTCTGTCACTAAATTTAATCTATGTCTGTGAAATAGAAAATTAAAGAAGAATATTAATGTTAACTTTGTTACTGGTTTATAATTAGTGATGAATTAATGTGTGTGCATTATTATATTATTGTTTTATTATTGGTGATGCATTAATGTGTGACCCTTATATTGTAGCTTTATTATTAGTGATGAATTGATGTGAGCATTATTCTATTCTTGGTTTATTATTAGTGATGCAATCATGCATGACCCATATTGTTTTTTGCTTTGTGATTAGGGATGTATTATGCGTGAGCGTTATTAGATTAGTTTATGATTAGTGATGTAGTGATATGTGAGCGTTATTATACTATTTGTTTATAATTAGTGACTGATGAAATGAGCCTTATATTTATTATTAGTGAAGTGATTCATTAATGTGTTAGAATAATGCACGGGCATTATTGTAACTATGGTAGTAAATAATAATATAAAGTGTTGTAATGTATAATAACTGCATTAAAATGTTTGTAGTAAAACTGTACAGTGTGCTTGGTCGGCTAATGTTAATCTTACCAAATAACATTATATAACATCTATAACAATCATTTAATAATCGTGTTGTAGTAATTAATGTTACTGTAATGGTTATTTAAACCAACTTGTTATAAAAATACTTACTTTGCAATTGTTGTCCGAATTAATCTGCAACAAAATCTGTTATTACAATACAAATCATGAATGTTATAAGGGCTCTGATTGGCCATAGCGTTCATTGTAACTCGGAACATGATTGGCTGCCGTAACCAAGAATAAGGTGAATCTTGGTTCCAACCCGGAACGTGATTGGCCGGTGTAACCAAGAATAACGATGACTTACAGGTGGCAGTATGCGCCACTGGCCCAGTCTGCGTCAGCAGTGCTCATTAGCATGCTGCTTGGAAAGAGGACACGGCTCGGTGAACGGAGTTCCTTCAACGCATGCTGTGCTTTGTTGTCATGGCAAGTTGTGGTGTCGATAAGATGCTCTTACACAGAGCATGTGACAGTCCCTCCCAAGAAGAACTGTGATCCAGGCTCTGAGACTTTCTCTACTCCAGGAGGAGGTTGCAAACGTTAGAGTTATTTTTGGAGCAGCTGCAGCACACCTGGGTGGAGGCCCACAGCTAGACTTGAGGGCAACCATTAGCCAGACATTCCCTGGTGGTCTAGTGGTAAGGATTCGGCGCTCTCACCGATGCGGCCCGGGAGCTTCCTTTTCACCTCCATGGTGAACTTCGAGCAGTGCTGAGCTCTCTTCGCAAAGGCAAGAAAGCGGCTCTGAGCGCAAAACATGTCCTTCGAGGCGAACCAGCGACCTAAGGATTGCCAACATCCCAACTACTGTCCTCCGCTCTACCAATTGAGCTATCGAAGGCTTCCAGGGTACTTCCACAACCACATCCTATAAGCTAGCTGCAGTCCGACCGCTGGCCAAAAAGGACAGAAGCAAAAGCACTCAAGCCTTCCCATACCGTGAGTCGAACCAGGGCCACCCGGGTGAAAACCAGGAATCCTAACCGCTAGACCATATGGGAACTGCCACTTTTGAAACCCAGTCTTGGCACAAATTCCAGTTTATTCTGATTGCTGGCAAGTCCCTGCTCCGCTTGCACAAGTGCCACTCATACACTTACGCACTCTCTCATACACAGTTTCTTGGTTTCCGTAACCGAGAATCTTCTGATCCGTAGTCATAAGCGCTAACCTTTGCACCACCGTCACTCTGTTCAGCACCTTGTTAGCACATTGCTTGAAGCAAGGACAAGGCTCTGTCAACCCGGAGTTCCTTCACCACACATTCTGCTTTGTTTTTATGGCAAGAGGTTGTGTGGATGGGATGCTCTTACAGGATTCCTGACAGTCCCTCCATAGAAGACCTGAGATCCAGGGTCGGAGACTCTCTCCTCTCCAAGAGGAGGTTAAAAGCAATGGTTTCTTTTGTGTCTGTGTGTCAGAGCCCGTAGGTGTTGCTGCAGCTCAGAGACCTACAAGTGGAGGAGATTACACTGCAAGTCGGCTGGATGACCTCTAAGTGGTAGGCAGTTATGCCACACGTAGGCTGGGTTTCCGATTGATGTAGCTGTAGTAGACATTCATAAAAATAAAAAAATAAAAACTGCTTACTCTGAGGTTGTGTTTAGGGTTGGGGTAGGTGTGATTTTAATAAACTGCAATAGGTTGTATTCTGTGCCATGTACAAGACATTGAATCAATGAAACCCACATCGAGGTTTGTTACTGTGAGGTTTGGTTAAGAGTTGAGGTAGGTTGGGAGGTTGATAAAACACAGCAGGAAACTGTGAGGTTAGGTTAAGGATTGGGGTAGGTAGGTTTGACATTCAAACATAACTGATAGTAGTATGAGCATCTGCAATGGATTTCAAAATTATAATGGACATTCAGAATTTTTCTTATAGGATTTTCACTTTGTCCTATATATTTTAAAATCTTTTGGAGCAATATGACTTAATTTATTGGAATTTCCACTTTGTCTTTAGGATCTGATTTTGATTTTTTGATTCATTAGACTTTGATTAGAATTTTTTTTTTTCCATAAGATATTTTTGATTATGTCAATTAATTATTTTTTTAGATCACAATAGTATAGGATGTTTTTTTTTTTGATCTATGATTTTTCTTAAAGTATAATGATTATAATATAAACATATACAAATTACGATATAAAAAATTCAGTAAACATTATATAATACTTTATAAATAAACATATTAAATTAGAATACTAATGGAACAATAATTTTTGTTAATTTTTCTTTTATTTAATCAGCCTCTTCAGTTTTGCTAATAACAAATATAAATGAAATAACAGTATCTCTTTTTAGTAGATAAGTAATTTACAGTTAATTAAGAGTAGTTAATTCACAGTATTTTGCAGCATTATATATATGTGTATATATATATATATATATATATATATATATATATATATATATATATATATATATATATATATATATATGTATGTATGTATTTGTGTGTGTGTGTGTGTGCATGCATCAAATAAAGTATTTTTGGTCGTCTTCATTATGTGGTAAATTCTGACCAATGACATTGCAGAATTTTGCATCGCTAATGACCTCTGCTTCAGCTGCTGCTTGCGTCTCAGGTCTGATCAACCAGGTAAGTTTAGCCTTTTAAATTTAAGAGTTAATATTTAAGTTCTGTATTAAATTAGCCCTAAATAGTTGAAAATTTAATTCGGTGTTCAGTTACACCCATTGTAGTGATTCGCTTGAATCATGAGTGAGCAGTAAACTGTTGACGGCTGAGGCGATCTATTCAAACTCGAGCTGTTAATTTCTGAGGCAGTATTTACAATCCCTGATTTAATTGATCCAGATTTATATGTTTTCATGAAATGACACAGTTCTTTAATCATTTTTACATATAATTATGTGTTAATTAGATGTATCATGTTTGTTTTTTGCTGTTTATGTGACCAACGTCTGCAATGACCGGTGTATTTAACATTACTGCAACTAAAAATATTTGAATAGCAGAAGATCTGAAGCAATACGCGATAGTTTAAACTGTCGTAATACATAAAATGTAATACATATACATTATATATATATATATATATACAGTTGAAGTCACAATTATTAGCCCCCCTGAATTATTAGCGCCCCTGTTTACTTTTTTCCCCAATTTCTTTTTAATAGAGAGGAGATTGTTTCAGCACATTTCTAAGCATAGTAGTTTTAAAAACTTATTTATATTAACTGATTTCTTTTCTCTTTGTCATGATGACAGTAAATAATATTTTACTTAATATTGAGGTGGATTTTGTGCTCTTTGGGGTGTGAGGTTGATCTGTATATTTGGGTTGTGTGTGGTCTGCTTGTGGACTTGCATACCATTAAAAGAATTAAGGTGCTATGTAGAGTTAGAAAGGGGAAATTGCCTGAGTAAACAACTAAGGGTCACAAGAATTGGATGAGAAAAGACCGGGAGAAAGCCTGAGTTAACAACTAAGGTATCACAGGAAATGGATGAGAATAGAGCAACTCGTGGTTTGAATCCTGCCGACTACGATGGGAAAAGCAAAACGGCAGCAGATGCCAGCTAGCTGCCCTGGGGCTTTCCATTTTTAAACACATATGACAGAGAATGAACATCCAGCGGCTTTCCCGTAGCTCGCTGTGATCGTATAGTGGTTAGTACTCTGCGTTGTGGCCGCAGCAACCCCGGTTCGAATCCGGGTCATGGCAGGTTTTTCAAGGTTTTCATTGGCGTAGCACACTGTGTCGCCATCCTTAATCTCCAGCCTCCTTTTAGTGAAAGTTTCCTAAAGTGTGAAAGACTAGGGATTCGATATGAGCAACGGGACCTTTGATGCCAGCATGCTGTGTAGATAAGCATTGATCAAGTCACGCTTCTAAGGCATGGAAGGAATCTTTTCAATTGTTAAGTCTCCATTTATTGCCACAACAACAGAGAGACCTTCTGCAGTTGCTATTGATCCATTTAATGTCTCCTACATGGGATGGAGTCCTATCTATTGTGTTGTTCTGATGTCTACACCTACAACAACCATAAACCCAACCTCACAGTAATCTGTTGTGTTTTAGCAACATCTACACCAACCATAAGCCTAAACCCCACCTCACGGTAAACTTTTGTGTACCGTGAAGGTCTGCGCCGACCACAACCATAAACATTACCTACTTGCAAATGCCTTACCATGGAGCCTGGAAAGCTCAGTCGGTAGAGCATCAGACTTTTAATCTGAGGGTCCAGGGTTCAAGTCCCTGTTTGGGCGTATAAGACTTTTTGTGGAGCCACAGCTTTTGCCGTTGAGCCATCACTTGCTGAAAGTTATATCTGGACAACAACAACAGAGAGACCTTCTGCAGTTGCTATTGATCCATTTAATGTCTCCTACATGACATGGAGTCCTATCTATTGTGTTGTACTGATGTCTACACCTACAACAACCATAAACCCAACCTCACAGTAATCTGTTGTGTTTTAGCAACATCTACACCAACCATAAGCCTAAACCCCACCTCACGGTAAACTTTTGTGTACCATAAAGCTCTGCGCCGACCACACAACCATTAACATTACCTACTTGTAAAGCCTTGCATTGGAGCCCGGATAACTCAGCCGGTAGAGCATCAGACTTTTAATCTGAGGGTCCAGGGTTCAAGTCCCTCTTCGGGCGAATAAGACTTTTTGTGGAGCCACAGCTTTTGCCGTTGAGCTATCGCTTGCTGAAAGTTATATCTGGATGCACAACACATGTACTGGGAATGAGGACATGGCTGTATAGGCAGTCTTGTAGTCGTGGCCGAGTGGTTAAGGCGATGGACTTGAAAGCCATTGGGGTCTCCCTGCGCAGGTTCGAGTCCTGCTGACTACGTCCAGGCAGTGCGCAGGACTTAGTTTGCGACCTTCCATGATTGTTTGCAATTCCATTGTTTCTTGGGAAAAGGGATGTGCTAGAAGGGAAAAGCAAAACGGCAGCAGATACCAGCTAGCTGCCCTGGGGGCTTTCCATTTTTAAAGACATATGACAGAGAATGTACATCCAGCGGCTTTCCTGTAGCTTGCCGTGATCGTATAGTGGTTAGTACTCTGCGTTGTGGCCGCAGCAACCCCGGTTCAAATCCGGGTCACGGCAGGTTTTTCAAGGTGACATTGGCGTTGCACTCTGTGTCACCATCCTTAATCTCCAGCCTCCTTTTAGTGCAGGCTGTGCTACTGGAACGTCCTGAATGTTTCCTAAAGTGTGGAAGACTAGGGATTCGATATGAGCAACGAGACCTTTGATGCCAGCATGCTGTGTAGATAAGCATTGATCAAGTCACGCTTCTAAGGCATGGAAGGAATCTTTTCAATTGTTAAGTCTCCATTCATTGCCACAACAACAGAGAGACCTTCTGCAGTTGCTATTGATCCATTTAATGTCTCCTACATGACATGGAGTCCTATCTATTGTGTTGTTCTGATGTCTACACCTACAACAACCATAAACCCAACCTCACAGTAATCTGTTGTGTTTTAGCAACATCTACACCAACCATAAGCCTAAACCCCACCTCACGGTAAACTTTTGTGTACCGTGCAGGTGTGCGCCGACCACAACCATAAACATTACCTACTTGCAAATGCCTTGCCATGGAGCCTGGATAGCTCAGTCGGTAGAGCATCAGACTTTTAATCTGAGGGTCCAGGGTTCAAGTCCCTGTTCGGGCGTATCAGCCTTTTTGATGAGCCACAGTTTTTGCCTTTGAGCCATCGCTTGCTGAAAGTTATATCTGGACAACAACAACAGAGAGACCTTCTGCAGTTGCTATTGATCCATTTAATGTCTCCTACATGACATGGAGTCCTATCTATTGTGTTGTACTGATGTCTACACCTACAACAACCATAAACCCAACCTCACAGTAATCTGTTGTGTTTTAGCAACATCTACACCAACCATAAGCCTAAACCCCACCTCACGGTAAACTTTTGTGTACCGTAAAGCTCTGCGCCGACCACACAACCATTAACATTACCTACTTGTAAACCCTTGCGTTGGAGCCCGGATAACTCAGCCGGTAGAGCATCAGACTTTTAATCTGAGGGTCCAGGGTTCAAGTCCCTCTTCGGGCGTATAAGACTTTTTGTGGAGCCACAGCTTTTGCCGTTGAGCTATCGCTTGCTGAAAGTTATATCTGGATGCACAACACATGTACTGGGAATGAGGACATGGCTGTATAGGCAGTCTTGTAGTCGTGGCCGAGTGGTTAAGGCGATGGACTTGAAATCCATTGGGGTCTCCCTGCGCAGGTTCGAGTCCTGCCGACTACGTCCAGGCAGTGCGCAGGACTTAGTTTGCGACCTTCCATGATTGTTTGCAATTCCATTGTTTCTTGGGAAAAGGGATGTGCTAGAAGGGAAAAGCAAAACGGCAGCAGATACCAGCTAGCTGCCCTGGGGGCTTTCCATTTTTAAAGACATATGACAAAGAATGAACATCCAGCGGCTTTCCCGTAGCTCGCAGTGATCGTATAGTGGTTAGTACTCTGCGTTGTGGCCGCAGCAACCCCGGTTCGAATCTGGGTCACGGCAGGTTTTTCAAGGTGACATTGGCGTTGCACTCTGTGTCGCCATCCTTAATCTCCAGCCTCCTTTTAGTGCAGGCTGTGCTACTGGAACGTTCTGAATGTTTCCTAAAGAGTGGAAGACTAGGGATTCGATATGAGCAACGGGACCTTTGATGCCAGCGTGCTGTGTGGATAAGCATTGATCAAGTCACGCTTCTAAGGCATGAAAGGAATCTTTTCAATTGTTAAGTCTCCATTCATTGCCACAACAACAGAGAGACCTTCTGCAGTTGCTATTGATCCATTTAATGTCTCCTACATGACATGGAGTCCTATCTATTGTGTTGTTCTGATGTCTACACCTACAACAACCATAAACCCAACCTCACAGTAATCTGTTGTGTTTTAGCAACATCTACACCAACCATAAGCCTAAATCCCACCTCACGATAAACTTTTGTGTACCATGAAGGTCTGCGCCGACTTGCAAATGCCTTACCATGGAGCCTGGATAACTCAGCCGGTAGAGCATCAGACTTTTAATCTGAGGGTCCAGGGTTCAAGTCCCTCTTCGGGCGTATAAGACTTTTTGTGGAGCCACAGCTTTTGCCGTTGAGCTATCGCTTGCTGAAAGTTATATCTGGATGCACAACACATGTACTGGGAATGAGGACATGGCTGTATAGGCAGTTTTGTAGTCGTGGCCGAGTGGTTAAGGCGATGGACTTGAAATCCATTGGGGTCTCCCTGCGCAGGTTCGAATCCTGCTGACTACGTCCAGGCAGTGCGCAGGACTTACTTTGCGACCTTCCATGATTGTTTGCAATTCCATTGTTTCTTGGGAAAAGGCATGTGCTAGAAGGGAAAAGCAAAACGGCAGCAGATGCCAGCTAGCTGCCCTGGGGGCCTTCCATTTTTAAAGACATATGACAGAGAATGAATGTCCAGCGGCTTTCCTGTAGCTCGCCGTGATCGTATAGTGATTAGTACTCTGCGTTGTGGCCGCAGCAACCCGAATCTGAGTCACAGCAGGTTTTTTAAGGTGATATTGGCGTTGCACTCTGTGTCGCCATCCTTAATCTCCAGCCTCCTTTTAGTGCAGGCTGTGCTACTGGAACGTCCTGAATGTTTCCTAAAGTGTGGAAGACTAGGGATTCGATATGAGCAACGGGACCTTTGATGCTAGCATGCTGTGTAGATAAGCATTGATCAAGTCACGCTTCTAAGGCATGAAAGGAATCTTTTCAATTGTTAAGACTCCATTCATTGCTACAACAACAGAGAGACCTTCTGCAGTTGCTATTGATCCATTTAATGTCTCCTACATGACATGGAGTCCTATCTATTGTGTTGTACTGATGTCTACACCTACAACAACCATAAACCCAACCTCACAGTAATCTGTTGTGTTTTAGCAACATCTACACCAACCATAAGCCTAAACCCCACCTCACGGTAAACTTTTTTGTACCGTAAAGGTCTGCGCCGACCACAACCATAAACATTACCTACTTGTAAAGCTTTGCCATGGAGCCTGGATAGCTCAGTTGGTAGAGCATCAGACTTTTAATCTGAGGGTACAGGGTTCAAGTCCATGTTTGGGCGTATAAGACTTTTTGTGTAGCCAAAGCTTTTGCCGTTGAGCTATCGCTTGCTGAAAGTTTCATCTGGATGCACAACACGTGTACTGGGCATGAGGACATGGCTGTACAGGCAGTCGTGGCCGAGTGGTTAAGGTGATAGACTTGAAATTCATTGGGGTCTCCCTGTGCAGGTTTGAATCCTGCCGATTATGTCCAGGCAGTGTGCAGGACTTAGTTTGCGACTATCCATGACTGTTTGCAATTCCATTGTTTCTTGGGAAAAGGGATGTGCTGGTAGGGAAAAGCAATATATATAAAACGGCTGCGCAGGCTAGCTAACTGCCTTGGGGCCCTACATTTTCAAAGCCATATGACAGAGAGTGAATGTCTAATGGCTGTCCCATAGCTCGCCGTGTTCGTACAGTGGTTAGTACTCTGCGTTGTAGCCGCAGCAAGTCTGGTTGGAATCCGTGGAATTCATGGCAGGTTTTTCAAGGTGGCATTGGCGTTGCACTCTGTGTTGTTATTCATAATCTCCAGCCTCCTTTTAGTGCAGGCTGTGCTAATGGCTAAGGCCATGAGGACATGGCAGTACAGTCAGTCTTGTAGTAGTGGTTAAGGTGAATTCGGGTCAGGATTCCTTACGGTGACAATGACATCACGCCCTCCTCTTGCCACCTGTTTTGTACAGCCCACTTTTTAGTGCACGCTGCAACTCTGACACGTTACAAGTAATTAAATCTAAGCAAATGCCCCAATGATCCCAGTTAAATCAGTCGGTAGAGCATCAGACTTATCATCTGACGTTCCAGGGTTCAAGTCAAGGATGCTGCATACTGATATGTTGTTGACCTGCTGCTAGCTCAGGTTAAAGAGGCCCATCTCATCTCAATCATTGAACAGTTGTCTCACTTTCAGCTACAGCTTGCTGATTTTGACCAGTGGACAGAACTCACATTTCAACATCAGAAATGACTTCTGAACAGTAAGTAGATTTAGTCAGTACCCGTTATGCAGCAGGCTTCTTAAACTCAGTTAAGCTTGTATCATTTTATCAGTGGAGTTAGATAAGTTTGTGGAAGTCAAATCTTTAAAAATCTAAAGAGTCTTCTAGAACTTAGTACTTCTAGATAAAAAAAATTTAGATTGAGAAGTTTCGAAAACCTCTGAAGAGCACAGATGTTTACGAGAGGAGAGCAGTTTGTACATTAATTGTGTTATTTTAAATTTGACGTGTAAATCCTATCTGCTGGTATAATCTTGGTTTAAGAAATAATTGAGACAATTTTAATCTTCTCATAATAAATGTATTATTATTAAATACCATTAAAATAATATGTTTAGTAACAGTATTATATTAAAATGAAATTAAGCTTTTTTCTTAAAACTCCAATCAAAATGTCCGGCACACTTTGCTTTGTGTGTTTGTGTGCTCATTCCTTTGTTTCTTTACCTGGAGATGGGGTGGGGTGTGGTGGACCCCAAACCTTCACAAAGCTGCTCTCGGTGTCTTCATTCTATAACATGTTGATTTTATTATCCACACAGATCCTTCCACAGCAGGATGTTGTCCCTCTGCCCTGTGTGCAAAAAGGCTCCTCATTCTCTTCCTGGGCATCTCAGGAAGGTGCCCAGCCAGCAACGATATGTCGGGCCCAGATGGACTAACTACGGGTTCCATGGGAACTGTGTGGGCATGGGCTTTGGCTGGGTGAAATCAGAAGGTCCCATGTAGGTTTTCTAGAATGAGTCCCACATAGGAAGCCCATATGAGCTAATTACATGGGCGCCATAAGGGACAGGCATGGGCCAATTGGGCATGGGTTTGATCTGGGAACACATATATGGGTCCTACATGGAATATTTATGGGCCAAGTGGGCAAGGGTTTGATCTGGGAACACAAATATGGGTCCTACATGGCATAATTATGGGCCAACAGAACATGGGTTTGAACTGGGGACCCACATATGGGTCCTGCATGACATATTTATGGGCCAAGTGGGCATGGGTCTGAACTGGGAATGCATATATACGTCCTGCATGGCATATTTAAGGGCCAAGTGGGCATGGGTTTGAACTGGGAATGCATATATACGTCCTGCATGGCATGTTTATGAGCCAAGTGGGCATAGGTTTGATCTGAGAACACATTTATGGGTGCTGCATGGCCTAATTATGGGCCAACTGAGCATGGGTTTGAACTGGGAATGCATATATGGGCCCTGCATGGCATGTTTATAGGCCAAGTGGGCATGGGTTTGAACTGGGATCACAAATATGGGTCCTACATGGCATATTTATGGGCCAACTGGGCATGGGTTTGAACTGGGAATGCATATATGGGTCCTGCATGGCATATTTATGGGCCAAGTGGGCATGGGTTTGAACTGAGAACACAAATATGGGTCGTACATGGCATATTTATGAGCAAAGTGGCATTGGGTTTGAACTGGAAATGCACTGGGGGAAGGGCTGCTCTTGGGTCCGTAAGGCCCTTGGCTCCACACCCTGCCTGTCCCAGGCGGCTGGCTGCATGGTGTTGTCAGCGGTTGCCATTTTCGGCCCGATGGGGCCTGCCCTATGCAGCTGAGAGGGGCTCTGGCGGGGGCTTTGTCTTCCACCACCTGGGTGGAAGCATGTCCATCTCTGTGGTGTGGTGGTAGGGAACATGTGCCGTGGGGTTGCTGCTCCTGGCCAGGGTACAGGGTTTCCTGGCCTTCCTGGGATACGTACAGAAGTATAGAGTTATGACAGTCCCGTGTTTCATTTAAATTTTTTATAGCTGTTATGCATTGATTAATCATCATTCATTATTAGTGTTCTATTAAGTTCAGGTTAGTTATAATGTGTTGATGGCCATCATTTCAATCTGTATGTCCTGGCGAGTGACGCTAGGGAACGATTAGTGGGCAATACGTGAGCCGCAGGAGGTTTCACGCATTCATGAAGAAGTCACACTGCCAGCACTGAAACATTGTTCACAGTATCTTCTCAATGTCTGTGTTTGTTCATATTACAGACTGTGCAGTGTGACAACAATAAAAACAATATTATGGTGCCACCAGAAATCTCCGCCTGTTCTGTATGCAACATACTGTTACACTTCCACTATCACACATAACTGAACACGCTTCACCCCTCATATTCTGCATGTTGACACTATCACTGCGTCCCCTAGTAAACATGTAAAGGCAAGGCACGTTTATTTGTATAGCACAATTCATGATACAAAACAATTCAAAGTGCTTTACATAAAACATTACAAGCATTAAAGTGCAGAAAAAACATTAAAAAGTAAAATAATAGAGAGCATAATTTCTGTGAGTGTGAACCATGTACATTGATGGCTACTGTTATTTAGCTTTTCTTTTGCGTGTGTGTGTGTGTGTGTGTGTGTGCTATTGTCATGATCACCAGCAATCTAGTAGCTGATCACATAGGACTACAAATCTGCTGGTAAATGGACTACAAGAACCAGTCATGCTTTACACACACATCCGGTTCCAGATCCTGAGTGATTGCATACACACAGCTGATGCTGCTCAAGTACTGATTACACACACATATATACAGCTCACTTTGAGACACTCATTTCTGAGTCTTGTTATCTGTTTAATGACATTATAACGTGGTTTCCTTTGTCTTGTTTTTCTGTGATTTTGATCCTCGCCTTGTTTATTTGTTAAATCTTGTGTTCTGCAAGCCTTGTGACCATCTGCCTGTCTTTTGACTACAACTCTGGATTGCCCTTATACATCTGTTAGCCATTGTATTGACCACTGCTTGCCTGACCATTTTAATGAACCTGCATGTGGATCCGCATCTCTGTTGTCAGTGTCACATTCCTGGTTTCAGATATAAATCTGTGGCCCACATGAGTGTACAAACTTTTTGTGCCATGTTTGTTGTTCACTGTATCAGGAGTGTGTTGTGTTGTATTTTTTGGAGTTTTTTTTTCAGAGATTTTTTTGAATATATTTTTTAGTTTACCTGTAAGTTGTGACATTGCTTTACAAAAATAAGTTTTGTTGGTCAATTTAATATATTTCTTGGAGTCTAACACATCAAGTGTCTTGTGTTTATCTTCCTTTTAATTTTTTTCTTAGATTGTTTCCTTAAACCATTTGGCATGGTTGGGCTTAAATAGGCCTTTCATGAATTGCCCAGTTAGGATAAACATAAGTTGCTTACAGAGCCCACTTCAAGCCCATTTGGGCATCCACGGTTGAATGCTGGTGCAAGCCCACTTTAAACCCCTTTAGGCAGGTGGGGCCCAAATGGGTCTGACATGAATTACACAAATAAGACCCTTACAGATCCCACCTAAAACCCATCTGGGCATCATGGCTGGCCCCCATGTGAATCCCAAGTGCAAGCCCATTTAAAACCCTTTAAGCAGGTGGGGTCCAACTGGGTCTTTCATGAATTGCCCGGTTAAGACACTCATAAGATTCTCATAGATCCCACTTAAAACCCATCTAGGCATCCACGGCTGGCCATCATGTAGATCCCAGGTGGAAACCCACTTAAAACCCCTTTGGGCAGGGCCCAAATGGGTTTGCATGAATAGCCCAGTTAGGACCCATGCAGTACCATTACAGGTCCCACTTTTAGTACGTCTGGGCTTCCCCCGGCTGGCCCCAATGTGGTTCACGGGTGCAAGCCCATAATGGGGCCCACATTTGGGCCCCACATGTCATTTCTGGCTGGGACAGAGACAGAGATCAAGGCTGTCGTCATAGAGGCCAAGAAGGAGTTGTCCGAATTTTGTCACAGAGGACATTTCTGGGAGTTTGGAAAAATTTGTGACATATTGGACTCTACTAATCCTCTTGCCAAGTTTGTAACTCTGTTATGCTTCTCTGATTTGATGAATCTGGCTTCAAATTAAACATCTGCACATATTTAGACATAAATATAAATTATTGCTTGTTTATTTGACCTTATTTATGATCCCTGTTTTAGGATGATTGCGGAGATGCAGTCAAGGGGGTTGATGATTAATAACTTACCTTCAGTCCTCCCAGAACCAGCTCGGTTGACTACATCTTCTATGCCTCAAAGCTCTGGAGAAGGTGCAGAAAGTCCATTGGAGCCTCCAAATGAGCCCTTATCTGACAAGAGCTCTGGAGAGTACTACCAGAGGTACAGTTTCAAATCGGCATTCCCAGAAATTAAATGTACACTGTGGAAATGATTTCTCTTTAATATACAAAGTCATTTTGCTCACCTGCTTTTCTATTTCAGCACTGGTTTCAGCACTACAGCACTTCTTCCGTGAGGGTGGAAGGTTTCAAAAAAGCCTTATACAATAAGCACTCCATTGACCACCCTCTTCTAACAGGATTTAATAAGTACCTTTACATTGATCTAGGATATAAAAACAGCAAACAAGTAGTAAGTTCATTAACCACTTAAACTCTGCGTGCCCGGTACCAGGGACAAAATGACGTCATCAGGAGAATAACTATAGATTTAAGAGGTCTGCCTGCATCAATAACACCATATGACCTACTGGGTGAAAGCTTGGAATGTCTATTTTCAACTGATACACGTCACTTTGCATATTTGTTGTACTGTAAAGAAGTTATTTACACTTAATTTACACTATCTCAAGCCCCCCCTATTTTGTACATTGTTCAGTATGCATATTTTTCACATCGCTAATATTAGACACAGATTGGCAAGTAATACATCAAATTAAAGCTCTCATTCCCAATAATAATGATCAATTGCTATTTTTATTGATTTACAATCACATATCCAACAGTCTTTGAATGAATCATAAAGTATAAACTCGTTTTTTGTAAACATACAAGAGAAATTATTGCTTATTTGCTCTGTGAGCTGCCGGATATAGCACAGATAGGTAAACAAGTTACATCATCTTTTACCTTAGGTTGTCCTCTGCAAAATGAGTCCATTTTCAGCATTTCTGAGGAAGTGTGCATCAGTAAACCCCTGCTGTCTTGTAAGTGCCAAACGCAACAAATTAGGGTCATGATATTCCAAAATTTGGGAAAATATGATAGTTTCAACCTATCCAGATGTACTATATATCATTGAAGATGAGATTCTCGGCTTTACACTGATGTATCGTGAGCTTTGATCAGCCAATCAGTGACAGAGATATTGCATGACGAACGGGAAAAGAGAGGTGTCCAAAACAAGAGTGCATAAAAGTCACAGGTCAGACGCACAATACCTTGGACTGACTGTTAATCAGGCTAGCAGAAAGGAAAAGAAAAGGTGGCTGGGTCATGCCCTCGCCCTTGAGTGGATGTGGGTTGATAACTGGCGAGTCATCTGGGCTTCTTTGGAGTGCCTTTGTCTAGGACGTGTCTTAAAGGCATCAGGTGACAACCTTCCTAGAGTCTGGATTTGTTGCTGTAAAAGCCCTTTGTGCATCTTTGATGGCTGCTCATATTTTGAAACATAGTATACAGGAATGAGAGAAAGTAATTCAACACCTTTAATACATTTTTTAAGACTCTTTCCACACATTTAAAGACCTTATAACCACTTTTCAACCAGAAATGCTGGCGAGGTTCATCTTATAGAATATTTACTAAATATTAAATGTAAGAAATAATCCAAACTAAAACATTCGTATACGGAAAACATGTATATTAAAATCTAGCCGATTCGACAGGTTGTCACCTATAGAGCTGCAGAATAATGGTGTTGCAGTAAACAAGCAGCAAGCTGTCAAATCTTAGTAGAATTGTACTGATTACATAACTACCTAGTATTCTGATATTCACAGCTTGAATACAGTCACACTTTAGCATACAATGATATCTTGTACAAAATAAATTGTATTACCTTTCAAAGGAATCTAAGATTTTCTAATAATTTAAAGGCCCCCAAACTTCTCTATATTGACTTATCAACTCCCAACACCCTCTAAGACCCTGCAGATGCCTTGTGTATGAGTGACTGGGAGAAGCCTGTGAGGCATAGAACTAAGAATAAGGCTCGGCGGAGCAATTCTGCTGTTGCAGAGGTGCAATGGTAGTCAGCATTGGAGCATTATGAGTGCTAAATATAGTCAATAGTGATATGAAGAGTAAATAAAAGAGGGGCGCAGCTATAGAGCCGCTGCAGTGGTGCTATGGGTGAATGTAACTTGGCAGGGCGTCTCCTCTACTGTTGCAGAGGTGCACTGGTAGTCAATGTAGTATAGTCATGCATGTTCCCGTAAGAATGTAAAACCCTGTCGTTAGTGATATGTAGAGGTGAGAGTAAATAAGGGGTCGGCTAGAACGTCGCTGCAGTTGCGCTATATGGGATTGTAGCTCAGCTGAGCGTCTCTACTGCTGCAGAGGTGCAGTGGGTCAGTGTGGAGGCAATGTGTGACCTGCATAAGTATATGCTGCTGTATTTATGCAGGGGAGTGTGATGATACTGGTATGGGAAGCTTATATATGAGCTTGATTAGAGCATTGCTGCTACGGCAATTGAAATTTGAGTGACCCCTAAATGGGTCAGAGCTGGTAAATAAGAGTGAATGGAAGTAAGGAACAATTGGAGTTTGGAGGGAAAATTAAAGGAAGAAAAGAGGGAAAGAGGCCTAGAAATGCATGCAGGTGGAGGTCTGCTGGAGAGGATCAGCTGGGCTTCCCTGATAAGGTTTTACTCTCTTGAGGTATAAGAAGCTAAGAGGGTTTGAAATGTGTGTGTGTGTGTGTGTGTGTGTTTGGTGGTGGTGGGGGGGCGGGGGGGAGTTTTTCATCCTGCAAAGTTAGATCAGCTATGCTGTGGTATAATGTTGGATGAAATTTTGATGTTAGCTCAGAACATCTCAAAACCAAAGTCTAAAGTGAATATGGCATCAAGGGTGTGGGCTATAGAGTGAATTTGCATACATGAATCAGAAACATTTCCATTCAATAAATGTGCAAATAAAAATTGATGCACACACTTATTAATGATTCCTACTTGTCTTCTTCGTGATAAATAGTAGGCAAAATCTGATATGCAGTGGGGGTAAAAAAGGAAAATGAGTTCATCAGACGCTGGATTCAAACCGAGTTCATGCTCTTGCGTTTTACGAGCTGCGCCACAGTGACTGTTAGGAGTACTGCAACATTTTACACATATAAATCACACTTTTTCCTGTTTACTACACTCAGTGCGATGTTCAGACTCAACTGTGTTAATTGCATCAGCTAAACTCTTCCACACAATTTTTTTTCTTTTGTTATTAATTCCGGTGGACAAACTTGCAAATAACACCGTTTTTCTCCAGTCTACCTCCGAAAGGAGCACCTCTAATTCACATTCTGTTCAAAGTTTCTCTTTTTGCTTGCTTTTACCTTTGGTTTTGCCAAAGTAGAGTCATTAGCCTATTCATACGGGGGAGGAGGCAGGGAGGGGTTTGTGCTCGTGCATGTTGCGCTTAGTTTTACGTTCATTCGAATGTACAAAAGAATATGCGTGAGATTCAGCGTACGCAGTGTTTCATACATCTGAATTTATTACTTATGAAAAATTTACACATTTACCGCTTTGTGCGTAAGCAACGTTTTAGTATGATGTCCACGCAAGTCTTTGTACATGAGGCCCCTGATGTGCCAGCGTCTTGCTGGGATTCAGGCTCAATTGCAGGCGAGGCATCGGGTGAAGTTTTGAGGACAGCGGGGTTCTGGCTAGAGGAGTTGTTTGTTTTTCATGTCGGAAGGTTAAATGATGCTGAAGTGTAGGTTAAATGCTGGAGCATTTGTAGTGGGAAGCATTCTTTCAAAACTAAGATAGAGCAATAAGGAGAAAGTGATCCATTTATATTAAGGTAGGATCACTGATTGGATTACTACTGATTACTAGGGATGGAAAGATTAAACGATATGTATCGATACGCGGTAATGCGCGTGCACGATGCGAGTGCATGGGTTGAGCAGCAGAGGATGAATGAAATTTTGGAAGCAAATCGAGATGCATCGGTTTTTGCGAGATGCATCGGTTTTTCCAAGATACAGCTTATATTTTTAATATAGAATGTATTTTTTATTTATTAACAAGTGTTGTCGGACTTCCGATGACATCATGTGGCTAGTAGTAGCTTGAAGAAATTGCTCCGTTCAAATATGAATATAATTCCTAACTAAATTACATAAAACTCGGCGAATCTTTATTTAAACAAAATGGCATCATTTTGTCCATTTTGTGATGGGTGAAATCAGTTTAGACAAATCCTCTGCTGCGGCCACATTACTACCTGTCACCATAACATGGGGTTCCGGAAGTCAGAACACCCACACCCTTGTCGATTCCGGGGCGGAGGGAAATTTCATAGACTCCAGTTTTAGGCTGTGCTAATGGCACGTCCTGAATGTTTACATTTCCTAAAGTGTGGAAGACTAAGGATTCGATATGAGAAACAGGATTTTTGATGCCAGTATGCTGTGTAGATAAGTACTGATCAAGTCATGCTTCTAAGGCATGGAAGGAATCTTTTCAATGAGTGTCCATTCATTGCCACAACAGCAGGAAGACCTTCTGCAGTTATCATTGATCTATTTAATGTCTCCTACATGACATGGAGTTCAAACTATTGTGTTGTACTGATGTCTACACCTACAACAACCATAAACCCAACCTTAAAGTAACCTGTCGTGTTTTAGCAACATCCACACCAACCATAAGCTTAAAACCCCGTCTCACGGTAAACTTTAGTGTACTGTAAAGCTCTGCGCCGACCACAACCCTAAACCTTGCCTACTTGTAAATTACTATTGTAGAGCCCGGATAGCTGAGTCAGTAGAGCATCAAACTTTTAATCTGAGGGTACAGGGTTCAAGTCCCTGTTCGGGTGTGTGAGGCTCATTTTGTGGAGCCACAGCTTTTGCCGTTGAGCTATCACTTGATAAAAGTTTCATCTGGATGCACAATACGTGTACTAGTCATGAAGACATGGCAGTTCAGACAATCTTGTAGTCGTGGCTGAGTGGTTAAGGCGATGGACTTGAAATCCATTGGGGTCTCCCCGTGCAGGTTCGAATCCTGCCGACTACGTCCTCTAACTTTTTAAAATTGCAGCAGTCATCAATTGTTTGCATTTCCATTGTTTCTTGGGAAAAGCGTTGTGCTGGTAGGAGGAGAAAAACAACAGCGTGTTCTCACTGAACAGAAAGGGGGCATATCACAGGGAGGAACATACCACACAAGGGCCACAACGGCTGTCCCGTAGCTCGCCGTGATCATATAGTGGTTAGTACTCTGCGTTGTGGCCGCAGCAACCCCGGTTCGAATCCGGGTCTCAGCAGGTTTTTCAAGGTGACATCGGTGTTGCCATCAATAATCTCCAATCACCTTTTAGTGCAGGCTGTGCTAATGGCACGTCCTGAATGTTTACGTTTCCTAAAGTGTGGAAGACTAGGGATTCGATATGAGAAACAGGATCTTTGATGCCAGCATGTTGTAGATAAGTACTGATCAAGTCACGCTTCTAAGGCATGGAAGGAATCTTTTTAATTGTTGACTTGTGGCAATTCATTGCCACAACAGCAGAAAGACCTTCTGCAGTTATCATTGATCTATTTAATGTCTCCTATGAAGGATTCGGATTTCTGTTTTCCAGTCCATCTCATCATGGACCAACGTTTATCCTTTTCATCATCCTGTTTCTCAGTATTTAACTGTGAATGGATTTTAATTAATGAATAAGTTAACACATTGCTTAATATAAGAATGTTCAGTGCATTTGCCTGTCTCTTTATACCTATTTTTAGGAGCCAGCAAACTAGGTCAGAGGTCATGTAGACCTTGAGTGGAACTGAGGGCTGAGGACTGGAAACAACTGTTTCTATTGTTATTTCTAGGAGTTAATACTGTCTAAAATGTCTAAAGTGATTTTGCTATTTTTACGGTTAAATCTTTTAAAGTGATTCTACTTTTTATTCAAGATAGACTTTGTGTAGTAAGAATATAACTGCCTGAATGTAGATTACACCAGTTTTTAACCAGTTTCGATAAAGACGGCTAACAGTACAGTCAGCCTTGGATAAAAAAAAAGATTATACTTTGTGTGTGTGTGTTCTATTTGATTGTTCATCCATTTCACTGGTCTGGAGTCAGCTCTAATCAGTCTAAAGGATGTCTGACGTTTATGTTTAGACATTGTTCAGAATTGTACGCACAAACCCCACGTAGAAATGTTCCTAGTCTATCTGTGTTTTAACCAATCAGGTTAGAACACCAAATATGTATGACACAATTAATGACGTTATGTGAGAGTATAATTGTTATTGATTGGTGATTGTAAGCAGATCGGCCTAGGAACTCATTGCGAGTGTTGAAGCTGGCTTCTGCGAATGAAACTGCAAACTATCTTCAGTAAACTTGATTTATTTATTTAAATCTCTGACTCCGGCTCTTCTTCATCTACCAGACTGGTCATTCTTTGGGTTAAACTGTAAACTATCCCTACAGTTTTGGTGGAGGATGCGGGCACTTGTTTACTGGTAACACCATTTATCAATCAACAAAATGAAGGTAGGAAGATTTAAAAATTATAGACTAGGGATTGTCTGTGAAGTAGAGGGTAGTAACGGAACGCTGCTGGTTTCTCATTCAGACGTGAATGAAAGTGTTGGTTTCTCATTTAGACGTAAATGAAAGTGATGGTTTCCCATTCAGACGTGAATGAAAGTGTTGGTTTCTCAATCAGACGTGAATGAAAGGCACCGGTGGATTCACAGTAATTTGTGGTAGATTTGTGTGGAATCCCTTAGCGAGCTGGTGCATTTTTGCGGTACACCTATAGTGATAAGTTGTAAGTGTAACAGTAGTTGAGGGGTGTACCTCGTCCTTCACCCAGAGTTAAAATATTCAGTTGATGGGTGTGTTTTAAGACATTCTCGGGGATAAAACTTGGACTGGTTTTTATTTAGTTGTGGACTAAATTAACCCGAGATTGTAATTAGTTCCACCACTGGTATCTAACTACATCACAGACAAAAGGCATGCCATAAGAATAGTGTAGGTCAGATTATTAGGGAAAGAAATAATTGAATAAAAATAACAAATAACATTATAATAGAGATCCATTAGATAGTAGTGGCCACAAAAGTCAGACAAGATACCTAGAAATATCAGGGTGAGGTTGATTGATCAATGATGCACCAGGAGCAATCCCGAGAAAATTATGACCCTAACTGGATTGGACCGGTCTGGACAGTTTGCACATCTTGGGATGGTTTGCAGATTCATCAAGCAGAAGCCAAGCGCTGTTGGTAAGAGTGCCCTCTCAATTTCTTGTTGCTTTTGGTGTTGAACTCAGATATAAAAAGAAATAGATGAGAGCAGAATGCAGTAAATGGCTCAGCTAAGCTCTCGGGTTTAAAATGATTTTAGAACTGATTGTAAGAAAAAAAAAAAGTATTCCTTTGGCATTTAATTGTCATTGAAAAGCTAAAATCTAAATATTGAGGGGCTAGTAGCAAAAACTAAGCACAGAAACTGACAGTAACATTATGGAAATAAAGAATAGCTTATGTTTTGTCTTAGAAGATACGATTCTGTGTGACTGCACTGTTATCTTGGTTTTGTCACGGGTAGAAGAAGGAGTGAACTCAAGTGCAGAACACAAAGTGTTTATTAAGGAGAAAGTCTTTGCAAAGGAACAAAAAAAAACCCAATCGGGTGAGTGCCGGGGGAGTGCCGTGGTAAAACAGTCCAGAAACAACGGGAGACTCGTTCACTGGCAGCCCTGGACACAAATATGGAGTGAGTAAC
The DNA here is from genome assembly GCF_052040795.2 of Danio rerio. Classification (NCBI taxonomy): domain Eukaryota; kingdom Metazoa; phylum Chordata; class Actinopteri; order Cypriniformes; family Danionidae; genus Danio; species Danio rerio. The sequence goes on from NC_141024.2 coordinate 53,548,238, forward strand.
AGACCGTTATACACACACACCAATGACAACAGACTGACAAACATGAAGGGAAATGACGTGCTATAAATAGGAACAAAGGGATGAGAAACAGGTGGAGCGAATTACTCCGATGACTTGTGAATACTAGAAAAGCAGGTGACTGAAGGTAATCTGTAACATTAAACTGGAGAGGGTGAGAACACAAGGTACGGTGACAGGTTTAGCCCTCACCATGAACTTGGTTTTGGCTGTAAAAATAACAGAGACATGTCTGAATAAAAATGTGCCATGTAAGTCTGTGCAAACAAGCAGCTTTATGGTTGGATATATGTATTTTTAATAATATATATGTAACATAAATGGGGGTTTCAAATAATACTTTGATGGATGCAGTTAACCCCTGAAAGATCTAAAACTATTGTTGACTGTAACAGCATTACTTTGAAAATGCATGTCAACTCTGTTTTATATGTTTTAGGACTGGCTTGAGTAAAAAGATATTACAGCAAAATCATGTTATTGAAGTTAATGTTATGTTTAATGTATGTTTAAACTTAGTAAACATGCATTTTCGTTCTAGATTGCTCAAAACTCTCTTTCTCTCTCATTAGATGTCAGCTAAGAGCTGCTATCTGCCTGTTCCATAACAATTAATAAGCACAGTGCTCAGTTGGAAATCACAAAACACAGATGCAAATGAAATGTTAGAATGAATACAAAGTTTCTACATTTCAATTTGTATGCACTCATAGAGGTATTAGTAATTAAAAATCAAAGTTAACAAATAAGAGATTGCAAAATGCTTTTGTTTGTTTTCCCAGTGATGGGTTGCAACTGGAAGGGCATCCGCTGCATAAAAACGTGCTGGATAGGTTGGCAGTTCATTCCGCTGTGGCGACCCCTGATTAATAAAGGGACTAAGCGAACAGAGAAATGAATGATGGAAAATGCTTTTGTTAAAGCATCTTGAAAAACACTAATATACCCCCTGAGCTAGAGAGATAATTAATTTGAACAGTTGTTATTACTGTTTGGAAATTTCTTGTCTTCAGTGGTTTATTACTGTTTGTAACTTTTGTCTTATCCTTAGTCTCCACCATCACATACAGGGCCTGATGGCTATACTGAGGTAGTAGACCCTGACATTGAATGGATCAGGGTGATATCTAAACTCCCTGAATAATCTCAGCTTGATATTCAGTTGATTTAAGTGTTTGATTAACCTGTCTCAATGTTTGAATTCTAGTAGGTAGTCTCAACGGCTTTCATGGTTCTTGACTGCGCTTTCCCAAGTTTGCAGAAAATTCTGAATCAAGGAGGAAGCCTGCACAGGAGCTTGCAGTGTGAGTGGCAGTTGACCGGTGGGCACGAAGGGGGGTTCCCTAAGACGGGTAAGATTTTCCCTTGGCCAAAGCGGAAAACAACCTAAGGCATGGGACCCCTCGTAAAACCCGGGGCATCTACCCGAAAAGGGAGATGTTTAATGTGAAAATTGGTGCTGGACTGGGGTGATGCTCTATTGGCCTAAAGCATCCTTAGAGGGGAACTGTTTGAAGTTACAGTAGTCTGCCTCAGTGGCCCCGTCCAGACCTGATCACGAGAATCCTGCCTTTATTGAGGACATGACTGTCCTTGTGGCAAGCATCAACGGACTATGCCAGGGTATGATACCCTGAAGGAGATGATTGGTAAAAAGATAATGGCAATGGGCTTTCAAGAACCATTGGAGACAGTACAGTTTCTTAATTTTACCAATATCATTGTGGTTGGATGCTTTAACAGCACTGGATATTTTATATGTCTGAATTTTAAGAATGCTGAATTCCTGAATGTGAAGCTGAGATGATTTTTAACTGATGTGTCTGATTTTTCATAGTATTTTACTGATGCAGGTCCTTATCATTGGCAAAGGACATTTTCGAGATGGTGCTGGCTAAAGATAAAAACTGGCTGTGAGATGGTTTGGATAACACAGCTGAATGGAATTAAGCAGTTAAGGTAAAATAATTACAAAAAATTCTCTTAGTCTTTAAATAGTTCCAACTGAGTTTTGAGAGATAAAAACTTTTGACATTTGGAACGTTGTTGAATGATTAAAGATTCTGAATTGTAACAATTTTAATGTTATAGTCTAAGACTATTGAAAATTTATGTGCATGAAACAGAGAGACAGAGACTGTTTGAGTGAAGCCATGAGTTGTGTTTTGTTTCTGTTATCGACTTGCTTAGCAACGATATTAAGAAAACAAAATGCACCAGCTGATTGTCTCAGAAAAGACATTGATTATGAACAGAAACTTTGAAACTTGATAAAAGATCATGTAAATCCAGTTGAAACTGGACAGAGAATTTTAAGAATAAATTTGTGCGAGTTCAACACCTAAAGCAAACTTAGTTATGAGCTGTCACAATATTCATATCTATGGTACAATAATGCTTATTGTCCTGAGGGAATGATTCATCCCTGTTGTATGAATATTGTCACTAACCTCTGGAATGAGTGTTATATTATTACAGATTGTATAAGCGAAATGCCAGACATTGCAGAAGTCAATAATGCTGAGTGAATCTGATGAAAAGATGATGCAGACCATGAGATGAGCTTTAAACGGATGGGTTATCCAGCTCTGTTTGCAATGGTTAATTATGACTTCTTTTCCTGATTCTGATTACTCTCTGGAATAATAATAATTTTAAAACAAGTTTTATTAGCTTATAGCTGTGAAATTGAAGACTGCCATCCATATCAGGTTACAAACCCATGTCTAAATTGACTGAGAAGTTCAAAGGTTAAATACAGTTAATTCTTTGCTATCTGAATATTAATGTTAAATATTTTAGACTTGATGGCATTTAAACAGTGAAATTGGCTAAGTCACTAACCACAATAATCCAGAAAGCATCCTCACTGTAGCATAGGAAACATAAGCAGAGAATTGAGTTGAAGTCATTTGTGTTAAAGGGAAATGCTGCAGTAAATCACTCTGTCTATGTGTGTGTGTCCTCAATGGTAGAGGAACATAATTGTTTGGATGTTGTGTAGAACAGAGATAAAGTTGAATGAAAGTATTTGCATCTGATGGTTGAATTCAGTAAGAAGTATTTATACTGCTGCAGCGAAAATGAACATTTTAGTAAACAGAAGTGCAGCGTGAACTTTACCAGCATTTTTAAGCAGTTAAGTCAACTCAAGTCAATATTATTATTGTGAATACTGACAAGTTTTACAGAAACTTAGACTGTCTTTAAATGAAAATTTAGTAGTCCATATCCAAGCAAGAGTCTTGATTATATGTGGTAAAAGAGTTGTTAACGCAGTCTGTTCTTGTTCAATTGGTAATGCTTTCAAACAGGTTTCACTGTCAAATGACAGGTATGAAAGATTTTCAAGTAATCAATAGTTTGAGCAAATAGCTAACCTGTGAGCATTTCAAATTGACCAGACAGTAAGAATCAAATGAATTTTATACAAAATCATACTGTTTGCTTCTAATTATGTTGACTGGTTTAGTCAGAGTAAAGTAAATGGTACAAATGACAAGTTGAGAAGATGATTATAAGGTTTAGTCTTATTTCTGTTAAAAGATGCTTGAGTTTGAATTACTCAGGTTTGATCTTTGTTGAATTAGACTAAAATTGTGTTAAACCCCTAAAACGTGGGAACAAAAGAAATGGATTCACAATCCCTCTTATTGCATGTTAATGACTTGGATTAATAGTTTGTAAAAACCATTACATCTTTCTTGGTCTCTAGGTAACAGGTTATATCTATATCTAGTCTCTTTGAGGTGACTGAGGGTCTGGCTCAATGTCAGGAGTGCAATAACAGTGTTTATTCATTTAGCCCGGCTTCCAGAGAGTGGATTTGATATTAGTTTGTTAACAGTGAAGGTGAATTTTTCTAATTATAGCCAGGACAAGGGTGCTTGTACACTTCCTATCAATGATACAGAGGAATGTGTAGCATCACTACAATCACATCATTATTTGAATGAAAAGATATTTTAAGTGGACTTGACTGACATGGAGTTCAGCAAGGTGATAATTAAACATGGTAATGGTGCTGAATTGGACTATTGTGGTATTGGCATGTTTAATGTGTGTTAATGTAAAAATGTTTCATTATTCTAATTTGAAGTTACAGAACACGCTAATGAAGGTTTTAAGACTGGTGAAGATAAAGATGTTTTTGCAGGTCATGAATTTGAATCCTGTGTGGCTTAGGTCGAGTGGATGACCTTTTGTGTCTGATCAGAGGATCTCTGAGCACTAGAATTAGCCTGTATGTTTGGATTAAGAGTTGGAGCAAGTTGTAGATGCATCAGAGGAAGTATCGATGGAAATTATGAGTTGTTTACTTCTGGAGGACTTTTAGGGCTTGCACATTTGTGTTCACATTCTGGACTTTGGTCCGCTGTTGTTTTTGTATGTTTTCACTTCAGATTGCAGGACCCTTAATCCCATTGATGATGAGAAACGTGAACTCCTTTTGTGGGTGGAAAGTGAAAGAGCCCTTAGCTTGGGGACTGGAATTTTTAGGTTCCAGCTTGTCCAAGAAGGGGCGAAGAAAACTCTGCGAACTTATTAAGGGAGCATGAGTCATTACTTTCACTCTCCTTAGTGACCTCACTGGTTGACCGGAAGCGGAGTTTGGACTCCATTCTGGTCAAAAGGGGCGACTGAAGGATTCGGATTTCTGCTTTCCAATCTGTCTTATCATGGACCTACTTTTATCCTTTTCATCATCCTGTTTCTCAGTATTTAACTGTGAATTGATTTTAATTAATGAATAAGTTAACACATTGCTTAATATAAGAATGTTCAGTGCATTTGCCAGTCTCTTTATAACTATTTTCAGGAGCCAGCAAACTAGGTCAGAGGTCATGGAGATCTTGAGTGGAACTGAGGACTGGAAACAACTATTTCTATTGTTATTTCTAGGAGTTTATACTGTCTAAAATGTCTAAAGTGATTTTGCTATATTTTTACAGTTAAATCTTTTAAAGTGATTCTACTTTTTATTTAAGATAGACTTTGTGTAGTAAGATTATAACTGCCTAAATGTAGATTATACCAGTTTTTAACCAGTTTTGATAAAGACGGCTGACGGTACACTCAGCCTTGGATAAGAAACAGATTATACTTTGTGTGTGTGTGTGTGTTCCATTTGATTGTTGATCCGTTTCACAGGTCTGGAGTCAGCTCTAATCAGTCTAAAGGATGTCTGACGTTTATGTTTAGATATTGTTCAGAATTGTACGCACGAACCTCACGTGGAAATGTTCCTAGTCTATCTGTGTTTTAACCAATCAGGTTAGAACACCTATATGTATGACGCAGTTAATGACGTTATGTGAGAGTATAATTGTTATTGATTGGTGATTGTAAGCAGAGCGGCCTAGGAACTCATTGCGAGTGTTGAAGCTGGCTTCTGCGAATGAAACTGCAAACTATCTTCAGTAAATTTGATTTATTTTTTTTAAATCTCTGACTCCGGCTCTTCTTCATCTACCAGACTGGTCATTCTTTGGGTTAAACTGTAAACTATCCCTACAGATACATCTCAAGCCACTTTTTTTTGTCAAGAAGCTGGCCTGTTGCCTTCATTTGATGGCCAAACTCCTGTGCAGGCAAACTTATTTCAGAAGTGAAATCCAGTCAGCATCTGAATAGAGGTAAAGTTGGTTTTATATTCACACATTCATTCATTTAGTAGTCTCTGTATTGTTTACCATTGAATATTCAATCCGAATTAGCATGCAAATATAACTTGAAAACAACATTAACACTTTAATTGACTATGAACAATGTTGTACTTTGATATTCATTTGCTGCTAATATGATTTCCCTATTTAGAGTTAGCAAATAATACTTTATGAAATTATAATATTAAGGGGAAAGTCTGAATGTGCGAATATAAAACCAACTTTACCTCGGTAGCGTCTGACATGGCTTTATGGTATTTTCCAGACATTTTTTTCTCCTACAAATTAAACGGTTTTAGATTAAAGTATCCAAATTTGAAATACAACACATGCCCATGAGTTCCTTCAACGTGTTTATTAAGGGATGAAGATTTGCTGAAACTCTTCCCACACTAAGTGCATATAAATGGTTTCTCTCCAGTGTGGATCCTCGTGTGTTTTTTAAGGTTTGTAGAGCAGATAAAACTCTTCTCACACTGACTGCATGTGAATGGTCTCTCTCCAGTGTGGATCCTCATGTGTTGATTAAGAGATGATGATTGAATGAAACTCTTCCCGCACTGAGTGCATGTAAATGGTTTCTCTCCAGTGTGGATCTTCATGTGTTGATTAAGGTTTGATGATTGGCTGAAACTCTTCCCGCACTGAGTGCATGTGAATGGTTTCTCTCCAGTGTGGATCCTCATGTGTTGATTAAGGTGTGATGAGCAGTTAAAACTCTTCCCGCACTGAGTGCATGTGAATGGATTCTGTCCAGTGTGGCTCATCATGTGTAGATTAAGGTGTGATGATTGGCTGAAACTCTTCCCACACTGAGTGCATGTGAATGGTTTCTTTCCAGTGTGGATCATCATGTGATAATTAAGGTGAGATGATTGGCTAAAACTCTTCCCACACTGAATGCATGTGAATGGTTTCTCTCCAGTGTGGATCCTCATGTGGTGATTAAGGTTTGATGATTGGTTGAAACTCTTCCCACACTGAGTGCATGTGAAAGGTTTCTCTCCAGTGTGGATCATCATGTGAATCTTAAGTTTGCCTTTGCTTGCCGAATTCTTTCCACACTGAGTGCAGGTGAAACGATTCTTGTCTCTCCTTTTTAAAATACCATCAGTCTGTAAATTAGTTTTTTCCTCAATTTTGACATGATGTTCCTCCTCTTTACTCCCCTCATTCTCTTCAATTAGGTCTGAAATAAATAAATAAAACATTAGTTTTCATTAAGTCTTAAAAACTCTCATCAAAAGCTGAAAAGTGAAAAGACACTGGAAACATTGGCTACACACACTGTAATTTTGATGCACATTAAATGTAAAAAAAATCAGATTATATTGTGTTTGGTCCATTAACGTGTACACATTTAAGCAGATTCAATTCAATTCATCTTTATTTATCTAGTGCTTTTACAATGTAAATTGTGTCAAAGCAGCTTAACATAGAAGTTATAGTAAATTTAAACAGTGTCAGTCCAGTTTTCAGAGTTTCTCATAAAAGTCATTTTGATCATATTGATAAGACACAGATTTCTACAATTTGTAAAGCGGACAGGGAATACTTGTTCATTGTGTGCCTGACTGGTAAACGTATCAGAAAAAAAAGTTCTGGGGTATCAGCTGAATACTTGCCTCACAGTAGGGCTGTGCGATAACACGATATTTGATCGTGGACGATCAGAATTACTGCACAATCCACTTTTTCGGAAGAATCGTTGTATCGCCATATAAAGTGCACAACACGTCATATCCTTTGCAGTTCGATAGACAGAGTCAGTGACAATGGAGGGAAACACGGAGTTGGTTCCTAAAAAAAATTAAACTTCTGTAATATGGAAATGGTTCGGATTTTTGCTAACAGACACAGCGCAAACAACAGTTATACACGTAACTGATGCCGTGAAATTTTACCTGACCAAAGACAAAGTCGTAGATCCACGTTACGAAATACCCAGCCGCAAATATTTTTCCTCCACTGCCATTCCACAGCTTTATTCAGAGTGTCGCAGCAAGATTCAAATAAAATTCAAAATGTAAAGTTTTTCGCTACAACGGCTGATTTATGGTCTAGCCGTACGTCAGAGCCGTATTTAAGTCTGACGATTCACTTTATTCATGAGTGGAAGTTGTGCAGTGCGTGTCTAGAAACAACATATTTTCCACAAGACCACACAGGCGAGGTCATAGCGCAAGGTCTTAGGGACGCGCTTGAATGTTGGGGACTGAAAGAAGCAAACATGACCTCTATGACGACAGATAGTGGGGCCAACATGGTGAAGGCATTGGAGCTCAACAGCTGGACTCGTCTGCAGTGTTTTGGGCACAGACTCCACCTAGCCATCGGTTAGTGCAACTAAAAATAATATTGGTCTCCGATATTCAAGTGATTATATTCAGCTATTATAATAAATCATTGCAAATTACATTAGGAACTTTGAACATAGTAAAATCATGAGATTAGTTTGCTGTAATTGCACTGGTCAGGGGCACCCCCAAGGGGTGGCCAGGGGTTGCTGTGTGTAAACTCTGGTCACCCCAATATGATTTTGCTTTTGATATTATTAATTTAAATTTAGTTATGTAAATTCACAGTATTACAATAAATAAATCAATAAAATGCAGCCAACAAAATGACTTAATTCATTAATCTTCATTCATTTTAGACATGGCATATACTGCTTTACAATAAAAGTATGTAAAAGATAACTGGCCTAAAAAGTGTTTTAAAACTAAATATTGATTTTTATTAGGTTTGCACATATACTTGCTGAATTATAATTGCTGAATTACTGAAGTAATTAATTGCTTGTTAAAATCACATTATAACATTAACACAAAAATATAACATTACACTGAATTCATTTTTTCGTGTGTGCCACCCCAAGATTTGATGTAGCCTCTTTTGGCCACCCCTATGAAATTTTTCTGAGGGCGCCACTGGCACTGGTATGAGTAAATGTTTTGTAAATGAAATGTTTATATACATTTAAACATTTTATATACATTTTTACATTGTGTTGTGCATTAGGTTAAATCTAATTGATACATTGTTTTTTTTTTTTTTTTTTTTTAGAAAAAAGTGCCAAAGACCCTCGTGTTGAACGTGCAACATCTGTTTGCAAGAAAGTTGTCAGCACATTCTCCTTCAGCTGGAAGAAAAAGAGGGAACTAAGTAATGCTCAAGCTGAGCTAAAGCTATCTCAACAGAAGCTCATCACTGAGTCCCCAACACGATGGGGTTCAAGGCTCAGCATGATTGAGCGAGTGCTTGACCAGGAAAAGGCGATTTTTCAGGTTGAAGGCAGACAAGAAGGCAAGGCATTTGGTCCCATCATGGCAAGATGTTGACGTGATGGAGTCTGTGAAAAAGGCACTGAGTCCACTGAGAGACTTTACAGATGCGCTCTCAGGTGAGGACTATTTGAGTGTATCTTATGTCAAGCCAGTGCTTCACATGTTGAAAGTCAACATTTTGAGCCTGAATGATGAAGACACTGAACTAACAAAAACAATGAAGACAACCATTCTGAATTACCTCACTGACAAATATCAGGACCCCACCACTGATGACCTGCTGGATATGGCTTCGCTTTTCAATCCCAGATTCAAAACACAATTCATTGCCAAAGACAAGGTAGAGGGAATACAAACCAGAGCTGTGGCTGAGCTGGAGTCTTTGATGACCATACACATACAGCATCCAAAATCAGATCAGCAGTCTACATCTAATACCTCAGCCTCCACATCACAAATCCTTGATGAGGATCAGACACCACCCAAGAAAGCAAAGAAAACAATTTCCAGCTTTTTAAAAGCCTTAGGTGTTGCAAGTGCATCTGCAACCACATCAGTTTCCTCATCTCTGAAAGAGGCAATAGAAGGAGAATTGAAGGGATACTTGTCCACGCCAAATGCAGAAAGTGAGGTGGATCCGCTGGAATGGTGGAAAGTCCATGAGGCAAACTTTCCAAGAATTAGCCAGCTTGCTAGAAAGTATATCTGCATTCCAGCCACAAGTGCTCCCTCAGAAAGGGCTTTCAGTACTGGTGGCAATATCGTCACCTGCCAAAGGGCATCTCTTAAGCCTGAGAAAGTGAATCAGCTGGTCTTCCTTTCTAAGAATTTGTGATAGTGAATTGTCATACTTTGTTATCTTTAGAAATGTATATGTTCCAAAGCTGCTAAGTTTACAAGACTCAGGAATGAGGTCAGGAAATATTTTTGTATCTTTATTTAATTTTTTTGGTTCTGAAACATGTTGCACAAAAATCTATGGTACTTAACAGAGTACAAAAGGTAGTTTACTGTTTGTATGTTTATTTTTCTTTTCTAAGCCAATGTTTATTTTGGGAGTTATGCTAAAGTCTGTGCACTTGCATTGACAGTTATATTTTTATTTAAACTTTATTTAACTTTGTAAAAAAATAAGCCATTTACATTTTTAAAGGTGTTGCTGAGGATCTATGTCTAATAAGCTGATTTGTTAGACTTGTTAAACTAAGATTTGTTAGATTTGTTAAACAAATGTTAATTTTGATGGTACAGTAATTGTAATGGAAGTCTTGTTGAATGTTCTTTCTTTGCAGAATAGCACTTGCATTAAATCTTCACTTGATTAAAATATTCTTATACATACATGCTAAGAGTATATTTTTATGTGGTGACATTAGTTTGGTTGTATTGTACCTTTGTAATTTGCTAAATATTCTTAAAAAAACCAACTTAAAAAAAAAAAAAAAAAAAAATCGGGATAAAAATGGTGAATCGTGATTTCCCCAGAAAGAATCGGGATATGATATTTTTTACATATCGCCCACCCCTACCTCACAGGCATGAGACATACCTGTACAGCATCTGCATGAAGGCTGTAATGTGCACCTTTCCCCTTGTGTGCTGTTGGGTCATTTTCATTCATTCTGGGGTGATTTTGAGGCTTAATTCGGCCAAATGTTCTCGGTGTTCTAGCAAATGGACTGATATTTGGGGACATCTTATTTTGACATATTCTGGAAAAATGCTCCATTGGCCTCTAATATAAAAAAAATTTGAGTGCAAATAAAATACAATAGATAATAAAAATAATAAAAATATTAACAACAACAACACTGAAATTCCTCAAATAAGCATATAAATGAGAGTAATAAGTTCATTAAGACAATGAATTCGCCATCACTGGGAAAATGCTTAAAAAAAACATTTAAAAACTCAATACACTCTGGGCAAATTTACTCCCTTTTCGTTATATTCATGGCTGTTTTTTCTCCATTGACCTCTATTATAAGAAATTGTTTTAATTGCAAAGCCTTGACAGCATATAATCATGAATTTATGATTGTTGGTGTTTTCTTTGACGAAGGTCAACATTGTTTAATTGGTCTCCACCCATGAGACGGCAAATAGGAAATGGGTGAGAGAATAAAGATGGAGGAGGAGGAGAGTAGAAGAAGGCAGCATTATGTGGTGTGTAGAAGAAAGAGAAGTTGAATGAACTGTTGCAGTGTGGGGAAACGAGTAGAGAAGTCGGGTCGAGATGAGCAGTGTAAACTTAACGGCTGTGAGAAACAAAGAGCGGAAGTATGTATTGAAGCAACAGAGCAAAGATTGCTGTCTTGTTACTGAAGTGCTCGTGACGTCTGTGAATGAGTGCGTCATCAAAGACTTCAGTGCAGTGTGTCCTGAACAAAATCAACTTACCGATTTATCTTTCTCGCTGGCATGGAGTCAGCTGCCAACTCACCGGCTGGGTTCACCAACACCCTCAACCTTCACATCCACATTCGCCATTCCCCACTCATTTCCCTTGACCCCTCCGCTCCATGGGTAAGAAGCAAAAGTTTTTGTTTTCTTTGCCCAAGTTCTCATTTTGTTTCTCTTGTTTTGTTTTCTCCCCGTACTATTGTTATCATTATTTTCCCGGTTTTCAAATCTGACAAATCTGCTGGCCTGAAATCATTTGCATTTTTTTCTTTCAACTGAGTTATAAGTGCTGAGGGTTCTGCGTTTCATTGTTATATTGTTTGTTTTGTTGTTGATACTGCTGTTTGTGCATGAAAAGTACAAAGTGTTTTTATTATCATTTTTGACTAATACAAACTTTATTTAGACAATTACAGCAATTATCTGAGTTTTTTTTTCTGGTTCTCATTGTTTGTTATTTTATTTATTTATTTATTTTTTATTATTTGTAACTGGGGGTGAGAGCTAGCCGTGATATATTTTGTTTGAAATGTATTTTGACAGGTATTCTGTCTGGCGCCCAAGATTAACTACTTAAAAACAAGTGACAAATATATTTGTTTAATATTTGTTTATTGTATTTTTTGGGGGGGATCACCATTCCCACATCACCATTACATTTCCCTGTTGGGAAGAGATTTGTGATTTTTAAAATTGATTATCAGTTTCAGTGCTAAAAAGTTTCTGCCTTTTATATGGAGTATAGTGTGTGCGTGTGTGTGTGAGTGTGTGAGAAAGAGAGAGAAGCTGGATTTATTGACCTTATTCTAAAATGCGGAAGTGCGCCTGTTTTCGCGATTGTTTTAGAACTTCCGATTCAGTCGCCTATTGGAGAAATGACTAGAAATAATAAACGACAGAAAATGGTCAAACTACTTGCTCTACAAGCAAATGTTTGCATGACTATACAGACCAAGTAGAATATTATATATTAAGAAAATATCAGTTTTCAACATCAAAAAGCGAAAATAGCAGTTTTTAATGTCTAAAAATGAATGTAACTGAATGAGACCGGAAGTCTCGTGCCAAAAAGATTCAAATGGCTGCGCTCGCTTGTTGGCAAAGTATAAGGTGAATACTCTAGCCTGGCACCGCATCACGCACCACCGCTGACTGCACGCTCCTCCCCGCGAAATGGACGAGGCTGTACTCGCCACGTTCGCCGTTGTGATATTCTTTAAAACGACAGGGGGCAGTCAAAAGAAACCCACTGTAAAGTCAGACGGATAAACAGAGAAGTAGAAAGTTTCCGTAACTACGTCATTTCGTTAATATCGTTCAATGTTTTAAACTAAATAGATTTTTTGTTTTTATAAATTATTTTAATGATTATAAGGATTTTTATGACCATTCAAGATTTTTTTAATCAAACTTTGGTGCATCACTTGCTTTTGTTCATATCTCGGACAGTTCTAGCCATTATAATTTCTTAAAACATTAATGACAGCAGAACATGGGTTGCTCTACAAATACATATTTTTATTATGGCAAGAATAAAAGCAAAAAAAGAAAAAGTACACTTACTAAAAAATACATGTTCCTTTAGATTTAGCCTGCTCCACAATTCACAGATTACTGTCTGGCTAGTTTCTCTCCTCTGCTTATGCTAAAAAGGCAATAATGGTCCAACGTTTCTGACCATTAACACCAATAAAGCCTGGAAAAACAGGCATCAGTATATTGTAAACTGATAGGTTCAAATATTCCCTGTGTGTTTTGTTTTTGTAAAGTTTCAGTGCACTTTACTGACACATTTCTTAAAACAGTTTGCATAGAGAGAAAAGAGAGAATTCTAGACATCTAATTGTTGTTGTTCTGAGATTGTATGTAGAGCGCTCTACAAACTTGTTGTGAGTGTTGAAGCTGGCCTCTGCTGATGAAACTGCAAACTATCTACAGTAAACTTTCTTTTAATTGAATCTCTGACTCCTGCTCTTCTTCATCTGATAGACTGGTCATTTTTGGGTTAAATCTGTTGGTCCCACTATAAAGTGTATTTATGCACTCACACTATAATCTGCTGTTTTACTCCACTGAACTCCATATAAAAGACAGAAACTTTTTTTAAACAGGCCCATCTAAAGGGTGATTGCAGCCAACTGATGATCAACAGTAAAAATGACACATTTGACCTCTTCCCAACAAGGAAAACAGCAACAATCTAGAATGCATGATTATTTGGTGTCATGGCTTTGCGGTTAAAAAATGTGGTTATAATAGAAGCCAATGGGTCAAAAACAGCCAAGAACATAATGAAAGGGTATATAGATTGCGAGATTAATCGTATTATCATCACGATAACTATATTTTTGGCCCATGATCATGAAAATGGGAGACTAATAATACATAAAAGAATGACAAAAGACATGAGAACAAGTAACAAATGAAACTCATTCCTGTCTTTCAATGAGTGCTTAAGTGCATTTAGGAGAACTAGGCAGCACACTCAGGGCTGCAAGATGGATTTAATTTAGTATTCTTATTATTAAAATATATCTGAATGAGGATTAAATGACTGAGTTGGTCTATGAGAATGAAAACTAACCTGTTTGTTCCTGTGGATCTTCCTGTTTGACTGTAATTGTTTCTTCAATCTTCACATCTTCACTCTCCTCTTTAATAAACACCATCTTTATAACAGTGTGGAGATCAGTCGCTTCAGCAGGAGTTTTTCTCTGTGTTTGGACACTTTGTCCTGCTTAAAATGAACAAAACAATAAAAATGTTCCGTTTAAAATAAATAAAACAATGAACAGAAACAAAATAACTTCTCTTCAACACTTGCTTCAACAGTCTCTTTGTATGAAAGAAACTAACAAAAAGAAATAAGGCAAGTCAGAGCAAGAAACAAAAGCCACAAATGACCTGATTAAAACTAGTACTCCATTTCTTATAGTGATGTATACTTAGAACCCAGCTAACATAAGACCAGCGGGCCACTGGCGGCCCGCCGGCGGCAAAGTCGGCGGTCCACTGGCGGGCGCCGCCCGCGGTCCACCGTCAATTTGCTCATCGTTATTCCAGCGGCCCACCATCGGCTACCGCCGCTTTTCCGACGGTGGTCCGCCATCGGACCCCTGGTTTTAAATAAGTGTCTGCTGGCGGCCCGCGGTCGGTCCACATGTCATTTTTAAATATTATATTAGCCTTTACAATTGTATTCAATATAAATATGTCCAATAATGAAATCAAGTACAAAATACTTAATCATTATAACATTTATTTATAATACTGCATGACGAACATACATTAAACACTTAATGAAATGTTTCAAAAACACATACGTTAACAAATATAACAAAATAAATATAAAATACATACAAATATAATATAACAACATACATACAACAGTTACCTTTTACAGTAGTTTTATAAGTAATGTTAATGGTTTAAATATGAACTAATATGAACAATACCTGTACAGCATAATTTATGTACAGCATTTACTAATGCATTAATAAAATCAGTCATGCTTGTTAACATTAGTTAATACATTGCGAGTTAACATGAATAAACAATTAACAACTTTTTACCATTTACCAACATTAGCAAAGATGAATAAATACTGTAATAAATGTATTGTTTATTATGTTAGTAAATACATTAAATAATACATACAACCTTATTGTAAAGTGGTAGCCATTCAACAATGAGTTTTCTATAATAAAGACAAACTTTGAGACTTCTCATTATAAAAATAAACTATTAAAAAATTAGTATTATTTATATTTTAACATTATTATAATTATTTATTATAATATTATATTAAATTATAACATTCTTATGACATTTAACGTTATTATAAATAACATAAAAATAAATTACATTGCGAATAAATATTAACATATTACAATAAATCTAAACGTGCATTATTATTACAAAATCAAACTGTAAAACATCTGGAGGTTATTAATAACTACACTATGGGGCAGCACAGTGGCTCAGACTGTCACCTCACAGCAAAAAGGTTGCTGGTATGAGTCCCGGCTGGGTCCGCTGGCATTTCTGTGTGGAGTTTGCATGTTCTCCCTGTTTTGGTGTGGGTTTCCACCACAGTCCAAACACTTGTGCTATAGGTGAATTTGAACATAGTGTAGAAGTGTCTGTGAATACGAGAGTGTATGGGTGTTTCACAGTGCTGGGTTGCAGCTGGAAGGCTGTGTAAAACATATGTCAAAGTAATATCCAGTTCCTTACGCTGTGGCGACCCCTGATATTAAGCTGAAGGAAAATGCAGGTTCTTTTGTCTGCCCCCTCATGATTAGCAGATCCTAATAAAAATGTCTTTGAGGCTCCCTTCCGCTGTCTCTCTTGTAGCAGGCTTCTTTCTTATCCTGAAATAACAGAATCATCAGTCATTATTTTTGTCCATCATCAGTAACTAGATCATTATTGACATTAATGTTTGTATTTTTTATTGTCTTTTTATTGGACATCAAGACTGCATTGATTTGATCGATAACATTAATTTACAGTTTAAAAGTAACACTGAAATATTTTTACAGTTTAAAATAACGATTTTTAATTTCAATACATTGTAAATGGTCCATTTGAGTATTAATAGACTGTCTGCTTAATATCTGTTGATTCTGCTCCTTCAACAGACATTAACTGACCCTAACCCTAACCCTTAATTTACCAAGTACATGTCAACTTACACCAACCCTAACCGCAACCCTAACAGTCTACTTATAATCTAATGAGAATTAGATGGCATGTAGATGCAATGCAGCTTAAATTCAACAAACAGACCATCAAAATAAATGTGACCATGTATTTTATTAATGTGAGGTCAAAGCTGATTTGTAAGCACCATTACTCCAGTGTCAGATGACCCTTCAGAAATCATTCTAATAGGCTAATTAGTTTGATGCAGTTGATATTAATATTAACATTAATAAAAGTAATCATTGGGAATACTTTTAAGTGACACTATAAAATTACTTACCTTAAATGAAGTCTGGCAAGGAAAAAACAAAGTGGTAGAGTGAGTGGAGGACGATCCAAAATCTAGAAAAAAGTAATAAAAAAATATATATATATTACTAAAACATTTTAAGAAATGGATACTTGTATTAAACAAGGGTGCATAAAACTGATCAGAAGAGAGTTAAGATTTCTGATTCAAATACTTTTCAGTTTAAACTTTCTATTCAACAATGAATCCTGAAATAACAAAACATGATAAAAATAAGAAATCTTGCTTGATCAGCAGCAAATTATGAATACAATATTACATTTTGAACTGGAGCACTGATGCTGTAAATTCTGCTTTGAGAAA
The DNA here is from genome assembly GCF_052040795.2 of Danio rerio. Classification (NCBI taxonomy): domain Eukaryota; kingdom Metazoa; phylum Chordata; class Actinopteri; order Cypriniformes; family Danionidae; genus Danio; species Danio rerio. The sequence continues at coordinate 53,564,932 of NC_141024.2, forward strand.
AGCAATGTAAAAAATTGTTTAAAACCACTCACTTATGTTTGGATGTCAAAACTTTAAAATAACTCAAAGTTAGACATGTATCAGATGCATGATAATGTAGGGATTTCTTATAAAAATGCACATTAATCTATTTAAAAGTTAATTATAGTTTTACCTGTGTTTCCTCCAGCTCTGTGATTAGCTCCCTTCATCTTGGCTCTTCTCTTCTGTTGTAACTTAGGGGTAATTTTGTCACTCCTGAAACCACAGAGCACTTTTTAAAATGAATATTAGTTTACATTACTGTGAAATATCAAAGTAACACATATGTACTAACTTTAACATTTTAATTCGCTCTTGTTGACAGTACAGTGCTTATTTTAGGCTAAATAAAGTAGACTACCTTCAATAAAACATTGTCAAACCTCTCATCTACACATAAAATGTAATTAAAAGCCAACACTTTTATAAACAATAGCTAACTTAACTGCGGTCAAGCCAGCCGCGGTTCGGAAAAACACAGTCAAGCCAGCCGCGCTTTATATTTTGGTGCGCGCGTATTATTATCATTACGGTAAAGTCAGCAGCCACACAGAGAGCGCTCCACAGAGCACCCATTTCGCCCAGAACAGAGAGATGACAACGAAATATAAGTTTATCCCCCTTTCCTCCCACGTATGCTTTATTAAACAATTTATTAGCTTTTTTGACTGTTGTTATTTAAAGAAATTGGTTTCTGGGCTTACCTTTAATTTCCTCAAGTTTATCTTTTTGCTTCAAATGATTTTATAGCAGATCAAACGGACAGAATAAATATACGATTTCTAAATACACAGAATGCGTTTCTACTTATCCTAGCCAACTACAGTACATTGCAAATAAGGTTAAATGCAATTTTATACAACGTGGCTAACCTCAGAAAGTGAAAACAATCATAAAGTAGTCCAACAAAACATTGTTTAAATTACAAATATATGTTTATTTTATTTAAAGGGGATTTAAAAGGTTATGTTTCTTTCAGTATATGGGATATGGGGCATCATTACACTTTAGATGACTGTAAAGACCTTATTATTTGTTATAAGTAGAATAGAACAACAATAAGATCTGATGCAGGAAGTCAAATACTAAGCATACATCATATGAAGCCTGTTTTACTGCAGCATTTTGGAGAAATGTACCATTAACACACTTTAAAGTGCTATAAAGAAATAAGTAGAAAAAAAACAAAGTTTGGTTCTGATACAGGATGTACATGCATACCTGATGTAAAAGACCTCATTTAAGTTAACAGAAGAAAACTATGGACAGGACATCCAATATTATATGCATACCTCATAATAACTTACTGCAGCATTTTGGAGAAATGTGCTATTATTGAGCTATAAAGTCTTTAAAGTGCTATAAATACATTGTTTGACATAAGTTAAATAAAAGACTGATCTGGTTTGATACTGGATGTCCCATGCCATATGCATATATACTACATCTGAATACTTTTTACTTCAGCAATTTGGAAAAAAAATTGCTCATTTAAAATATGTAGAAAAAAACAATAGTCAGGTCTGATACAGTACATCACATTCTAAACTTCAAATAAAGACTTATTACTGCAATGTTTTGGAGAAATTGGGTATTAGCATTACTCAGTGTTATAAAGACCCAATTTACAATAAGTAGACAAAAACAATGATCAGTTCCTGTACAGAACATCCCATGCTATATGTGTACTTCATATGAAATCATTTTACTGCACTGTTTTGGAGAAACGGGGTAATAACCTAATAAAAAGTGCTATAAAGACTACATTTCAAATAAGTAGGAAAAAACAACGGTCAGTTCATATACAGGACATACCATACTATATCTGTACTACACAAGAAAACTTTTAACTACAGAGTTTTGAAGGAACAGGGTATTAACATATTTTAAAGTGCTATAAAAAACCCCAATTAAAATAAGTAGAAAAAAACAATGGTCAGATCTTATACAGGACATCCTATGTGTGTACTTCACATAAAAGCTTTTTACTGCAGCATTTTAAAGAAACGGGGTATTAACATAATATAAAGTACTGTAAAGAGTTTATTTTAAATAAGTAGAAAAAAACAATGGTCAGTTCTTATACAGGACATTTCATACTATATGTGTACTTCACATTAAATCTTAATACTGCACTGTTTTAGAGAAATTGTATATTAATATGATTTAAAGTGTTATAAGGACCCTATTTCTAATAAGTAGAAAAAAACAATGGTCAGTTCTTATATAGGACATCCCATACTCTATGTGTACTTCACATGAAACCTTTTTACTGCAGCATTTTAAAGAGACGGGGTATTAACATAATATAAAATACTATAAAGACCCCATTTTAAATAAGTAGAAAAAAACAATGGTCAGTTCTTATACAGGACATCCCATACTATGTGTGAACTTCACATGAAACCTTATTACTGCAGTGTTTTGGAGAAATCGTATATTATTATATTTCAAAGTGTTATAAAGACCCCAATTTAAATAAGTAGAAAAAAACAATGGTCAGTTCTTATACAGGACATCCCATACTATATATGTACTTCACATGAAACCTTTTTACTGCAGCATTTTAAAGAGACGGGGTATTAACATTATATAAAATACTATAAAGACCGCATTTTAAATAAGTAGAAAAAAACAATGGTCAGTTCTTACACAGGATATCCCATACTATGTGTGGACTTCACATGAAACCTTATTACTGCAGTGTTTTGGAGAAATTGTTTAATATTATATTTCAAAGTGTTATAAAGACCCCAATTTAAATAAGTAGAAAAAAACAATGGTCAGTTCTTATACAGGACATCCCATACTATATCTCTACTTCACATGAAACCTATTTACTGCAGCATTTTAGAGAAATGGGGTTTTAACATAAAATAAAGTGCTATAAAGACCCCATTTCAAATAAGTAGAAAAAAACAATGGTCAGTTCTTATTCAGGACATCCCATACTATATATGTACTTCACATGAAACCTTTTTACTGCAGCATTTTAAAGAGAAGGGGTATTAACATAATATAAAATACTATAAAGACCACATTTTAAATAAGTAGAAAAAAACAATGGTCAGTTCTTACACAGGACATCCCATACTATGTGTGGACTTCACATGAAACCTTATTACTGCAGTGTTTTGGAGAAATTGTATAATATTATATTTCAAAGTGTTATAAAGACCCCAATTTAAATAAGTAGAAAAAAAACAATGGTCAGTTATTATACACGACATTCCATACTATATCTCTACTTCACATGAAACCTATTTACTGCAGCATTTTAATGAAATGGGGTATTAACATAAAATAAAGTGCTATAAAGTCCCCATTTCAAATAAGTAGAAAAAAACAATGGTCAGATCTTATACAGGACATCCCATACTATATATGTACTTCACATGAAACCTTTTTACTGCAGCATTTTAAAGAGACGGGGTATTAACATAATATAAGATACTATAAAGACCGCATTTTAAATAAGTAGAAAAAAACAATGGTCAGTTCTTACACAGGACATCCCATACTATGTGTGGACTTCACATGAAACCTTATTACTGCAGTGTTTTGGAGAAATTGTATAATATTATATTTCAAAGTGTTATAAAGACCCCAATTTAAATAAGTAGAAAAAAAACAATGGTCAGTTATTATACACGACATTCCATACTATATCTCTACTTCACATGAAACCTATTTACTGCAGCATTTTAATGAAATGGGGTATTAACATAAAATAAAGTGCTATAAAGTCCCCATTTCAAATAAGTAGAAAAAAACAATGGTCAGATCTTATACAGGACATCCCATACTATATATGTACTTCACATGAAACCTTTTTACTGCAGCATTTTAAAGAGACGGGGTATTAACATAATATAAGATACTATAAAGACCGCATTTTAAATAAGTAGAAAAAAACAATGGTCAGTTCTTACACAGGACATCCCATACTATGTGTGGACTTCACATGAAACCTTATTACTGCAGTGTTTTGGAGAAATTGTATAATATTATATTTCAAAGTGTTATGAAGACCCCAATTTAAATAAGTAGAAAAAAACAATGGTCAGTTATTATACACAACATCCCATACTATATCTCTACTTCACATGAAACCTATTTACTGCAGCATTTTAATGAAATGGGGTATTACCATAAAATAAAGTGCTATAAAGTCCCCATTTCAAATAAGTAGAAAAAAAACAATGGTCAGATCTTATACAGGACATCCCATACTATATATGTACTTCACATGAAACCTTTTTACTGCAGCATTTTAAAGAGACGGGGTATTACCATAATATAAGATACTATAAAGACCGCATTTTAAATAAGTAGAAAAAAACAATGGTCAGTTCTTACACAGGACATCCCATACTATGTGTGGACTTTACATGAAACCTTATTACTGCAGTGTTTTGGAGAAATTGTATAATATTATATTTCAAAGTGTTATAAAGACCCCAATTTAAATAAGTAGAAAAAAATAATGGTCAGTTCTTATACAGGACATCCCATACTATATATGTACTTCACATGAAACCTTTTTACTGCAGCATTTTAAAGAGAAGGGGTATTAACATAATATAAAATACTATATAGACCGCATTTTAAATAAGTAGAAAAAAACAATGGTCAGTTCTTATACAGGACATCCCATACTATATATGTACTTCACATGAAACCTTTTTACTGCAGCATTTTAAAGAGAAGGGGTATTAACATAATATAAAATACTATAAAGACCGCATTTTAAATAAGTAGAAAAAAACAATGGTCAGTTCTTACACAGGACATCCCATACTATGTGTGGACTTCACATGAAACCTTATTACTGCAGTGTTTTGGAGAAATTGTATAATATTATATTTCAAAGTGTTATAAAGACCCCAATTTAAATAAGTAGAAAAAAAAAACAATGGTCAGTTATTATACACGACATCCCATACTATATCTCTACTTCACATGAAACCTATTTACTGCAGCATTTTAATGAAATGGGGTATTAACATAAAATAAAGTGCTATAAAGTCCCCATTTCAAATAAGTAGAAAAAAACAATGGTCAGATCTTATACAGGACATCCCATACTTTATATGTACTTCACATGAAACCTTTTTACTGCAGCATTTTAAAGAGACGGGGTATTAACATAATATAAAATACTATAAAGACCCCATTTTTAATAAGTAGAAAAAAATAATGGTCAGTTCTTATACAGGACATCCCATACTATGTGTGAACTTCACATGAAACCTTTTTACTGCAGTGTTTTGGAGAAACTGTATATTATTATATTTCAAAGTGTTATAAAGACCCCAATTTAAATAAGTAGAAAAAAACAATGGTCAGTTCTTATACAGGACATCCCATACTATATATGTACTTCACATGAAACCTTTTTACTGCAGCAATTTAAAGAGACGGGGTATTAACATATTATAAAATACTATAAAGACCCCAATTTAAATAAGTAGAAAAAAACAATGGTCAGTTCTAACACAGGACATCCCATACTATATGTGTACTTCACATGAAAACTTTTTACTGCAGCATTTTAAAGAAACGGGGGATTTAACATAATATAAAGTACTATAAAAACCCCATTTTAAATAAGTAGAAAAAAACAATGATCTGTTCTTATACAGGACATTTCATACTATACGTGTACTTCACATTAAACCTTCTTACGGCACTGTTTTGAAGAAATGGGGTATTAATCTAATATAAAGTACTATAAAGACTGCATTTCAAATAAGTAGAAAAAACAGTGGTCAGTTCTTATACAGGACATCCCATACTATATGTGTACTTCACATGAAACCTTATTACTGTAGCATTTTAAAGAAATGGGCTATTAATATAATATAAAGTACTATAAAGACCGCATTTTAAATAAGTAGAAAAAAACAATTGTCAGTTGTTATACAGGACATCCCATACTATATGTGTACTTCACATGAAAACTTCTTACTGCACTGTTTTGGAGAAGCGGGGTATTAACATAATAATATAAAGTGATATAAAAACCCCATTTCAAATAAGTATAAAAAACAATGGTCAGTTCTTATACAGGACATCCCATACTATATATCTACTTCACATAAAACCTTTTTACTCCAGCATTTTAAAGAAATTGGGTATTAACATAATATAAACACAGCATTTTAAATAAGTAGAAAAAAACATTGGTCAGTTCTTGTACAGGACATTTCATAGTACATGTGTACTTCACATGAACCTTTTTCCTGCAGCATTTTAAAGAAATGGGGTATTAACATAATATAAAGTGATATAAAAACCTCATTAAAAATAAGTAGAAAAAACAATGGTCAGTTCTTATACAGGACATCCCATAATATATGTGTACTTCACATGAAACCTTTTTACTGCAGCATTTAAAGAAATGGGGTATTAACATACTATAAAATGACATAAAAACCTAATTTCAAATAAGTAGAAAAAACAATGGTCAGTTCTTATACAGGACATCCTAAACTATATATGTACTTCACATGAAACCTTTTTACTTCAGCATTTTAACAAAACGGGGCATTAACATAATATAAAGTACTATAAAGACTTAAATTTAAATAAGTAGAAAAAACAATGGTCAGTTTTTTTACAGGACATCCCATACTATTTATGTACTTCACATGAAACCTTTTTACTGCAGCAATTTAAAGAAACTGGCTATTAACATAATTTAAAGTACTATAAACACCCCATTTCAAATAAGTAGAAAAAAACAATGGTCAGTTCTTATATAGGACATCCTAATCTATGTGTGTACTTCACATGAAAACTTTTTACTGCAGCATTTTAAAAAAACGGGGGTATTAACCTATTATAAAGTGCTATAAAAACCTCTATTCAAATAAGTAGAAAAAACAATGGTCAATTCTTATACAGGACATCCTATACTATATGTGTACTTCACACTAAACCTTCTAACTGCACTGCTTTGGAAAAATGGGGTATAGATCTAATATAAAGTGCTATAAAGACCGAATTTCAAGTAGAAAAAAACAATTGTCAGTTCTCATACAGGACATCCCATACTATGTGTGTACTTCACATACAATCTTTTTACTGCAGCATTTTAAAGAAACGGGGTATTAACATAATATAAAGTACTATAAAGACCGCATTTTAAATAAGTAGAAAAAAATAATGGTTGATTCTTATATAGGACATCCAATACTATATATGTACTTCACATGAAACCTTTTTACTGCAGCATTTTCGAGAAATGGGGTATTATCCCATTATAAAGTGCTATAAAGACCACAGTTTAAATAAGTAGAAGACAACAATAGTCAGTTCTTATACAGGATATTCCATATTATATGTGTACTTCACATAAAGCCTTTTTACTTCAGTGTTTTGGAGAAACAGGGTATTAACATATTACAAAGTGCTATAAAGACCCCATTTCAAATAAGTAGAAAAAACAATGGTCAGTTCATATATAGGACATCCCATACTATGTGTACTTCACATGAAACCTTTTTATTGCAGCATTTTGAAGAAATGGGGTATTAACCTATTATAAAGTGATACAAAGACCGCATGTCAAATAAGTAGAAAAAAACATTGGTCTGTTCTTATATAGGACATCCCAGACTATATGCGTACTTCACATGGATTATTCTTACTGCAGCATTTTCGAGAAATGGGATATTAACATATTACAAAGTGCTATAAAGACCCCATTTCTAATAAGTTGAAGAAAACTATTGCCAGTTTTCATACAGGGCCTCCTATACTATACACATACTTCATGTGAAGACTTCTCACCAAATAATTTTGGAGAAATTGGGAAATAACAAAATTCAAGTGTTTTAAAGACCCCATTTTTTAGAAGTAGAATACAAAAATAGTCAGTTTTTGTAGAGGACATCTCATAAAATTTGCATACATCATATAAAGCCTTCTTACTACTACTTTTGAGAGAAATGGGGCACTAACATAATATGAAGTACTATAAAGACCTCATTACTAATAAGTAGAAAAAACAATAGTCAGTTGTCATACAGGATGTCCTATACTTTATGCATACTTCATGTTAAAACTTATTACTGCACCATTTTCGAGAAATTGGGTATTAAACTTATAAATTGCTTTAAAGACCCCTTTTCTAAAAAGTAGAAAAAAAATAACAATGCTCAGCTCTTCCTATAGCTGAAAACTCGTAGAGGACATCCCATACTGTATGCATACCTAATATGAAACCTTCTTACTGCCACTTTTTGGAGAATTGGGACATTAACATAATATAAAGTGCTTTATGTTTTTGTACAGGACGTCCCTCACTGTATGCATAATTTACATGAAACCATCCTACTGCGGCATTTTGGTGAAATAGGTAGCAACTTAAAGTACTAAAAAGACCTCATTTCTAATAAGTAGAAAAAATCAATGGTCAGTTCTTGTACAGGACATCCAATACTACATGTATTTATCAGATGAAGACTTGTTACTGCAGTGTTTTGGAGAATTTGGGCATAAACATTGTATAAAGTGCTTTAAATACCCAATGTCTAATAAGTAGAAGAAAACAATGGGCAGTTCACATTCATGACATTCCATAATATATGCTTACTTTACATGAAACCTTGTCACTGCAGCATTTTGGAGAAATAGAGGAATAATAACATTCAAAGTGTCATAAAGACCCAATGTCTAATAAGTAGAAGAAAACAATGGTCTGTTCTTAAAAAGGACGTCCCATACTAAAGGCGTACCTCATATGAAGACTTCTTATGGCAGCGTTTTAGAGAAAAGGGACATAATTACCTTTTAGATGGCTATCAAGACCCCATTTCTAATAAGTAAAAAAAAAAAAAAACAGTCAGTTCATCAATGGACAATTCAGTGATCAGTTAGGTTGATGGCATCATCCCAACTGTCTCAAGCTATTATTGTAACATTATAACAAAATGATATTATTGGGGATGATGAGTGGTGCTGCTCGGAATGTAGGGTACAAAGACAAAGACAAAACAAATATGTTTGGTTAATTTCATAGAGATACTGTAGTTTACCCAAAAGTGAAAATGAACGCACTATGCACTGGCAATCAAATGGTTACAAACATTTATTAGTTCCTTCTTTTGGTTGAACATAAAAGATATTTAGAATGAACTTGAAAACTGGTAACCATTGACTTCCATTTTAGAAAAAAAAACAATTACTATGGAGGTCAATAAATATAGTTCCTCAGCAGGAAGGGAACTGCAATTCTGTGTATCCCTGACACATTTGGAGTTGTGGAAAACTGTGATGTGCTGTCTGTCCTTGACACATTCGTCCTGTATCAAAACTGACCATTATTTTATTCTACTCATTCGAAATGGACACTTTATAGTCATCTGAAGAGTAGTAACGCCCCATTAATCCAGATCACTGCAGTAACAAGTCTTCCTATGAGGTATGCATATAGTATGTGATGTCCTGTAAAAGAAATGACTGTTCTTTTTTCTACTTATTAGAAATGAGGTGTTTGTAGCAATCTAAAAGGTAACAATGTCCCAATTCTCCAAAACGATGCAGTAACAAGTCTTCGTCTGAGATATGCATATAGCATTGCATGTCCTGTACGACTGATCAATGTTTTCTTAGTATAAATTGGGTCATTATAGAACTTGCTGCAGTAAGAAGTCTTCATATGTACAAGAGCTGATGATTTTATGTACTTATTAGAAATTGGGTGTTTATATCAATCTGAAAAGTAATAATGTCCCAATTCTCCAAAAAACTGAAGTAACAAGTGTTCATGTGAAGTACGCTTATAATATAGGATGTCCTGCATAAGAGCTGACCATTGTTTTCTTCTACTTACAAGAAATTGGGTCTTTGAAACACTTTAAATTATGTTAAACCTCATTTCTCAAAAACCCTGCTGTAATAAGGTTTTTATGTGAAGTACACATTTTGTATGGGAAGTCCTGTACAATAACTAATCATTGTTTTTTTTAATACTTTTTGGAAATGGGGTCTTTATAACATTTTGAATTATAATAATACCCAATTGTTCAATAAAAAGGTTCCATGTGAAGTACAGATATAGTATGGGATGTCATGTATAAGAACTGACATTGTTTTTTTCAACTTATTTGAATTGGGGTCTTTATAACACTTTATAATATGTTAATACCTAATTTTTCCAAAACACTGGAGTAAAAAGGTTTCAGGTCAAGTACACACATAGTATGGGATGTCCTGAATAAGAACTGACCACTGTTTTTTTTTCTAATTATTTGAAATGCGGTCTTTATAGCACTTTATAATATTTTAATACCCAATTTCTCCAAAACGCTGCAGTAAAAAGGTTTCATGTCAAGTGCACATAGTATGGGACGTCCTGTTTAAGAACTGACCATTGTTTTTTTCTACTTATTGGAAATGGGCTCTTTATAGCACTATAAAATATGTTAATACCCAGTTTCTTTAAAATGCTGCAGTAAAAAGGTTTCATGTGAAGAGCACATATAGTATGGGATGTCCTGTATAAGAACTGACCATTGTTTTTTTCTACTTATTTGAAATGGGGTCTTTATAGCACTTGATATTAGCTTAATACCCCGTTTCTTCAAAATGCTGCAGTAAAAAGGTTTCATGTGAAGTACATATGTAGTATGGGATGTCATGTATAAGAACTGACCATTGTCTTTTTCTGCTTATTTGAAATGGGGTCTTTATAGCACTTTATATTATGTTAATACCCCCTTTCTCCAAAATGCTGCAGTAAAAAGGTTTCATGTGAAGTACAGATATAGTATGGGACGTCCTGTATAAGAACTGACCATTGTTTTTTCCTACTTATTTGATATGGGGTCTTTATAACATTTTGAATTAAATTAGTAACCTAATACTACAAAATGCTGCAGTAAAAAAGATTTAATGTGAAATTCACATATAGTATGGGATGTCCTGTATAAGAACTGACCATTGTTTTTTTCTACTTATTTGAAATGGGGTCTTTATAGCACTTTATATTATGTTAATACCCTGTTTCTCCAAAACGCTGCAGTAAAAAAGTTTCATGTGAAGTACACATATAGTATGGGACGTCCTGTTTAAGAACTGACCATTGTTTTTTTCTACTTATTGGAAATGGGCTCTTTATAGCACTTTATCATACGTTAATACCCTGTTTCCCAAAAACGCTGCAGTAAAAATGTTTCATGTGAAGTGCACATATAGTATGGGATGTCCTGTATAAGAACTGACCATTGTTTTTTTCTACTTATTTGAAATGGGGTCTTTATAGCACTTCATATTATGTTAATACCCCCTTTCTCCAAAACGCTGCAGTAAAAAGGTTTCATGTGAAGTACACATATAGTATGGTATGTCCTGTATAAGAACTGACCACTGTTTTATTCTAGTTATTTGAAATAGGGTCTTTGTAGCACTTTATATAGGCTTAATACCCCGTTTCTCCAAAATGCTGCAGTAAAAAGGTTTCATGTGAAGTACATATATAGTATAGTATGTCATGTATAAGAACTGACCATTGTCTTTTTCTACTTATTTGAAATGGGGTCTTTATAGCACTTTATATTATGTTAATATCCCGTTTCTTTAAAATGCTGCAGTAAAAAGGTTTCATGTGAAGTTCACATCTAGTATGGTATGTCCTGTATAAGAACTGACCATTGTTTTTTTCTAATTATTTGAAATGCGGTCTTTATAGCACTTTATATTATGTTAATACCCCCTTTCTCCAAAACGCTGCAGTAAATAGGTTTCATGTGAGGTACAGATATAGTATGCGATGTTCTGTATAAGAACTGACCATTGTCTTTTTCTACTTATTTGAAATGGGGTCTTTATAGCACTTTATATTATCTTAATACCCCCTTTCTCCAAAATGCTGCAGTAAAAAGGTTTCATGTGAAGTACACATATAGTATGGTATGTCCGGTATAAGAACTGACCATTGTTTTTTCTACTTATTTGAAATAGGGTCTTTATAGCACTTTATATTGGCTTTATACCTCGTTTCTCCAAAATGCTGCCGTAAAAAGGTTTCATGTGAAGTACAGATATAGTATGGTATGTCATGTATAAGAACTGACAATTGCCTTTTTCTACTTATTTGAAATGGGGTCTTTATAGCACTTTATTTTTATGTTAATATCCCGTTTCTTTAAAATGCTGCAGTAAAAAGGTTTCATGTGAAGTACACACATAGATTAGCATGTCCTGTTTAAGATCTGACCATTATTTTTTTTTACTTATTTGAAATGGGGTTTTTATACAACTTTATGTTATTTTAATACCTATTTTCTCCAAAACAGTGCAGTAACAATGTTTCATGTGATGTACACACAAAATAATGAATGTCTTGTACAAAAACTGACCACTGTTTTTTTCTACTGATTTGAAATGGGGTCTTTATAGCACTTAATATTATGTTAATACTCCATTTCTCTAAAATGCTGCAGTAAATAGGTTTCATGTGAAGTACAGATATAGTATGGGATGTCGTGTATAATAACTGACCATTGTTTTTTTCTACTTATTTAAATTGGGGTCATTATAACACTTTGAAATATAATATTAAACAATTTCTCCAAAACGCTGCAGTAATAAGGTTTCATGTGAAGTCTACACATAGTATGGGATGTCCTGTGTAAGAACTGACCATTGTTTTTTCTACTTATTTAAAATGCGGTCTTTATAGTATTTTATATTATGTTAATACCCCGTCTTTTTAAAATGCTGCAGTAAAAAGGTTTCATGTGAAGTACATATATAGTATTGGATGTCCTGTGTAAGAACTGACCATTGTTTTTTTTCTACTTATTTAAAATGCGGTCTTTATAGTATTTTATATTATGTTATTACCCCTTCTCTTTAAAATGCTGCAGTAAAAAGGTTTCATGTGAAATTCACATATAGTATGGGATGTCCTGTATAAGAACTGACCATTGTTTTTTTCTACTTATTTGAAATGGGGTCTTTATAGCACTTTATATTATGTTAATACCCCATTTCTCTAAAATGCTGCAGTAAATAGGTTTCATGTAAAGTACAGATATAGTATGGGATGTCGTGTATAATAACTGACCATTGTTTTTTTCTACTTATTTAAATTGGGGTCTTTATAACACTTTGAAATATAATATTATACAATTTCTCCAAAACACTGCAGTAATAGGGTTTTATGTGAAGTCCACACATAGTATGGGATGTCCTGTGTAAGAACTGACCATTGTTTTTTTCTACTTATTTAAAATGCGGTCTTTATAGTATCTTATATGTTGTTAATACCCCGTCTCTTTAAAATGCTGCAGTAAAAAGGTTTCATGTGAAGTACATATATAGTATGGGATGTCCTGCATAAGAACTGACCATTGTTTTTTTCTACTTATTTAAAATCCGGTCTTTATAGTATTTTATATTATGTTTATACCACTTCTCTTTAAAATGCTGCAGTAAAAAGGTTTCATGTGAAGTACATATATAGTATGGGATGTCCTGTATAAGAACTGACCATTGTTTTTTTCTACTTATTTGAAATGGGGTCTTTATAGCACTTTATATTATGTTAATACTCCATTTCTCTAAAATGCTGCAGTAAATAGGTTTCATGTAAAGTACAGATATAGTATGGGATGTCATGTATAATAACTGACCATTGTTTTTTCTACTTATTTAAATTGGGGTCTTTATAACACTTTGAAATATAATATTATACAATTTCTCCAAAACGCTGCAGTAATAAGGTTTCATGTGAAGTCCACACATAGTATGGGATGTCCTGTGTAAGAACTGACCATTATTTTTTTCTACTTATTTAAAATGTGGTCTTTATAGTATCTTATATGTTGTTAATACCACGTCTCTTTAAAATGCTGCAGTAAAAAGGTTTCATGTGAAGTACATATATAGTATGGGATGTCCTGTATAAGAACTGACCATTGTTTTTTTCTACTTATTTGAAATGGGGTCTTTATAGCACTTTATTTTATGTTAATACCCCATTTCTCTAAAATACTGCAGTAAATAGGTTTCATGTGAAGTAGAGATATGGTATGGGATGTCGTGTACAATAACTGACCATTGTTTTTTTCTACTTATTTAAATTGGGGTCTTTATAGCACTTTATATTATGTTAATACCCCCTTTCTCCAAAACACTGCAGTAATAAGGTTTCATGTGAAGTCCACACATAGTATGGGATGTCCTGTGTAAGAACTGACCATTGTTTTTTTCTACTTATTTAAAATGCGGTCTTTATAGTATCTTATATGTTGTTAATACCCCGTCTCTTTAAAATGCTGCAGTAAAAAGGTTTCATGTGAAGTACATATATAGTATGGGATGTCCTGCATAAGAACTGACCATTGTTTTTTTCTACTTATTTAAAATCCGGTCTTTATAGTATTTTATATTATGTTAATACCCCTTATCTTTAAAATGCTGCAGTAAAAAGGTTTCATGTGAAGTAGAAATATAGTATGGGATGTCGTGTATAAGAACTGACCATTGTTTTTTTCTACTTATTTAAATTGGGGTCTTTATAACACTTTGAAATATAATATTATACAATTTCTCCAAAACACTGCAGTAATAAGGTTTCATGTGAAGTTCATACATAGTATGGGATATCCAGTGTAAGAACTGACCATTGTTTTTTTCTACTTATTTAAAATGCGGTCTTTATAGTATTTTATATTATGTTAATACCCCTTCTCTTTAAAATGCTGCAGTAAATAGGTTTCATGTGAAGTAGAGATATAGTCTGGGATGTCGTGTATAATAACTGACTATTGTTTTTTTCTACTTGTTTAAAATGGGGTCTTTATAGCAGTTTATATTATGTTAATACCCCTTCTCCAAAATGCTGCAGTAAAAAGGTTTCATGTGAAGTACATATATAGTATAGAATGTCATGTATAAGAACTGACCATTGTGTTTTTCTACTTATTTGAAATGGGGTCTTTAAAGCACTTTATATCATGTTAATACCCCCTTTCTCCAAAATGCTGCAGTAAAAAAGGTTTCATGTGAAGTACACATATAGTATGGTATGTCCTGTATAAGAACTGACCATTGTTTTTTTCTACTTATTTGAAATGCTGTCTTTACAGCACTTTATATTATGTTAATACCCCCTTTCTCCAAAACGCTGCAGTAAATAGGTTTCATGTGAAGTACAGATATAGTATGGGATGTCCTGTATAAGAACTGACCATTGTCTTTTTCTACTTATTTGAAATAGGGTCTTTATAGCACTTTATATTATGTTAATACCCCCTTTCTCGAAAATGCTGCAGTAAAAAGGTTTCATGTGAAGTACACATATAGTATGGTATGTCCTGTATAAGAACTGACTATTGTTTTTTTCTACTTTTTTGAAATGCGGTCTTTATAGCACTTTATATTAGGTTATTACCCCAATTCTCCAAAACAGTGCAGTAAAAAGTTTTTATGTGAAGTACACATAAAGTAAGGGATGTCCTGCATAAGAACTGACCATTGTTTCTTTCTACTTATTGGAAATGGGGTCTTTAGAGTACTTTATATTATGTTAATACCCCATTTCTCCAAAACAGTGCAGTAAGAAAGTTTCATGTCAAGTACATAGTATGGGATGTCCTATGTAAGAACTGACCCATGTTTTTTTTCTACTTATTGGAAATGGGCTCTTTATAGCACTTTACCATATGTTAATACCCTGTTTCCCAAAAACGCTGCAGTAAAAATGTTTCATGTGAAGTGCAAATATAGTATGGGATGTCCTGTATAAGAACTGACCATTGTTTTTTTCTACTTATTTGAAATAGGGTCTTTATAGCACTTTATATTGGCTTAATACCCCCTTTCTCCAAAATGCTGCAGTAAAAAGGTTTCATGTGAAGTACACATATAGTATGGTATGTCCTGTATAAGAACTGACCATAGTTTTTTTCTACTTATTTGAAATGCGGTCTTTATAGCACTTTATATTATGTTAATACCCCCTTTCTCCAAAACGCTGCAGTAAATAGGTTTCATGTGAAGTACAGATATAGTATGGGATGTCCTATTATAAGAACTGACCATTGTCTTTTTCTACTTATTTGAAATGCGGACTTTATAGCACTTTATATTATGTTAATACCCCCTTTCTCCAAAACGCTGCAGTAAATAGGTTTCATGTGAAGTGCACATATAGTATGGGATGTCCTGTATAAGAACTGACCATTGTCTTTTTCTACTTATTTGAAATGGGGTCTTTATAGCACTTTATATTATGTTAATACCCCCTTTCTCCAAAATGCTGCAGTAAAAAGGTTTCATGTGAAGTACAGATATAGTATGGGACGTCCTGTATAAGAACTGACCGTTGTCTTTTTCTACTTATTTGAAATGGGGTCTTTAAAGCACTTTATATCATGTTAATACCCCATTTCTCCAAAATGCTGCAGTAAAAAGGTTTTATGTGAAGTACACATATAGTATGGTATGTCCTGTATAAGAACTGACCATAGTTTTTTTCTACTTATTTGAAATGGGGTCTTTATAGCACTTTATATTATGTTAATACCCCCTTTCTCCAAAATGCTGCAGTAAAAAGGTTTCATGTGAAGTACACATATAGTATGGTATGTCCTGTATAAGAACTGACTATTGTTTTTTTCTACTTATTTGAAATGCGGTCTTTATAGCACTTTATATTGGCTTATTACCCCAATTCTCCAAAACAGTGCAGTAAAAAGTTTTTATGTGAAGTACACATAAAGTATGAGATGTCCTGAATAAGAACTGACCATTGTTTCTTTCTACTTATTGGAAATGGGGTCTTTATAGTACTTTATATTATGTTAATACCCCATTTGTCCAAAACAGTGCAGTAAGAAAGTTTCATGTCAAGTACATAGCATGGGATGTCCTATGTAAGAACTGACCATTGTTTTTTTCTACTTATTGGAAATGGGCTCTTTATAGCACTATAAAATATGTTAGTACCTCCTTTCTCCAAAATGCTGCAGTAAAAAGGTTTCATGTGAAGTACACATATAGTATGGTATGTCCTGTATAAGAACTGACCATTGTTTTTTTCTACTTATTTGAAATGGGGTCTTTAAAGCACTTTATATTATGTTAATACCCCCTTTCTCCAAAATGCTGCAGTAAAAAGGTTTCATGTGAAGTACAGATATAGTATGGGACGTCCTGTATAAGAACTGACCATTGTTTTTTTCTACTTATTTGAAATGGGGTCTTTAAAGCACTTTATATTATGTTAATACCCCCTTTCTCCAAAATGCTGCAGTAAAAAGGTTTTCTTGTGAAGTACACATATAGTATGTTATGTCCTGTATTAGAACTGACCATTGTTTTTTTTTCTACTTATTTGAAATGTGGTCTTTATAGCACTTTATATTATGTTAATACCCCCTTTCTCCAAAACGCTGCAGTAAATAGGTTTCATGTGAAGTACAGATATAGTATGGGATGTCCTGTATAAGAACTGACCATTGTCTTTTTCTACTTATTTGAAATGGGGTCTTTATAGCACTTTATATTATGTTATTACCCCGTTTCTCCAAAACAGTGCAGTAAAAAGTTTTTATGTGAAGTACACATATAGTATGGGATGTCCTGAATAAGAACTGACCATTGTTTCTTTCTAATTATTGGAAATGGGGTCTTTATAGTACTTTATATTATGTTAATACCCCATTTCTCCAAAACAGTGCAGTAAGAAAATTTCATGTCAAGTACATAGTATGGGATGTCCTTTGTAGAACTGACCCTTGTCTTTTTCTACTTATTAAAAATGGGGTCTTTGTAACACTTTAAATCATATTAATATACAATTTCTCCAAAACAGTGCAGTAAGAAGGTTTAATGTGAAGTACACATATAATACGAGATGTCCTGTATAAGAACTGACCATTGTTTATTTCTACTTATTTAAAACGGGGTCCTTATGTTACTTTATACTATGTTAATTCCCCCGTGTCTTTAAAATGCTGCAGTAAAAAGCTTTCATGTGAAGTACACACAGAGATAAGGGTGTCGTGTATAAGATCTGACCATTGTTTTTCTCTACTTATTTGAAAGGTGGACTTTATAGTACATTTTTTCTATGTTAACACCCCGTTTCTCTAAAATGCTGCAGTAAAAAGGTTTCATGTGAAGTACATATATAGTATGAGATGTCCTGTATAAGAACCGACCATTGTTTTTTTTCTACTTATTTGAAGTGGGGTTTTTATATCACTTTGTTGTGTTAATACTTCATTTCTCCAAAACAGTGCAGTAAGAAGGTTTCATGTAATGTACACACATAGTATGGGATGTCCTGTACTAGAACTGACCATTGTTTTTTTCTACTTATTTGAAATGAGGTCTTTATAGCACCTTATTTTATTTCAATACCCCTTTTCTCCAAAATGCTGCAGTAAAAAAAAGTTTTATGTGAAGTACAGATATAGTATGGATGTCCTGTAAAGGAACTGACCATTGTTTTTTTTCTACTTATTTGAATTGGGGTCTTTAGAACACTTTGAAATATATTATATACAATTTCCCCAAAACACTGCAGTAAAAAGGTTTCATGTGAAGTACACATATAGTATGGGATGTCCTGTATAAGAACTGACCATAGATTTTTTCTACCTATTTAAAATGTGGTCTTTATAGTATTTTATATTATGTTAATACCCCGTTTCTTTAAAATGCTGCAGTAAAAACGCTTCATGTGAAGTACATATATAGTATAGTATGTCCTGTATAAGAACTGTCCATTGTTTTTTTCTACTTATTAGAAATGGGGTTTTTATATCACTTTATAATAGGTTAATACCCAGTTTCTCCAAAACGCTGCAGTAAAAAAGATTTCATGTGAAGTACACATATAGTATGGGATGTCCTGAATAAGAACTGACCATTGTTTCTTTCTACTTAATCGAAATGGGGTCTTTATAACACTTTAGATTATGTTAATGTCCCACTTCTCCAGATAGCTGGAGTAAGAAGTGTTTATATGTAGTATGCATATTGTATGTGATGTTCTGTACAGGAACTGATCATTGTTTTTTGTCTATTTATTGAAAATTGGGTCTTCATAACACTTTGAGTAATGTTAATGCCCAATTTCTCCAAAACACTGCAGTAACAAGTCTTTATATGAGGTTTAGTATGGGATGTCCTGTATAAGACCTGACTATTGTTTTTTTTCTACATCTTTTAAATGAGCAATTTTTTTTCTCCAAATTGCTGCAGTAAAAATGATTCATATGTTGTATATATGCATATAGCATGGGACATCTAGTATCAGACCTGATCACTCTTTTATTTAACTTATTCCAAACAATGTATTTATAACACTAAAAGACTTTATAGCTCATTAATAGCCCATTTCTCCAAAATGCTGCAGTAAGTTATTATGAGGTATGCATATAATATTGGATGTCCTGTCCATAGTTCCCCTTCGGGGGGAACTTCAGCACTATAAGTGGATTTGATTGTAAAATCCACGCATTGGGAGGTTCGGTTCAGAAGCTACTCGTCTGAAAGAGTATTGAACGGGCCAATTAAGAATGAATTGGCAGCGCAAGCCTGCGCAGGTGAGCGGCATAAGCAATCAACTGAGTATATAAGCTCACCTGGCGCCAGCAGACGCTATCCTTTTCGCTTCAGAGACTTTCTGATCGAGTCGATGAGGGTTCCTCCTGCTGTGACCAGCGATTCTGAGCGAACGAGAGCATTCTCCCGGTCCAGAGTGTGTACACGCAGTGGCAGACGGTCGAGCTGGGTTTCTCCCTTGCCTGGCGTTCTTTGGGTCCGGTCCTCCAGAGCGGTGCGTATAAAGTTGCAAACTTCACAGAAAGAGCAACACAGTCGTGCAGCACGTCCTTATCAGGACGGCGCTCCGACTGTGCGTTTCTGGATGCGGTGGTTTCCTGTCCTCGGATGATGGGCGCGGGCACTGCGTTGCATGTCTGGGGGTCCAGCATGTTAATGCGCTGCTCGCGGGCAGTTCATGTCGTCATTGCGATGCCATGACTGTTGCGCAAGATCGCGGTTAGCCTTTGCAAAAGGGTGAACCACCCCAGTTGTCCCCTGCTCTGCAGCGGGCACTCGGGCAGATCTGAGGGTTTCAGCGAGAGATAATCCGTCGCCCACGGGCCCGCGGACCTCCCGCTCCTCTAAGCGCTCTATCCAAGCTTCGGGCGGGGGAAGCGATCCGTCTAACAGATGGTAGCCCTTACGCCCGATGACACCGGAGACCAGATGTCCACCGCGGCATCGGAGGGTGGGCTTTCATTGTCCGATGATGATCCAGACCCGCTCGCCCCCTTCGGGCTGGTGAGCGCTGTCACTACGGATCCTGAAACGGACATGTTAGCCGTGCTTTCCCGGGCTGCTTCGGCCGTGGGTTGGAGATGGTTTATCCCCCAGCTCCGCGGCCGGACCGACTAGAGGGGCGTTCCCTTCTTCCCGGAGGTGCACAGTAGGCTCACGCGGTCTTGTAAAGCACTTTTTTCTGCTCGTGCTGCGTGTTCCTCCACCCTAACCACTCTTGACGGTGAAACAGCCAGGGGGTATGTGGCGATTCCTCAGGTTGAGTGCGCGATGGCGGTAAATCCGCGCGGCGCCTCTTCTTGGCGGGGTCCGCCTCGTCTCCCATCCAAAGCCTGTAAGTTATCTACCTCCCTCGGAGCTAGAGCTTACATAGCTGCGGGCCAGGCTGCTTCCGCCTTGCATGCGATAGCCACCTACCAGCGCTACCAAGCGCAGGCGCTGGCCGAGCTGCACGAGGGTGGGTCCAACCCAGGCTTACGAGCTTCGCACCGCCGCCGACTTAGCTCTTCGGACTACTGAGTCCGCTGCGTGTGCGTTGGGGAGGACGATGTCCACATTAGTGGTCCAGGAGCGCCACCCCTGGCTGATATGCGCAAAGTCGACAAAGTCCGCTTTCTTGACTTCCCCATATCCCCAGCCAGGTTCGGCGACACTGTCTGTGAATTCACCCAGGAATTCAAGGCGGTGAGAGAGCAGTTGGTGGGTGATGTCTTATCGGCGGTCCGTAGCCCGCTCCGCCCGCCGTGCCATTCATACCTGCTCCTCGCCGAAGGCGCCCGACTACGAGAGCTGCTCCGCCCCCGCACACGCCTCTGGCGAAGCGAGCGCGTCGGGCACCTCGGAAGCAGGCAGCCCCCCTGCCCAGAACGCCGCTAAGTCCGGCAACGGACCGCGAAGCGCCCCTGGGACATGCCATCTGGAGAAGAGGGAACTTGCTCTTTCCCCGCTGGAGGGCGGGGCCCCATTTCCAACAGCACTTTTTACTGCCATGAAAACATTATGAAAGGGCACTTTTCACTTCCCCAGATGTGACAGCCCGAAATCTGCCAGTCTGGGACGCTATGCTTTCTAGCTTGCAGATTCGGTGCGTTTCGCCAGTGGCTCACGAGCGCTGGGAGGACGGTCTCCTTTCTCCCACCCCTCGAGCCTCCCCTCCGGAGCTCGGGTTTGGAGTGAGAGCAAATATCTCACCTCCAGCTTTTCCGTGGGACCCGCGAGCTTCCCGGATCAGCACACCCACTCCGCGCTGCCCCACTGCTGGTACGTCAGCGATTGTAGCGATGAGTCCATTAGCGAGAGCTCTGCCTGCCTGGTTAGCGCGGGCCAGCTCTTCGCGTTGGCTCATACGCACAATCAGACTCGGCTATGCGATTCAGTTCGCGAAACGGCCCCCCAAGTCACGGGTGTGTATTCACCAGGGTCAGCCCCCTGTCCGCCCCTGTCTTGCGAGAGGAGATTGCTGTCCTCCTGGCGAAGGATGCAATCGAGCCGCTCCCTCCAGCCGAGATGGAGAGCGGGTTTTACAGCCCACGCTTCATCGTGCCCAAAAATAGCGGTGGGTCACGGCCAATCCTAGATCTGCGCGTTTTGAACCGCTGCCTGCACAAGCTGCCGTTCAGAATGCTCACGCAGAAGCGCATCCTCCGGTGCGTTCGTCCTCTGGGTTGGTCTGCAGTATTAGACCTGATGGACGCGTATTTCCATGTCTCCACTCTTCCTCGCCACCGACAGTTTCTGCGGTTTGCGTTTGAAGGTCGAGCTTGGCAATACAAAAACGCCCTCCCCTTCGGGCTCTCTCTGTCTCCGCGGGTCCTCACCAAGCCCGCGGAGGGTGCCTCAGCGCCCCTTCGGCTCGTGGGCATCTGCATACTCAATTTCTTTACGACTGGCTGATTTTTGCCCTCTCTCGGAGCAGTTGATTATGCACAGAGACAAAGTGCTCTGGCACTTCCACCTGTGGGGGTTTCAGGTCAACCGAGAAAAGAGCAAACTCGCCCCCGTGCAGAGGATCTCTTCTCTCGGGCTGGAGCTGGACTCGGTCACCATGGCAGCGCGCCTCTCCGGAGAGCGCGCTCAGCTGATGCTGTACTGTCTGAGAGAGCTCGACAGTAAAATAGTGGTCCCACTGAAACTATTTCAGAGGCTCCTGGGGCATATGGCATCCGCAGCCGCTTCATGCCGCTCGGATTATTCTATATGAGACCACTTCAGCACTGGCTTCACGATCGAGTCCCCAGACGCGCATGGCACGCGCGCGCACACCGAGTCTCTGTTACTGCGCTGTGTCGCCGCGCCCTCAGCCCTTGGAGCGACCCCTCGTTCCTACAGGCCTGGGTGTCTCTAGAACAGGCGTCCAGTCTTGTTGTCGTTTCAGCAGACACTTCCAACACGGGCTGGGGGGCTGTGCGTTGCGGGCATGCGGCTGCGGACCTGTGGAAAGGTACCCAGTTGCATTGGCATATCGCCTGGAGCTGTTGGCAGTGTTCCTCGCTCTCCACCGTTTTTTTCCGGTGCTGGAGCGGCAACACGTGCTGGTCAGGACGGACAGTACGGCGGCGGTGGCGTATATCAGCCGTATAGGGGGTATGCGCTCTCGCCGCATGTCTCAGCTCGCCCGCTGTCTGCTCCTCTGGAGTCATCCGCGGCTGAAATCGCTGCACGCCATTCATATTCAGGCAAGCTCAACCGTGCAGCCGATGCGCTCTCACGGCAGCCTTGCGTCCTGGAGAATGGAGACTCCACCCCGAGTCTGTTCAGCTGATATGGGCGCGATTCGGGGAAGCCCAGATCGATCTGTTGCTTCCCCCGAGATCGCTCATTGCCAGTTGTTCTTTCCCTGACCGAGTGCTCTCGGCACGGATGCACTGGTTTACAGCTGGCCTCGGGGCACGCGTAAATACGCGTTTCCCCCAGTGAGCCTGCTCGCGCAGTTACTGTGCAAGGTCAGGGAGGACGAGGAACAGGTTGCTGGTTGCGCCCCTCTGGCTCAACCGGACCTGGATGTCAGAGCTCTCCCTCGCGATAGCCCTCCCCTGGCAGTCCCTTCGAGAGAGCACCTACTCTCTCAGGGACAGGGCACCACCTGGCACCCTCGCCGATCTTTGAAGAGATTTTTAGACGCGAGGAAGACTTAGGTAACCTCCGATTGCGGTGGCTAATACCGTCACTCGGGCTAGAGCCCCCTCCCCGAGCGCGCCTATGCCCTGACGTGGAGTCTATTCACTGAATGGTGTGTCTCTCGCTGAGAAGACCCCCGTAATTTGCCAGATCAGCGTTGTGCTTTCTTTACGCCGAGAGAAGTTGGAGAGCAGGCTGTCGCCCTCCACACTCAAGGTTACGTGGCTGCCATCTCCGCTCTCATAACGCGGTGGCTGGCAGCACCGTGGGAACGCATAACCTCATCATCCGGTTCCTCAGGGGCGTTAAGCGAATTAATCCACCCCGCCCCCTCTCATGCCCTCTTAGGATCTCGCCCTCGCTACACAAGCCGCGTCAGATCCCTTCGATCCTCGACTCAGTATCTTTCTGTCCCTGAAGACAGCTCTGCTGGTCGCGTTGATATCGATTAGAGGGTCGGGGACCCGGAGGCATTTTTCGGTCAGTGACTCGTGCCTGTAATTGGGCTGGCTTTTCTCACGTCCTGAGACCCCGCCCGCGATATGTGCCCAAGGTTCCTACCACTCCGTTTTAATACGAGGTAGTGAGCCTGCAAGCGCTGCCCTCGGAGGAGGCAGACCCAGCCCTTCTTTATTGTCCAGTTCGCGTTTTGCGTATTATCCGGACCGCACTCAGAGTTTAGATCTTCTGAGCAGCTCTTCGTCTGTTATAGCGGTCGGCAGCAGGGAAGTGCCGTACCGAAATAAGTTCCCACTAGATTGTGGATGCCTTTCTTTCACTATCAGAGCCGAGATGAGCCGCGTCCCCCGAGAGCGCGTGCGCACTCCACTCGGAGCTTCGCATCCTCTCGAGCGCGCGCACGCGGCGCCCCTCTAACAGACATCTGTAGAGCTGCGGGCTGGGTGACACCCAACACATTTGCAAGGTTTTACAATCTGCGAGTGGAGCCGGTTTCCTCAAGGGTATTAGGTAACCCTTGGTGATTGAGGAAACAATTCGGTAGGGTGTTGAAACACGCTTGCTGCGCCATTTTCCCTAACACGGAGATACGTGTGCCTTTTTATCTGTCAGTAAAGTTCCCCGTCAGGTGAGCCCTGCAGATTCCTCCGTGGCCCCCAGCACTGACTCAGCGGAGGAGTCACTTGCTGGCCCACTACGTTGTAGGTCTGCCCGCTGGTCAGCCCGCGTTTTGGGTAAAGGTGCCTGCTATGAGTGATCCCCACTAGGCGATCCCATATGCTTATTCCGCCACGGTTAAGTCCCCCCCCTGGGCGGACCCGTGTATTCCCTCCCCGCTAACCACTCTTTTGCTATGCGTACTCCCCCTTTTTAGGGCTAGTCCATATGTAAATTCTGCCATCTATCCCCCCTTGGGTAACGGATGGCCTCCGCAGCGTCCTCCCTATCGGGATTGCACGCTTCCCAACGTACTGTCGTATTTTCCTAGAATTATCTAGATGCTCACGACTTCCCAAAAAATATATATAAATCCGTAAAACTTCTGTTGAAGTAGGATAAATTAGGGCCAGGGACACGTTGGAGGACCGCGCCCCCCATGATGTGGGTGCGTCACGCTTGCTTGGCTATCTCCTCATCGGGGGTGTTGGTAAGGTGCAGTCATTATGGCGCTTTCAATGGGCTCCCAATGCGTGGATTTTACAATCAAATCCACTTATAGTGCTGAAGTTCCCCCCGAAGGGGAACGTTCGAGGTTACTAAAGTAACCCTTCGTTCCCCGAGGAGGGGAACGGAAGCACTATACTCCGTCGCCATAATGACTGTCCCTTAGCTGTTGAAAGTCTCTTCAGCTTAAAAAGGATAGCGTCTGCTGGCGCCAGGTGAGCTTATATACTCAGTTGATTGCTTATGCCGCTCACCTGCGCAGGCTTGCGCTGCCAATTCATTCTTAATTGGCCCGTTCAATACTCTTTCAGACGAGTAGCTTCTGAACCGAACCTCCCAATGCGTGGATTTTACAATCAAATCCACTTATAGTGCTTCCGTTCCCCTCCTCGGGGAACGAAGGGTTACTTTAGTAACCTCGAACGTTTTCTTCTGTTAACTTAAATGAGGTCTTTCACATGAGGTATGCATGTACATCCTGTATCAGAACCAAACTTTGTTTTTTTTTCTACTTATTTCTTTATAGCACTTTAAAGTGTGTTAATGGTACATTTCTCCAAAATGCTGCAATAAAACAGGCTTCATATGATGTATGCTTAGTATTTGACTTCCTGCATCGATCTTATTGTTGTTCTATTCTACTTATAACAAATAATAAGGTCTTTACAGTCATCTAAAGTGTAATAATGCCCCATATCCCATATACTGAAAGAAGCATACATTTTTAAATACCCTTTAAATAAAACCAACATATATTTGTAACTTAAACAATGCTATGTTGGACTACTTTATGATTGTTTTCACTTTCTGAGGTTAGGCACGATGTATAAAACTGCATTCAACTTTATTTGCAATGTACTGTAGTTGGCTAGGAGAAGTAGAAACGCATTCTGTGTATTTAGAAATCGTATATTTATTCTGTCCGTTTGATCTGCTATAAAATCATTTGAAGCAAAAAGATAGACTTGAGGAAATTAAAGGTAAGCCCAGAAACCAATTTCTTAAAATAACAACAGTCAAAAAAGCTAATAAAT
Organism: Danio rerio; assembly: GCF_052040795.2. Lineage (NCBI taxonomy): Eukaryota > Metazoa > Chordata > Actinopteri > Cypriniformes > Danionidae > Danio > Danio rerio. Next base: position 53,591,040 of record NC_141024.2, read on the forward strand.
TGTTTAATAAAGCATACGTGGGAGGAAAGGGGGATAAACTTAAATTTCGTTGTCATCTCTCTGTTCTGGGCGAAATGGGTGCTCTGTGGAGCGCTCTCTGTGTGGCTGCTGACATTACCGTAATGATAATAATACGCGCGCACCAAAATATAAAGCGCGGCTGGCTTGACTGTGTTTTTCCGAACCGCGGCTGGCTTGACCGCAGTCTAACTTAGCCTAATGCTAACGTTACCTCTGCTAAGACTCTAACGGACTTTTTCCAAAGACACAACAGTCTCTATAAAAAACATGTTCAACAGAAATATGTCAATTACCAGTAAGTGTCAGAAACAGTTATATGTAACATTTGCTTGATTTTAGCGACTAAACTTACCTGAAATTAGTGAAAACTGCCGCATGAGAAAAGTGCTGTTGACGGTCAGGTGTCGTGTCGTTGCTCCGTTTCCATGACAACGCTCTCTGCTGCAGTGCTTGAATGGGGCTCGGTAATGGACACTTTAAAGTCACGCAGCATTTACATAAACATTTAAACAACTCATAAACATATTAAATAATGACATTTAATATTAAATCTTGATTTTTAAACTTAATTTTGTTTTGTTTTAATAATAACCTGTTATATTTAAAACCTCTTGTAGTTTTATTTACTAAACTTTGCTTTTATTAATAACTATATTTTTATTTAGTGCCTCATTTGTTTAAAATGTAAAAAGTGTTAAACAAAAGTACTTATATCAGGTACAGAACAGCCAACAACATTAAAAACATCACCGGGTGGGCCATCGGTTAGCCACTGGTGTCCAGACGGCGGTCCACCCACGGTAATCCGCTGGTGGCATGCCACAAAAAAAAAACGCCGGTGGGCCGACATAACTTTTAGAATGGGCGGCTTGCCGCTGGTAAGCCGACGGCGGTCCGCCCATATCAAGCCGCTGAATTTGTGCAGACCAAAAAACGCAGACGGTCCGCCAACTCGATTGTTTGCTGGGTATGTATGTTTGTGATTCTTTTAAATGACAAACACCCATAGGACAAATAAACAGACAGTGCACATTAAATTGAAACATATTTATTTAACGAACAACAGTCCAATTCACAATAAGACCAGAAACATGCATTAAATGGACAGTTCAGCCAAAAATGAATATTTAATAAACACTCAAAACGAATAGAAATGTGTATATATATATATATATATATATATATATATATATATTAGTTTTTTTTTTTCCTCAACAAAATGTATTCTGCGCTAGACCTTGTGCTATACGTCCAAAATAGGTCAGATTTGAACGTTAAATTCACGTCCAAAAGTGGTCATAGTCCGACGTCAATATGTCAACCAGATTTGCACGTCGAACTGACGTGCAGATATGGTCACGGACGGACCGACGCAAAATATACGTGATCTGCACGTCCGCACAACGTCTAGTGTTTGGTGGGATGTAGGCTATATGCCTCACAGACATAATAAATATATTTATAGAAAGCTTTAAATTATTACTTAACGAAATAAAACAAATCGAAAACAAAAAAAACTCCTTCATGTAATCCGTAAAGATGAATTTCTTTCTAAAGGCGAATCCAAGAGGAGATTGCCAGTCAGGATCTTTGCGACACTGACTCAGAATAAGTAAATAATAAATTAAATAATAAATAATAAAATAAAATAATAAAAAAATTAAATAAAATAATAAATAAATAATTAAGATATGTCCTTACTCTTTCCTCGACACATTCATTGTTATTTGTTTTTGCCGGTGCTTGGGGCGAGTTTTAGCTTATTGTGTGCGCTTGAACGCGGATTCACAGTAGCAGTTTTAACATGGAGTGACACGACATCTGACGTACAGATGACACTGGCACAGTCCGGTTTTCCACTGTCATGTGTCACTTGCTAGTGGCATGTGTAGTGACTTGTGTCACTCAGTGTCGCGCTGCATGTCACTGCAGTGACATCGACACCCGGCGAAGCTTATGACATTAATTAACACGAGCAAAACCATATTTAATCATTACGCGACTTTTAACCTAATTTATCGCGTCGCAAGTTAGTTTATTTGCTGAGCTACTCCATGATGTTTTAATTTAAATGCATTTATTTTATGTATTCGTAGTCATACTTCCGTACGTAATATAGTCATTTGACAGTACATGTCAGTCAAATTTATTGTGTCATGCTTATGTATGGGAGGGGTTACACTTATCTGTTGTACTGTATATTATTGCATCCTGGCAGTTCCTTTGTTCCCTACAATATGGACATCTCTATGTTTTTAATTAATTCATTTATTTTATTATTTAACTTATTTTCATTTTAAGGTATTTTAAATAATATCCTTTAAAAAGTTATAACAAAATGCATGTTGAAAACTCATAACATATATGCATGTAAGATAACAGGTGTCATTTGCCTAATCATTTTTAAATATTAAAGCAAAGAGACTTATAAGATTAATGTGCTTATAACGTGCTTATACTGACACCTACTGGCACATGTCACAAGATCACTGACACTGGCATGTGTCACTGACATTACTGGCATGTGTCACTGACATTACTGGCGTTTTTGTCTAAAAAGAGCCACTTCACAATAATGATGATCAGGGTTACACATAGGCTGTTAATATATTTGGGCCCAGGGGCCCACAAGTTATGTGTTAAAAGTGCGTTGCATACATAGTACCCCCACCCCTACTCACCTCAGGGGCAAGGAAAAAAAGTTCAGGCTCAGGAATTTTTTCCACTATCAGCCCTGTAGATGACATTATCACAATAGACAACAGTTTCTTTGAGTTGGCAGATTCAATTTCAGAACACTTACGATGTGGAGAAATTAAAGCAGCTGCAGTACGCTATGAAAAAAGTTGGAGAGCTTGAAGATCTACTTGCTGAATATGACAAGGCTAACAAAGACAAACCAACTTTTGCCTTCTGGAGGCAATACATGGAGCTTGTGTCTATTCTCTTGGCATTCACACGGGGTCCGAGATGTGGCGACTGTAAATTGTACACGTCAGCCTTTAAGAGCATGATGCCTTGGTTTGCTGCAAATGACCACACTCAATACAAAAGATGGGGTGCTGTATTCATAGCAGACATGGAACATCTGGCACAGACAGCACCTGAGGTCTACAAAGGCTTCCTAGATGGAAATTTTGTAGCCAAAGAGACCAATAACAGCTTCAATGACTTATGACTTGCGTCTTGAGCACACTAACAAAACTAGAAAGGCTGCTGGAAGGTTGGTAGCCATCACTCGAAATGAGCTAGAAACCCTTAGTCAATCACCTACAACGAACGAGCATCCTTACCACAGGATACAAGATCTTTGTATGAACTGACACATGATGGAGAAGATGATGAAGACACCCACAAAGACTGCCTTCCATCAAGTCAAAGAAGGGATAACAATGATGCTGTTAAACTTGTAGACCAGTTCCGAAGATACCATGTCATTCAAATGGAGAATATGCACGAGTTGTTTTCTTTGACAACCGGTGATGTGGCTTCAGAATATATTCTGAAAGACCCTATAAATGCTGCAGATTCTGGGAAAAAAATTGTCAATGAGTTTGTTAAAAAAAAAACCATTGAGCACAAGACTTCCACAGCACCCTTTTTACCCCCAAAAACACCAAAACATTCTCAAATCTGTACATCACAGATAAACCTGTAAAGCTCAAATCCAAGTGTGTGAAGCCTGACAGGGATATTTTACATGAGATCCTTCTATCCATGGACAGTGGTAGAGAGGTTAACAGATGAGCTTCTCTAACAAGAACTGTGTGCAGTCGCCCTGTCACTTGCCACGTCAGAATCAACACTCAGACTAACAAAGTTGACTTAGCTACCATCCTACAAGCTGGTGTAAAGGAGACAGAGCTAAGTCCATCTGTTGTGAGCATAGGCACCATCATTGATGGGATGGCCTTAGTAAGAGCAATCGTAAAACCTGTAAATGCATAATCTTTTGGAGATTATTCTGATATTTAAATGCAGATAGTGACTGGTTATCTACATAGGAACATTACTAGAGTTGATCTAGTGTTTGATCAGTACCAACAGAACTCCATAAATGGTGGAACAAGAGCAAAACGTAGCACTACCACCAACTATTTGTGGTTGGCACATGAAAGATGGTGTGCTGGTCCCCAAGCTTTTGACGAAAGAACCTTTACAGGCCAGATGTTTGAAGCTCATGATCTTTGGGTGCAAGGAAGGTGCAACTCACTGCAGTGTCGAAAAAGTGGAATGTATTGTTGCCGAGCATGTGGATGTGTGTGTGCAGCTTGGTGCAAGAATACTCGGGTACCCACATAATCATATTCGAATAGGTTTAGGTTTTGCCCCATAGTGTGATCCAGGCGCTCTATTGTTAAAGTAAAACCTTCCTCTTCTGTTATGTCCCTGTCAAGGACTCTGACTGAGTATTTGATCCCTGGATGCCTTCTAAAAGCTGGTCACCTTCCCATCTCTCTGTTGAGTATGACAGATTAGATAAGGGAAAAAGGTCTACCAGCAGGGTTTAATGGACCATTGCTTCCAAGGAAAAATTAATCAAGATTCTGTAATTTTGTGATTGTTATAATTAAACAAGAATCTTTTCTTAAATAAGTTGCCTGAAATATTTTATGTCATTGCCAAACAATTACATAGTTACAGTATTACATCAAAAATATTAGCAGGTACTCCAAATCCTAGTACAAAAGAATTCTTGCCCAGATTTGGCATATTCCGCACTGGCATACAGCATTCGGGCCAAAAATGGCTCGGGATTGGCAGAGGTGGCACCGTCTTTAAGGCAGCACACAAGATTTGGGCCAGATGTAAAATGTAGTATTTGGCCAAGATTTTAAAAATTGAAATGTGGTCCAGGTGAGTTTGGCCAGTCTTGACCCACATTTAAAATATATTAAAATAATTTTTGTGTAAAAAAAAAAACTGTACAAATCAGGTCATTTTGAGAAAAAAGCATGCCCATAGTGTGTAGTGTGCCTAAAGTGCAACGCTTCATGGGTTTATCAATTTCATTGCAATTGTGACACACCAACCAATCTGGCCCTGTTATGAGTTATTAACTTGGCTTTGACTTGGCCCAGATATAGTCTGTGTTTGACTCTTGTCTGGTAGCCAGATTTGGTCCAGTCATGTACCATAATTTACTGCAGAATGTGGGCCAAGCAAAACCTGATTGTGTGGGCCAGAGAAATTTTGCGATGTGGGAAGACTTGAGACAGGAGTTGAATTTGGAAGGAATTTATAAATGTAATAATATGTAAAAATAAATATAATTGGTTTTAGAGCCAAGTACATGAAAAAGTAAAATAGGAGCAAAGACTATGATTTAAAATTTAAAATTTCCGCCTGGACATGAAAGTCCTAAAACTTGTGCAGTGTTCAACTGTCTTACACTACAAATTGTAAACTTGGCATGAATCATGCACCTATATAGTAATACTAATAGAGTAAGGTTTTGAGCTAATATCTTATGTTTACAAGCTGATAATCATTTTAAAGTCTGTTTTTCTCTGAACATTTACACACATCCCATTAATGTAAGCTTTCATTTGATACCGACATTATGTTTGTGGTTTATGTAATTCCAGAGATATCTACATTTACTGTATGTATGCCGTGTTGAGCAAATAAATAACAAAAATGATCTAAAACATGTCCACTAAAGTTACTCATCACTACTATCCTTATCACCATCATAAGAACCTGAAATCTACATTTTAAAAACATAGTTTGATATGTTCATTTTCATACAAAATATCCACTGTCCTGTTCTGGAATGCACATGTGATCTCACTTATGACCACCATACACTCATCTCAGTCTTCTGGTGGCAAAGAGTCAAAGAAACTGAAAAGTTTGATGAGCTGCGAACTCTCATACAGATGTTTGTGTGCCCTCATGCTGTGGTTATAATTCATCTAATTCAATCACTACAAGCTTTGGCATATATATATATATATATATATATATATATATATATATATATATATATATATACATATATATATATATATACACACACACACACACACACACAGACACACACATACACACACAACAGTTCTCTGTTTCTTAAATCTGATTGGCTGATAGCCATGCAATATTCTGAAATATCAGAACTCCTACAGCCTCTTTACCCTTTGTGTATTACTCCGCCCACCTACAGCCAGAAAAAAGCAGACACTACAGATCTAAAGTTTATAAGTTGCACGCTCAACTGTTTAACTGTCAGCTTATGATTTGAATCCAAGGCGGAAGAAAGTAGTTCCTCATACAAAACAGTTTTTGAGACTCTCCATATTTGGATATAACGTCACACCTCCTAGCAGTGCGATATGGCTGTATATCGGCAGTGGTGGGGGCACTAAGGCACTCGGCCTGCGGCCTCGTGCCAAGGGATGCCTCCCACCAGTGCCGATATACAGCCATATCGCACTGCTACGAGTGTGATATTGCGCTTATATATATATATATATATATATATATATGGAATATATATGTGCTTTCACCATCACTTTGGCTAGCTACGTTCGTTGACTTCTGTACCTGATGGATAAGGTATTCTTTCAACCAGATGAAGTATTGGTTCTACAAGTCTGCAGAAAGAGTCTCAACATTTAATTCAATTAATTGATGTTGCGCTGGTTAGGAGAGTGAAACACCAGCTGGGGGAAAACATGGGACGGCTTCCACTTTAATTTATCCTGCCTGAAAGAAAAGAAAATAAAAATACAGTAAATGATGATCACAATTACAAAATATAAAAAAAAAACATTGTCAGCTTATTATGATTAAAAAGAGGATCATTATTTATTACATGATGATTACTTAATTTGTGAGAAAAAAAGTTTGCCTAAATGTTTATTTCAAAGCTGCAAAAGAAACTTATGTTATTTAAATTACCTGTTGTTAAAGCATCAAGATCTTCATGGCTCTTTACCATATTCTTCTTAGCCTTGTCATTGTCGACACACCTTGGTTTACAATTTTTTAATGGTGGATGACTCTCTCAGAGAAGATCTTATAGCTTACACTGTTTTTCTGAATTTGTTTTTCTGACGCCTGTGTAACTGTTCCAGTAATCTTTGTCAAGAACCTGATGCTGTCTTTGTCTTTAACATGCACAAGAATGCTAGGGTATTCCTTTATCTCAGCTTCTTAAGCAACTGACCTGTAAAAAACAAAAATTCAAAATAAATAAGTATTAAGAAAATAAACAAGTTTTGACTGCTCAGGCAGTATATGTAGGCAAAAACAATCTGAGTGTCCAATAAACATTGTAACAGACCATTTTAAGGAATGTAAACAATAACAATAGTCCTGATGCATTTCCTGTTTTACATTTTTAATTTCCATAGCTTCCGAGAATCTGAAAAGGTCCACATATTGATAAATAACATTAATTGAGGTAAAGTAGGTTTGATATTCACACATTTGTTTATTTTATGGCCCATATACTGTTAACCACACTAAGATGATTATTGAGTCTGAAATAGCATGCAAGAATGACTTCAAAACAATATTAGCACAATGTAATTGACTGTGAACAATGCTGTACTTTGATAGTCATTGACCGCTAATATAATTACACCATGTAAAATTTGCAAAGAAAACTTTTCTGAAATTATATTACTAAGCAGAAAGTTTGAATGTGCGAATATAAAACCAACTTGACCTCTATATAACATTATGAAAGCTGATTCAATGGGAAAATATGACTGAATTGACACTTGTTACAGTTATGATATAACAATTAGGAATTCTTCAAAGGCCAATGGCATAATCTAAATCAACACTTTTTATTTAACGAGTGGAAAACCACAGTGAACATTGCAAACGCAATGAACCTTGGGATTGTGACATACAATGACCCCAATTTCAATGTATAATTTAATAATTAAAAGATCAGCTAAAGCATTTTTTAAACTTATTACTTTAAATGTAATATTTTTTAAGTAAAATAAAATACATAAAATGAATTAATCAAAGTTTTATTACAGTGCAAAAAATGCTTTTCTTGCTTAGATTTTTTGTCTTGTTTCTAGTCCAAATATCTAAAAGTTCCTAAATCAAGAATTTTCTAAACAAGCAAAACATATTGCCTTGTTTTGAGAAATAATATGCCAATGTTAAGTCAGTTTTTCCTTAAAACAAGCAAAATAATCTGCCAATAGGGTAAGCAAAATAATCTTACGTTAAAAGAAAAAACAAGATTAATTTGCTTACCCCATTGGCAGATTATTTTGCTTGTTTTAAGGAAAAACTGACTTAATATTGGCATATTATTTCTCAAAACAAGGCAATATGTTTTGCTTGTCTAAAAAATGCTTCTTGATATAAGAAATTTTAGATATTTAGACTAGAAACAAGACAAAAAATCTAAGCAAGAAAAGCATTTTTTGCAGTGTAGGTATAATTACCCTAAAGTGGGCAATCAAATATAATCTCACTCATTAAATATAAAGTAAAGGATAACATATTTATCAACACCAACTAATCTTCTAACTAAACACTTGTTGCATGCCTTTAGGAGAACTCATCGGTGAACTCACTGGTGATGCAGTTTGACCAATAGCTGAGCGACTATCAGCTGTGTATCCACCTGACTTATGCACAACACATCTGATGGTCTCAACCCCATTAATAAGGCAAGAAATTCCACTTATTAAACCTGACAGGTCACACCTAAGTGAAGACCATTTCAGGTGACTACCTCTTGAAACTCATCAAGAGAATGGCAAGAGTGTGCAAAGCAGTAATCAACGCAAAAGGTGGCTACTTTGAAGAACCTAGAATATGACATATTTTTAGTTGTTTCACATATTTTGTTACGTATATATATCCACATGTGCTTATTCATAGTTTTGGTGCCTTCAGTGTGAATCTACAATTTTTATAGTCATGAAAATAAAGAAAATTCTTTGAATGAGAAGGTGTGCCCAAACTTTTGTTCTGTACTGTAGATGTAATATGTTGGCATGTCTTACATTCAAAGTACCTAGCATTCATTTCATCCAGAGCATTTTCATCCGGAGCATTGTCTGGAGGAATAATTTCCTCATTTTCTCTGTCGTCGTCATCATCATCTACTCATCCTCCTCGTCTGTGAAATCTGAACAATGAGAAACATTTTATTTTCAGTTTTAAACAAAATTCCTTAGCACCAAAAAGATACATGCAAATATTTTTGGAGGGCCTGCAGAAACAGCTGAGAACCACTGCTGTAAAACATTTTCATTTAAAAAACTGTTAAATATATCAGGAAACATTGAACAAGTTTAGTTGTTACACAGTAATAATGAACAAAAATATGACATATGATATTAGAACTTAACTTAGAAGCATAAATACCTCCAATTTTATCCAGCAACTTTCCTTTTAATCCATGCAACTTTCCATATTCCAACGCCAGCAACAACGTTGAAATTTTTCCGCTTTGAAAAGTGGGCTCAGACAATCTATAGAACTGTCTGCGGACAGAGATGTCATGGCCCAAAAAATCTGCAAGATTGTCCTGTTCGTTTTCTTTTAGGTTCAAAAATTGAGAAGTGGTGGCTATATGTTGGCAGATCTTGGTGGATCTGAGATCATCAGGCTTCTGCATCAGGCACCGCATTCATCAGCTAGTCTTTTCAGACATTGATGTCCTCTGTAATATGTCATGCAGTTTGGTCGAGGAAAAAGGTAGTCGTTTTCTTCAGACACACCACATTCCTTTCTTTTAGCAATAATCAAATTGAGTGAACCGGTCATGCGTGGAGTATGCAACACTGCTACCTTTCTCCCTCATTTTCCTTTAATTTCAACTCGGCTGAAATATCTACATAGCTTCTGTTCATAAGCTGACAGTCCTGTGGATTCTTGTGTATGTGTGTCTGTCTGTCTGTCTGATTGCACTGAAGAAAATGACTCGATTTCATTTTTGATACTTCTCCAATCCGTTTTCTGTTGCAAAGAACAATCTTGGTCGATGTAGTATGTGGTAATCTGGAATAATTCTGAACTGTTGCAGCATTTCTTAGTGCTGCAGTTGCGAACTCTGCTGTTTTGTTAAGGTGTTCGTTAAGCTTTTTAATGTCTTCTTTAAGTGGCAGATTATCTGGTTTGTTGTATTTCAGATCACTAATTGTACCAAGAGCACAGTCTGATATATATACTCTACCCATTTTGCCTGATAAAGTTTCTGGAATGCTTCAGATGATTTTATGAGTTCCTCGTCTCCAGCCTTAAGAGCACGGCAACGTATAATGTCACTGATTTTTAACAGTGAATTTCCTACCATGTTAAAAATTGTCCCGTTAAAAACAGTAAAATACTGGCAGCTGCAGTTGCCAGCAATGTACTGTTATTTTACAGTATGTTGCTGTAAAAATACATGGACTACATTGATTTACACAATACTCAAGTTAACTCATTTTGCTCACTGAAAGCAACTGCCTCAACTTGGTCAACTGCTGAATGAGTTTATGAAGTAATGTGCTATATATGCTTAGAAGTATACTTATAATGATAACTTATTTTAGTTAATTAGAAAAGTTTGGTTTAACTCTAATGTCTTATTTTTCACAACAGCACACATACATGTAAATCTGGAACTACCAGAGAGATTCTGACTGCATCAGCAACTAAACAGCTGCTGTTTTTAAATAAAGAAACATACAGAATAACATCAGCAGTTCACTGTTCATCTTTAACTCATACATCTAAATAAAATAAACCTGGCTCTACTCTCCTCCACAACGGTGACACACAGAAGAAATTAGCTTCAGGTTTTACAGTAAAATACTGTTTTTTCCTTGATTTAACAGTAATCTACTGGCAGCTGTGGTTGCCAGCAATATACTGTTTTTTTACAGTCTATTTCCGTAGTGTAAATTAACAGTATATTACTGTTAAAATACATTTTTACACTGTGTTTTTACCTCTCACACCTTTAACCCTTTAAACCCCAGAGCATATACTTCAGTTTTTATTGAAGTGTCCACACTACTGAGTGTTCAAGAAACATGGAGCAAAGCTGAAGTAAATTCATTAATTAACTGACTAATTAAATGATAATTGAGGATTAACAATGAACAAATGAAGAAATACTGAAGGGAAAAAACAAGAACAGAACATACAAAACTTTAGTCACAGCTTTATAATGAAATAACCTGAAGAACAACAAATGATTAAATCATTTAAATGATCAGCGGATGATTAAACAACTCTACAAACATCATCACCAGCTACACTTATTACTTAATACATGTATTTTTGTATAACATCTACTAAAGTTCTTCTTGAGAAAAAGTGAAAGTTTTACGTCACCATCATGGAGAACAGAGTTTGCTTTAGTTGGGCTCTTAGCCCTGTCATTTTTAACATTTATATATCTTGGCTGCTGCAATTGTTAAGAACTTTGTTTAAAAAGCTCTTTTGATGTGGCAAGCCAGCCAAAAACCTAAATAAGATCTGGTGATGTTCATGTTGCTATTAAATGGCAGAGTCTGTTCTCATTTAGTATAATAAAATTTACTGCTCCTATTCAATGTTAAATCTATTGTTTTACATTGTATGTCAATATATGGCAATGATTTCTGGAAGTTTTTAAGAATATTTTGGACAATAACAATGCTCTATGGTGTCAATCGCACTCAAAGAGACATCAATAATCAGCATATGAACCTCAATAATGGTGACAACTAACAAAATTAACAGTTTAACTCACAAACAGGCAACTGAAAGTCTAAACATAAACAACAGCAGAATCAAACACAAATAAAGAAAACTGTAAGACCATTATACAACATTTATTTATACCGCAATGCATGCTGGGATATTTGTATTGTGCCACTCCCAGCATGCATTGCAGCATGAAACATTTGAGATGTTACCATTGTTGAGATACAAGGTCAGATTCATGAGGTCTGAGTGTGTATTTGTCATTTCTTAACTGTTAAGTAATTACGGAGGTTTCTTTTCTGTTTCCACTTCTTATTAATTAAATTAATACCCACAACTAAGCATAAAATCTATTGCATGAGGCCCTTCTTCCAGATATATACCAAAACATTTATCAGAACTAATTTCAGATAAATACATTTCTCTATTTATTGACTTTCCAACTTTATTGCTATAGTACAAACTTTTTGTAAACTCTGTATTACAACAGTTGGAAAGTTGTCTTAAATGAGTTCAAGGGTAAAGAGCCCAACTAAATCAGCCCCTCACTCCATTACGGTGACACAAAAAACACCTTAATTTCTGTTGGATCTCAATGAGAATAGTATGGAAGTCAAATCAGTCAGTAATAAGTGTGTCTGCTGTTGTTTGTGGAGTTGTTTGATGATCCTCTGCTGAGACTGAAGCTGTTTTATTTTATTTTATTTAATGTTGTAACTCAAGTCACTGTTTGTATTTCTTGTTTATTTTCTTCAGTAATTGTGATTATTAACAGCAGGTGTTCATCAGTGTCTGAATTCACTCAATAGTGTTCATTAAAACTGTCAGGTGAACTATATTAGTTAACTAGTGTATGGAATAGTGAACAAGGACACAAAGTGTGATTTCAAACACAGACTTCAAAACATCGAATCTGAACTCTGTTAGCTCACAGTTTTCTGCTGTTGGTTACTTTCTCGAAAACAAAAATGTTACCCAGAAAGCACTGTTTTTAACAGAATATTACTGTTTTAGTGAAAAAAACATTATTTTACCGTAGAATCTGACCGTTTTTTAACAGCAATTTTTTACAGTGTATTTTCAAGGCAAGACTCAGAGTTTTCAACCTATTCTCACTTTTGGAAAATCCCGTCGTCTCCTTTACTGCCTTGATTACAATCATAAAGTTCTTTGGTTTTATTGCATCCTCTAATCTCTCGATTGAACTTATTTTAAATAAAGACAACAGGAATCGTCCTAGCTGCCGATTTTTTTGACGAATCTAGTCATGTTTTTATGGATCATGACCGTGTTTATTGTAAAGTGACTCTAAAATGCAGCAGGCAATGTTCGTTGTGAACAGCAGATGAAGGTTCATCGTCATGCATACGACTTAACATTTTTAGCAGTCCATCTTCAGAGGTAGCACTTGCGGATTTACCAGTTCTATGAGACCAAGTACTCGCTTTCTGCCACAATGGTCACTCTTCTCTACGTTTACATCATCAAGATGGCGCCGAGCATGGCCACCATGTTGCGAGCTCCCATCAAAATTTGTTGTGTTTTGTGTGTTTTACTTGTATTTTTTGTCTGTTTTTGTGCTGGATGTCTCATTACCTACGACAGACACACACTTTGGGAAATTGGCTCCCTCGTTGCACATCGAAGACTAGACTTTGAGTTCTTTAACGATGCTCTGTTTACAAACACAGCAACAGAGCTCTTTGTCTGTGTAACACAACTGAAGCGACAAAGGAAACGCAGCTGGAAAAGAGGAAAGAGAGCCGGCGTCCTCGTTAGACTGAGAAGCTGTGAATTTCAACCTTCACTCACCACCATTCTGCTGGCTAACATTCAGTCCCTGGACAACAAACTTTGCGAACTATTAGCGCGCATTTCCTTCCAACGGGAAACAAGAAACAGCTGCATTATGTGCTTTACAGAAATCTGGCTATCTGCGGAGGTACCAGACACAGCTGTTAAACTTTCGTGGTTCTCCGTGCATCAAGCGGATATAACAAAAAAGCTCACAGGGAAAGCAAAGGAGGAGGTGTGTGTTTCTTTATTAACAACTCATGGTGTGATGAGAGAAACATACACCCAGTTAGATCATTTTGTTCTCCTGATCTGGAATACCTTATGCTTTGGTGTCAGGCATACTGGTTACCAAGGGAGTTCACAGCTGTGATTATTACGGTTGTCTACATCCTTCCTCAAGCCAACACAGAGCAGGCGCTCAGGGAACTGTATGGGAGCATAAGCGAGCAGGAAACCGCACACCCAGAGGCAGCGTTTATTGTTACAGGGGACTTTAACAACGCCAATCTCAGGAAAATCGCTCCAAAATACTATCAACTCATCACCGCAAACACGCGTGGGGACTGGATTCTGGACCATTGCTATTACCCGTTCTGGGACAAAAACAAATCCCTCCCCCGCCCACTGTTTGGCAAATCAGATGACTCTTCTGTTCTGCTCTTGCCTGCTTACAGGCAGAAACTGAAACGGGAACCACTCACCCTCAAGATGTTTCAAAGCTGAACATACTTAGTACTTAGACAAAGTCACAGGCTTCATCAGGAAATGCATAGAAGACATGGTTCCAACAAAAATTGTCCGTATCTACCCCAACCAAAAACCATGGATCAATGGCGAGTTCGAACAGCCCTATCATTGCGAGCTTCCGCCTATAAATCCAGAAATGCTGAGGAACAAAAACAACCTCAGGAAAACCATCAAAGTAGCAAAACGTCAATGCAGAGACAGGGTAGAAGATCAATTTAACACCAATAACGCAAGGAGCATGTGGCAGGGACTTAATTACTTCACAGACTTTAAAAGGAACAAACCCACCACTGTAAACATTGCTGCATCTCTCCCGGACGAGCTCAACTCATTCTACACCCGCTTTGAAGCCCAGGACAGCGCGCGCACACTGCCGCCCCCATGGCCGAAACTAAAACCGCCAACACACTCTCTGTTTCTGTACCGGACGTGACGAGAGCTTTTCGACGTGTGGACATCCGGAAAGCTACCTGCCCTATTGTGCCTATAAAAAATCAGCGAAAACCACATGCTTAAATGACTGGCGTCCAGTTGCTCTGACACCCATCTTTAGCAAGTGCTTTGAGAAGCTGATTAAAAAGCACATCTGCTCTGTACTGCCCACTTACACTGACCCTCTGCAATTTGCATACAGGAATAATCGCTCCACTGATGATGCAATTGCTTTCACTTTGCACACTGCTCTGTCTCACCTGGAAAACAAAAACACATATGTGAGAATGCTGTTTGTGGACTACAGCTCAGCATTCAACACCATAGTGACTGCCAAGCTGGTGATGAAGCTCCAGGCTCTGGGTCTACACACCTCTCTGTGCAGCCGGATCCTGGACTTCCTGTCAAGCAGATGCCAGGTGGTCAGAATGGACAACATTACTTCGTCCACACTGATCCTCAACACTGATGATCCACAGGGCTGTGTGCCCACTCCTTTTTTTTTTTTAAAGATTTGTTTATTAGATTTTTTTTGACAGTTAACAAAGTAAAAAAAGACAATAACAGTACAAACAGAAAAAAAAATATATATATATATATATAACAGTACAACATTGATAAAAATAAATAAATAAATAAATAAACCACACTATAACCCTCATATTGTGCGACACACAGTATATGACATGCATAAACACTATATGATGTGCATAAATCAATTTTCAAATTGAGCATATAAACAGGTCTGTACGAGACGTTGAGGTTGACAGCATGGTGTATTAAGTAAAATAAACAGTAATAATAAAATAAAATAAAATAAATAAACAGAAAAAAATAGAAAATAATTTTTTTTTTTTTAAAAAGCAAGAAAAAAAAGGGAAAATGTATTAAACTAAATAGGCTGGGGGGTGGCACATTCTTAACTTGTGGTTTTATGTCAAGAAAAAGTTGTATGTTCGTGCTATATCAGCAGCACTAATACTCAACTGGAAGCACAGATCAAAACAAAAATGCAAGAATGGCAACCATTCACTCCACAGTAATTGCCTCAAGTCTCAGAGATTTAACATGTTCCAAAAAAGGCAACCAAATATTAGAAAATTTGACCACTGAACCTCGAAGACTGTTTAATTTTTTCTAATTTAACAAAAAATAAGGCATCTTTAATCCACTGAGTATGGGATGGGGGTTGAGGAGACTTCCACTGCAACAAGATGCACCGCCTAGCTAATAATGACAGAAAAGCTATTAATTCAGAAAAATAAAATGGTAACTCACAGTCAGGGGGAAGAACTCCAAACAGGCCAATTAACGGAGAAGGATCAATATTAATAGATGTAATTGCTGAAAATGAATCGAAAACAGACTCCCAAAAAGAAAACAAAGCTGGACAGGTCCAAAACATGTGAACTAGATTTGCAGGTTCAGCATGACATTTGTCACAGGTTGGATCAATAGCAGGGAACATGCGAGCCAGTTTACACTTAGACCAGTGAACTCTGTGAACTACTTTGCACTGTAGAATCCCATGGCGAGCACATACAGATGATGTATGGACCTTTTGTAAAATTGTTGACCAAATATCTTCTTTTATGTCTATGTTAAGATCCCTAGCCCAAATAAAACGCAAATTATCAGATGTAGAAGTATGAGACGTGAGCAAGGAGTTGTATATTTTAGAGATGGCTCCATTTTGACCGGGATTAATATTAGAGATGGTATCGATCAGGGTAGATGGTGGTATAGTAGGGAAACCGGGAAGGTATTTACGGACAAAATCCCGAATCTGAAAATATCTGAAAAGTTGTGACTTTGGTAGACTATACTTTTGAGTTAGTTGTTCAAATGACGCAAAAATATTATCAATGTAGAGGTCTTTGATAGAAACAATTCCACATCTCACCCATGTTACAAAAGCCTTATCATTAAGCGAGGGAGGAAAAAGAGGGTTAGAGTGAACAGGACATAGAAGAGGTGTGATCTGTAAATTGAAGTGACGTCTGAGCTGAACCCAGATCTTAAGACAATTTTTAACTATAATATTTTTAGAATACTGTGATGGTGAAAATGGCATGGGTAGGCATAAAAGAGAAGTGAGTGAGGGAGTGCCACATGAAGCCTCCTCAATCCTTAACCAAGCAGGAGGTTCAGCACTAGAAAGTTGCCAGAATAGCATGTTGCGGATATTTGCAGACCAGTAATAAAACAGGAAATTTGGTAATGCTAATCCACCCAACTCCTTATTTTTTGTAATATGCCTTTTCGAATTCTAGGAGTTTTTCCATTCCAGATAAAATGAGAGATGGCACTATCAAGGGAATTAAAGAAATGTTTTGGAATAAAAATTGGTATGCATTGAAAAAGATAAAGAAACTTGGGCAGTATGTTCATTTTAATACAATTTATCTTACCAGCAAGTGATAGGGGCAGCAGAGACCATCGATGAAAATCTTCAGACACTCTATCCATCAAAAAAGAGAAATTACTTTTAAACAGATCTGAGTAATTCTTGGTTGTACATATGCCCAAATATGTAAAAATATCAAGTGATATTTTGAATGGGAGTTTAGAAAGTTGGTATGCTTCAGCTGCAGAATTTATAGGCAAAAGTTCACTTTTATGAAAATTTAGTTTATATCCTGAAACTAGCCCAAATTCCTTCAGCAGGTCCAACACACAAGGTATAGATCGGTCCGGGTCAGAAACGAAAAGTAAAAGATCATCTGCATAAAGGGACAGTTTGTGCACTAAGTCTCCTCTAATAATTCCCTTCATATGGCTGGACCTGAAAGCTATCGCCAGTGGCTCAATAGCAATGGCAAACGGTAGGGGTGAGAGTGGACAACCCTGACGAGTGCCACGCTCCAAAAGGAAATAATAAGAATAAGCATTATTAGTACGGACACGGGCCAGGGGGAGGGCATAAAGAAGTTAAATCCATGACATAAACTTACTTCCAAATCCAAATTTTTTTAATGAGTAAAATAAATAAGGCCACTCCACCCGATCAAAAGCCTTTTCCGCATCCATTGAAATAACCAATTCTGGGGATTTTGAAGTAGAGGGAGAGTATAAAATATCAAATAAACGTCTAATATTGTGGAAAGAATGTCTACCCTTTACAAACCCTGTTTGATCGGCGGAGACAATTGAGGGCAAAATATCTTCTAAACGCTTTGACAGCATCTTAGCTAGGATTTTGACATCCACACATAACAGGGAAATGGGGCGATAATTACTGCAGGAAAGAGGATCCTTTCCTTTCTTTAAAATAAGAGAAATTGTGGCCTGTCTAAGAGTGAGAGGTAGTGTGCCATATTCTAAGGAGTCATTAAACATATTTAAGAGTAGTGGAGAAAGCTTATCAGCAAAGGCCTTGAAAAACTCAGTAGGAAATCCATCGGGCCCAGGGCATTTCCCATTCTGCATAGCTGACAATGCCTTTTTAACTTCTTCTACTGAAAAGGGCACATCCAACCTGGAAGAGGTTTCAGAGTCGATTGAGGGAATGTTAAGGGACTGAAAGAAGTTATCTAATTGAGCTTCATCAGATGAGCACTCAGACTTGTATAATGAATAGTAGAAATTCTTAAATTGTTTATTAATATTTTGAGGGTCGATTGAAATACCATTGTCAGTGTTAATTTGTGTTATGTGTTGCGCTGAAGCATATTGTCGAATCTGATGGGCTAAAATTTTGCCAGGTTTGTCTCCAAACTCATAATACTTATGATGTGATTTAAGTAATGCTTCAGTTGCTTTATTAGCCATCAAGATATCAAATTCTGCCTTCTTCATAAGTAAATCTTTATTGAGTTCAGGGTCAGGTGTATCCACACATCTAGATTGCAAATCTGCCAGTTCTTTAGAAATGGTAGTGCTTTTTTCTGCAGTGAGCTTCTTACGGTGGGCAGAATAAGATATTATCTCTCCACGCAGGTAAGCCTTACAAGCCTCCCAAATTGTTGATGCAGACACATCTGGAGTAATATTAGTAGAAAGAAAAATATCTAAGCGATTATTAATGGTTTGAATAAAGTCAGGATCAGTGAGTAATAGTGAGTTAAAACGCCATGGCGAACGTGTTGAAGGACTACCCGGAAAAGATATGTCCATTGTGACAGGAGCATGATCTGAAATAACTATAGGATTATATGTACAGGTTTTTACAAAGGGGAGTAGTTTTTTGTCGATGAGAAAATAATCAATTCGTGAAAAAGATCCATGCACGGGGGAAAAAAAAGAAAACTGTTTATCGCAGGGGTTGAAAAAGCGCCATACATCAGAGACTGAATGCTGCTCCATAAATTGCTTTATGACTTGGGATGACTTAGACAAAGAAAGGGGCCTGGTAGATTAACGATCCAATAAAGGATCTAGGCAGCAATTAAAATCACCACCAAGAATAAGCTGGCAATAATTTATATCTGGAAGAGAATAAAGGAATTTACAAAAAAAATCCATGTTGTCCCAGTTTGGGCCATATACATTAGCAAGAATTAAATTGTTGCCATTGATCTTCCCTACTACAACAATAAAGCGACCATTGGGGTCTGAGATTATTTTAGTTACCGAGAGTGGTACTGACTTGTGCACAAGAATAGCGGTGCCTCTTGCCTTTTTTGAAAATGAAGAATGAAAAAGCTGGCCCACCCATCCTTTACGAAGTTTAAGATGGTCCGCTGGTATTAAGTGCGTTTCTTGCAAAAAGGCGATTTTAGTGTTTAAAGATTTCAGGTGGTCAAACACTTTGCTGCGTTTTACTGGCAAATTTAACCCTTTCACATTCCAGCTAATGAGTCTCAGTGTACTACTTGGTACTGTTCTTACATTACTTGACATAAAATCATTTTAGAGATCATGAATCTGTACATATTTGCTCTACACTTGTGCCCCCGGTAGCACACAAAAATGAGATGATGAATAAAAAATCAAAACAAACAAAAACAAAAGAAAAAAAAAGAGAAAAAGAAAAGAAAAAGGAAGAGAAATAACAACATTAAACAAATCAACATTTAAATCAGTTGCTGTAACGAACATAAACAGCAACAAACATTCTCTGATACAATGATCAGCAAACTTCACAACTTCCTTATATTTAACTCGCAGCTTCCACAGCATAATAAAATACAAATAGAACTTTCAGACATCTCAAAAGCTATAGTCATATAAGCAGAGATGAGGGCTTGAAGAAAAAAAAAAAACAAAGAAAAAGAAATCCCCAAACTTATTTCTATAGATAATCATTATTATATTGCAAAAAAAACAAGTATTATGTACTTTTATAAATTATCCCAGAATTCACAGTTCAAAAACAAACAAAAAATGGGGTCAAAATTATTTACAATAATGTCAACATCACCTTTTTAGAGACAGCCTACTAGGCATATGTAGGTATATGTATGTAAACGAGAAGGGTGTCAGTTTAATTGCTTACAAGTTCGTACTTAAGTCCTGTACGAATTTCACAGCCGACGAGGCGGACTGGATCCATGACTTTTCCCCGTTGGGCAGAGTGATGCGCAGTCTCGCTGGGTACAGGAGCGCTGGTTTGTACCCCCGCTTGTATAGCTCGGCCATCGGACCTCTGTATTCAGCACGCTGTTTTAAAACGTCAGGGCTGTAATCATCAAAAAGGCGTATCGGGTGGCTTTTGTAGTACAAGGTTCCCCGTTTACGGGCTACGCGGATAACCAGGTCTTTAACTTGAAACCGGTGAAAGCGTAAGATTACTGGCCGTGGTTTTCCTCCTGGAGCTGGTTTCGGAGCAAGGCTTCGATGTGCTCTATCAAGTTCGGGGGGTGAAGCAAGGACATCCGTGCCAAAAACATCCGCAAGTAGTTTGGAAAAAAACTTGGTTGGGCGGGGACCCTCGATTGATTCAGGTAAGCCAATAATCCGTACGTTTTGGCGTCTGCTGCGGCCCTCCAGGTCAGATACTTTAAGTTTGAGCTGCTCGTTATCCTTCTGCAAATCGGAACAAGTTTTTTCCAGCTGCTGCAGCCGCTGGTCAACGAGCGTGGCATTTGTTTCCAGAGAGCCAATGCGTTGTCCGTGGTCGGCAATAGTGGAATTAATGCTGTCCAACGTTGAAGCGAGGGACTCAAACGAGGACTTAAAATCGCTTGACAGGCCCTCTCTGTGTTCCTCCAGGAGCGCGCTAATGTCGGCCATAGTTATGCTAGATACTGACGAAAGTTCCTTGTCTTTTTCTGATTGCTTTCCTTTAGCCTTTGACATGGTAACGCGATCAAATTGACTGCAGTAAGTTATAAAAACTGTCGTTAGCCCAATAACTGAAAAAAAACGATGTCTATTAAGATAATTATAAGTAAAGCTGTGGGAGCAAGCGGAGCACGCGACTACCCTGCACGCCTCATAACCGGAAGTCCCCATGACAGAGACTATTGACTGTGATTTCTCAGCTTAATGTAACAGATAACTCAAGTAACAAATCTGTCCACTGGCTCCTTATTATGAGCACTACATGTATTATTTTCAGTGTTTGTAAGATATATATGTTTGCCTGTAAATGTGTTATTACAGTCGTTTTATTTGTTAACAGTGTTGAATATGAGTCAGCAGATTCAGGACACGAGACTCACAGGAGACACAAGAGCTTCACAGACAATCTCCAGTCGATCTTCCAGGTGGGAAAAACTCATTTATTATAAACAAATAAAATAAAAATAGTTATTTAAAAATATGCAGCTTAAATAAAATGTAGAGCGATTTATTTAAGGAATAATTGACTTCAGTTCATTGAATTCTTATAAAATAATGCACAACTGTGATACTCGTTGAGTCTCCGTTACACCTCTATGTGCATTATTTTCAAATAAATGAACAGATTAGTCAATTATTCTGCAAATCCCACCAAGTAATTTTGGTTTAATAGATGTCCAACTGAGGATGGCTTGACTAAAGGCTGAGTTTGTGCTTTTGGTGAAACTCTAACAGTAGGCCAAACCTAGACTAGTCATCAATACAAAGATTAGACAGACTTCACACATGTAGTCATTCTGTAGCTGTCAAAAAATGAAAATCATTCGGCATTCATAAATGTGCTCAATGCCTGTCTGAATCGGCTCCATCTGAAAATAACTGCACACCCAATTTAGCACAGTCCTGTAGTATAATGTTGTATAATGTATTTTCAATTGTTCAGTAGTTTGTGCATGAACAGCTGTATGCCAATGAGTGTTTTGGTTAAATGTTGTTCTTCTCTTTTCTTCACTCATAGAATCTTGAGAGTAAAATGATCAGATTTCTGAAGAATGAACTGGAGAAATTTAAAAAAATCTTACAAGAAGAAAACAGACAAGAGTTTGTAAAGGAGTTTAATGAGAACAGAAGCATTATCAAAGAAGCAGCTCTTGATCTCACACTCTTCTTCCTGAGAGAGATGAAGCAAGATCAAGCTGCTGATACTCTCCAGGGTAAGAGACTCATGGATAGACCCACACAAAACCTGCAGATATAGATAGTCTATTTATTTGCCTGTGTAAATGTGTGTACATTTATATTCATTCAGTTTTATTTAATTTCAGTAATATTGTTGACTAATATGAAAATGTTCTTATGATTTATTTACAGTGCAGTTTGTGAAGTCATATTTTCTGTTCTTTAGTAGATCTGTTATATGAGAGACTTGTTTGTTTGCTTTGTTTAGCAATTTAGTGGATCTTATTGGATTTGTTTTGTAAACATTAAATATTATTATTTTATAAGTTAAAAAGGTAATAGTTTTTATTTTATATATTAGGTTTTAGTTTTTATATTCCCAAACTCATTCTGCAGAAGTCTGCAGATATTTTACAAAATTCTACACAGAAAAAGAAAAAAAAAAATGTCTGAAAGTTCTGTCTGGCTCTACTCATGGCGATCTGTCAGACTGACACTTACAAATAAGTCAAGACTAAATCTCTCTGTTTCTTTGCTCCTGTGTTTAGATGAGCTGTTATTCATTAATCAGTTTAAATGTAGCCTGAAGAAGAAATATCAAAGTGTGTTTGAAGGAATTGCTCAGCAAGGAGACTCCACACTTCTGAATAAGATCTACACAGATCTCTATATCACTCAGGGTGCGAGTGAACAGGTCAACACTGAACATGAGATCAGACAGATTGAAGCTGCTTCCAGACGTCATCAGTCACTAGAGATACAGGTTGAATGCAAACATTTGTTTGAAGCAGCTGAACAAGACGAGCAGATCAGAACTGTCCTGACAAAAGGAGTTGCTGGCATCGGGAAATCAGTCTCTGTGCAAAAGTTTGTTCTGGATTGGGCTGAAGGGAAAGAAAATCAAGACATCAGCTTCATATTTCCTCTTCCATTCAGAGAGATGAACTTAAAGGAGAAAGAAAGACAAAGTTTAAAAGACCTCATAGCTCAGTTTTTCCCAGAGACTAAAGGACTGAACCTTACAAGAAGCACACGATTCAAAGTCCTGTTCATCCTTGATGGATTGGATGAATGTCGTCTTCCTCTGAACTTTGCTGGTAATGAGACGTGTCGTGATGTATCTTCAGCAGTCTCTCTGGATGTTCTCCTGACGAACCTCATCAAGGGAAATCTGCTTCCTTCTGCTCTCATCTGGATCACCAGCAGACCAGCAGCTGCCAGTAAGATTCCTGCTGACTGTATCGACCGGCTGACAGAAATACGAGGATTCAATGATGCCCAAAAGGAGGAGTACTTCAGAAAGAGACTCACAGATCAGAATCAGGCCAGAGAAATCATTGATCACATTAAACAGTCAAAGAGTCTCTTTATTATGTGCCACATCCCAGTCTTCTGCTGGATTTCAGCCACTGTTCTCCAGAACATACTGAAACTGAAACACAGGGCTCATGCTGAAACACTGCAGGAATCTCTCAAGACTCTGACACAGGTGTACACACACTTTCTCCGCTTTCAGATCCAGCAGAGCAGAAGAAAGTATGATGGAGAAAACACAGCAGATGTCTCCTGGGATCCAAAGCTCATCCTTTCACTGGGGAAACTGGCCTTCCAGCAGCTGGAAAGAAACAATGTGATCTTCTATGAGAGCGATCTGAAAGACTGTGGCATTGACGTCTATAAGGCATCGGTGTACTCAGGCATGTGTACCCAGATCTTTAAGGAGGAGACGGGAATCATTCTTGGTACCATGTACTGCTTTCTTCACTTGAGCATTCAGGAGTTCATTGCAGCGCTATATCAACATCTGGACATCGACCAGGATCGTGGATGGTTTATAATACAGATAAGCAAAAATAAAAGCATGATTGATTTCCTGAAGGCTGCAGTGGACAAGGCTCTGGAAAATGAGAATGGACATCTGGACCTTTACCTTCGCTTCCTTCTCGGTCTGTCACTCCAGTCTAATCGACAACTCTTACGAGGCCTGTTGACACAGCAGGATGACATAGACCAGAGCAAAGAGGAAATAATTGCATACATCAAGCAGAAACTTGAAGGGAATCTGTCTCCAGAGAGATCCATCAATCTGTTCTACTGTCTGAATGAACTGAACGACCAAACTCTGCTGAAAGAGATTCAGTCTCACCTCAATAGAGGAAGTCTGTCATCTGCTCGCCTTTCACCTGCCCAGTGGTCTGCTCTGGTCTTTGTGTTGTTGACCTCAGAGGAGGAGCTGGAGGAGTTTGAGCTTCAGAAATTCCAGAGATCAGACGAGTGTCTCATCAGACTATCAGCAGTCATCAAATCCTCCAAAAGAGCTCTGTAAGTCAAAGTCTGTTTTGTTTTCATCTAAGAAAGACATTTTCTGATATTAAATAATACAATTGATCATGTTAGTGAATGTGTACAGTATTGTTCTTGTCAGCACTTAAAAATACTGTGAATAATTGTTTATTATTTAATATTTCATATTGTTTTTAATATTATTCAGATTAATGTATCGGCAATGGTTGTTTAAGGCATAGTTTACCCAACACTGTAAGTTTACTCTTTTACTCTCCTTCAAGGGGTTGTTAACCTTTCTCAAAGTTTCTTTTTCCCGTTGAACATGAAATAAAATATTTTAATGAAAGATGGAAACCTGTAATCATTCATTTATGAAGGTCAAAGGCTGATGTTTTTCATTTTAAAATATATTTTGTGTTCAACAGAATAAAGAAGCTCATAAAGGTTTGGAACTACTTGAGGCTAATGTTTGGGTAAATGTTTGGTTGAACTCTCCCTTTAAAGGTCACCTATAATGAAAATCATCTGTGGTAAGCAGTTTTGACAGATCTGTGTGTAGTATAGTGGGGATAGAAACACAAGTCAGTCTCTTATTTTAAATTTCCTGGCATTAAATTAGGATCCAAATCTCTGCAATTCTGAGATCCACCAAAACGTTGCAACAACTGTAAGAATCCAGACCCTCTAATATGTCCCGTACTCTAAGAATTAGCTCATAAGTTTGAATTAATTTAAATTAATTCTTAGGGATTCAAATCAGAAGATTCAAATGACTGGCTCACAGTCAGAAATAGGTTAACACGTACACTTACGTCATCTATTGGTCCACCCTAACAGAAGCAAGCAGCAAAACTTTATCTTTAGTAAATCTATGTTATATTATTACGTGGCCAACTATAATAATATAAAACAGGATTTCAGTATTTACACAAGTGAGGTAGCAAGACCATATAGCTGACGCAGTAACTTAGAAACTCCAACAAGGATCTTAAAATGAAACACAAGTTTATTAACCTACACACACAGTAAACTACTCTACGTAAAACAGACAAACATACACACACACACACAACACACACACACACACACACACACACACAGTTCTGGAATGAGTGAAGCATTGCAACCTGAGAAAACCACCAAGCAGAGAATCTGACTAGGGTTTGCTGCTTAAATTAACACCAGCTTCAGCAAGGAGTGGAAAGTTGGTTTGTGTTTACTTGCGTTTTGATGACCAGTCTCACTCGTCAGCTGGTTAAGAGAAAACCCAGCAAGCTGAATGGTTGCAGCGCGTTGACTTGGCTGGGATGTCCTTCGTTGGAGAGGGTTTTCCTTCGTCTTCCGGAGGGTGGTACTCCCTGTCCCGGTGACGGAGAGTTTGACATCAGCACGCAAAAAGTTTGTGGAATGGGGATTCCTTCAATGATCTGCTCCTTGGCAGAATTACAAGACTTAGGAAGTCCGAGTTCAAGAAGTTGAGTTACTGACCTTATTGCTGGATGGGGCTGCGTCCGAGTGTTCAAGGAAAAGCGGTTATACAAGCAGAACAGGGTCAGACTGAGTTCATGCGAGTCGTGAACGTACACAGAAGCAGCGTGAGCTCCTGTGAATGAGTTCTCGTTGCCATAGTGATGTAACAGCGGACAGACACACGCTTTATACGGGCTAGGCGATCATTCTTTTAGATTGTTATCCTTTATTGTTTCCATGGTGACGCGTCATGTTTGTCACTTAACACACTGCAACCACAATAGCGCTGTATGAAAGATGTAGCCCTTTCACTTAGTTTTGTTTTTCTGTTTTAATTCAACATTCACACGCTTGCTCATCCTGTCATCAGATACCTGATATTCCAGTTCACAATAACGTGTAAGTGATCATGATTTATAATGTGAGATGGCCGTCGCCATGTTTACTTGCAGCAGTTCATAAAAGCAGAACACGCAGGAATCAGCACACAAATTCACCAGTTGCTCCCAAAATACATGCAAGTGAGTGTCTGGTGAACTTAGAGAAGAGTAGATTCAACTTTATAGCCATGTGTATCTGATATGAATAAAACACATCAGCAAATTATATTTGAATGAATTGTTGGACTTTCATAGACTTTCTTGTGTGTTTCACAAACTCTAAATGTCTTGTTTTACTAGTGCTTGTTTGTATTTACATGTAAATGTTTATCTAAAACATAAAATAAGCATTAGGTGGTTAAAACGCTGCATAATTGTGATGATATGACTCGTCTTTCTCTGGCTCAGCACCAGTCAACACACCTGCTGTTGAACTCCTTTCCTCCTCATCCCTGTCTATGAGGCGCTGAACTCTGTATCAGTGAGTGAGAGAAACCTTGTTTGCTCCGCTCCATGCAAGTGTTTATTTAATAATCAAGTGTTACTGTGTTGTGCAACACAACGAATCGATTATGAAATTCGTTGCCAACGCTCTTAGTAATCGCACTGATTTATATACAAGTCCTGCTGGCCGGCAGCTTACACAACTTTTTTAAGTGTTGTGAATGAAGCGCGCTGGGACGAATGTCTGCATGTGCCCAATAGAAACAAGGCAGCCAGCAGGCAGAGAGGAAAACACTCCATGGCAACTCTGCTGTAACTTTAACTCATTGGAAAATGTTTCTCTGCCTGCGTCATGTTCAGCTGATGTCCCGCCCCCGAGAGCCATATACCCCACTGTGATTGGTGGGCTTGTTCAGCTCCTCAAACAACACTGTAAAGTGCCGTACATATCAAACTCAACATCAATATTGTGTTTGTCCTCTACACAGACTACAGGGCTGTAATCTCACTGTTCAGTGCTGTGAGAGTTTGTCTTCAGTTCTACAATCCTCAAACTGTGTGCTGAGAGAGCTGGACCTGAGTAACAACGACCTGCAGGATTCAGGAGTGAAGAAGCTCTCTGATGGACTGAAGAAACCAGAGTGTAAACTGGAGATACTGAGGTAAATGACTGTCCACTCAACAGCAACTACAAAAAGAGAGTTACATATTGGATAAACAAATATTGAAGCCCCTTTCCCCACTCAGTGTGTTGGCAGATTGGCAGTGATTGTATTCATATCTATACAAGTCTGTGTGTAAAGGCAAATATATTCAAAAGCATTACTGAGTAAAATACAAATGCTGAATTATCTAATTGTTTTTTTGATAGACAGAAATATGACTGTAAACAGTTAATCAGTGTATTTATTAATTATTTAGATGAATTGTCTCTAAGTTCTGTACTCATATTTTATATGTTTATTTATATTTTTTTTATATTTGAATGTTTATGTTAAAGTTTTTACAGTTTGCAGTTTTCCTGAAAACATATAAAAGTCGCATGACAACCTTATTATCTAAACTGAAGAAGTGTCTTGGCCTTGTTAACATTTGGACTCAAAGGTGGATTGACTACAGCTCTCGTGACTGTCAGACAGGAGACAAAGACACCAAGAGATTGAGTTTGTGTGTGTTTAGTTTATTTACAGTAATGTCCACAATATAATCTAAATATGATCTAAATATAATCTAAATATGAATAATGGAAATCAGCTCATTTTCAATTACACTTTATACTTCAAGATTTCCTTCTGAGGTCAAGTGTGTCTTATTCCTCACAGCAGACTTTACAGCTTGATGTGGTGTATTATGAACAATGTCTTTGCTCTGTACACTTCTACAGATGATGTTGAGTCCTTGTTGAGTGTGTTTGCTGATGCGAGGGCTCGATCAATAGGGAGAGCTGATCAGGATGTGTGTGTTAATCACTGCTGTTGACATGAGCAGAAACAGCAGTCAGCATCTTCACAACACAAAGAGATGTGTGATTGTCCAACTGTGTGATGTGGACTATTGCTGTGTTTGTAGATTGTCTGGCTGTATGGTGACAGAGGAAGGCTGTGGTTTTCTGTCTTCAGCTCTGACTTCAAACCCCTCACACCTGAGAGAGCTGGATCTGAGCTACAATCATCCAGGAGATTCAGGAGTCAAGCTGCTCTCTGAACAACTGGAGGATCCAAACTACACACTGGACAAACTCAAGTATGTGGAGCAGCACTGCTGTCGTAGCGCTGAATGCTCTTAACTGTTTCCTGACAGCCATTTTTATTTATTTGTTTTTTGTGATTATTACTTAAATGTGACAGCCCTCTGAATAATCTCTGGCCAAGAATATCTGACCATATTATATATTAAATTAAAGAACCACCCTGCTTTCCTACAACAAACAGGTTTAATCTATTTTCTCAATCATCTGTTTCTGTTTTATACACACTTAACTAAAGTAAGAATTCATGACAAATGTACATTTAATACAAAAACTGAAAATATATTTTTCTAAAAGCTTAAAAACATTTAAATATCTGCATTTACAAGATATATAGTCTATAACACACACACACAATACTAGTGTTTGTCTTTGAGCTCCACAGTGAATCAGATTTGTCATCACAGTTGTGAATGTGTAAATGTGTAAATGAGTGGTTCCAGCAAGTCTCATATCACTAATCACACACTCTCAGCTCAGAATGATTGAGTTCTGAGTCTGTTTGGAGATGATGAAGAGGCATTTGACAGAAGATGAAGATCTCCATCATATTTCAAGTCATTTAACACTGAATTCTGCTTTATTATTGTGCTGCGCTTTTGTCAATTGATCATTGAATGAATCCTTCAGTCTTTATAACTGTCTGTTTCTGTGTTTCCATTCTGTTTTCTGTTTCCACATCTGATCTAAAAGCTCTGTGTGTCATTCAGAAGCTGATTTGACAGCTCCACACACACTCATGTTGTTTTACTGCAGTTATTAATGCACTGAGATCAGCCAATCACAATCCAGCATTCAGCACACACTCCACATGTCTTATTGTGTGTGTGTGTGTGTGTGTGTGTGTGTGTGTGTGTGTGTGTGTGTGTGTGTGTGTGTGTGTGTGTGTGTGTTATAAGCTGATGTTTGTGTACTGACTGAAGGACAACCTGTGTGTGTGTGTGCGTGTGCGAACGTGTGTTTGTGTGTGCGCGCATACTTGGGTGCGTGTGTGTGTATCTGTGTGTGTGTGTGTTAAGCTGATGTTTGTGTACTGACTGAATGTCAATCTGTGTGTGTTTACAGTCTGGATCATGGAGGACAGAAGAGGATTATGGCAGGACCACGCAAATGTAGGACTAACACACACACACACACACACACACACACACAGCTGTGGTTATAAATGTGTGTGTTCTTCTGTTCAGATGTCTGTTTCCTCACTCTGGATCCAAACACAGCAAACACTCGTCTCATTCTGTCTGAGGAGAACAGAAAGGTGAAGAGTGTGGAGGAGAATCAGCCTTATCCTGATCATCCAGACAGATTTGATGATCATCTTCAGTTGTTGTGCAGAGAGAGTGTGTGTGGACGCTGTTACTGGGAGATTGACTGGAGTGGAGTTGAAGTGTGTATATCAGTGTCATATAAGAGCATCAGGAGGAAGGGAGGTGCTGAGTGTGAGTTTGGATTTAATGCTCAGTCCTGGAGTTTGATCTGCTCTTCCTCCAGTTTCACATTCAGACACAATCACACACACACTCGTCTCCCAGTGAAGCCGATCAGCAGGAGAATAGGAGTGTTTGTGGATCACAGTGCAGGAACTCTGATCTTCTACAACATCTATAGAGACACAATGAGCCTCATCCACTCAGTCCAGACCACATTCACTGAGCCGCTCTGCCCTGGGTTTTGGGTTTGGTCTGGATCATCAGTGAAACTGAGCTGAAGACTGACGAGAGATTTACCCAGAATCCTCTGCAGGAGCAGTCAGGAGCAGTGTGTGTGTCTGTGTGAGTCTGTATTTGTGTGTGTGCATGCATGCTTGTGTGTGAGAGAGTATGTGTGCATGAGTGTGCATGTGAGAGTGTCTGTTTTTGTGTGTGTGTGCGATAGACAGTGTGTGTGTTTGTGTGTGTGTGTGTGTGTGTGTGTGTGTGTGTGTGTGAGAGAAAGTCTGTGTTTGCGTCTGTCTGTGTGTGTGTGAGAAAGAGACAGCGTGCGCGTTGGTGTGTGTGTGAGAGAGAGAGTATGCGCGTTTGTGGGTGTGAGCATGTGTGTGCGCATGTGTGTGTGTGTGCGTGCATGTGTTCACTGCTCTGTGTGTGCATGTGTAGTGTGAGAGTGTCTATGTTTGTGTGTGTGTGAGAGAGAGTTTGTATTTGTGTGTGTGTGTGTGTGTGTGTCCATGTGTATGTATGTATGTGTTCACTGTTATGTGCGCGCGTGTGTGTGTGTGTGTGTGTGTGTGGGAGAGAGAGAACACGTGTGTGCGTGCGTGCGTGCGTGCGTGTGTGTGAGAGAGAGAGAGAGAGAGAACGTGTGTGCGTGTGCGTGTGTGTGTGTGCGTGCGTGCGTGTGTGTGTTTCTCAGTCTTCATCAGTGTCATCACTGATGTTTATGAAGTGTCCTCCAGGATGCTGCTGTGTTCAGATCAGCTCATTCTTGTCTACAGATTGATCTTCTTCATTGTTTCTCTGTTGTTTGAGCACAAATAATAAAAGTCAATGTCAAATCCACTGCTGATATTAGAATGTGATGATGAACATGGAAATGTCTGAATCTCTGTCAAATCTTGAATCAACTGTAGAGAAATCCAGCAGCTCAATGAATAAAGGAGAAATGAAGTGTGACGTTTGTTTCTGCTCTTCTGATCTTCTTCTTCTTCATGATTTGACTTGAACTGAACAATAAAAACACATTTATTCCAGTATTTATTGATCTGTTCATGTTAGTTGATGACAATAAAGTTGTTCTCTGTTAGTTTTTGTTGACTCTCAGTGCATTAACTGATGTTCACAAGCACAACTGTGCATTAATAATGCTTAATAAAGCGAATAAATCAAGCTCAGTAATGTCTGTCCAGTAATAAGCCTGTAACTCTTGACTAGATGAGGAGTTTTCAGTGTTGGATTGACTAAAGTAGGAAAACACACAGTTTAGCTGAAGCTTTCCTGCTGCGCTCAGAGAAATAAAGACTTCTGCTCCATCAAGACCAACACAGAGACACTGAGGAGGAGCTTCTGAACACAGACCAATCACAACACAGCACACACACATTCAGCACGTCTGTGGACACATCTGCACATTCAGCCACAGTTACACACTTCACACACACACATCTCTGTGTGTATTCTAGTTCAGTTCAGTTATGGTGTCACTGTACATGGAGTCAGTTTACAGCTAAAGTTCTCTACAGTTGTATAGCCGCGGGGTTTAATGTGTTGATTTTATTCTCTACAGATATATTTCCAATGACTAATGTTTGTCTATATTTTATTTCTTATTTCATTCAGTCATTTATTTCTCATCTATAATCTTGTTGTGTTTAAGGTCATGGCTGGTCGTGTCAGCATTTCACTGGATATTGTCGTGTGTATGAGTTTGTATTTGATAAAGAAAACTGAATTTTAATGTAAAGTCAAATGAGATATTGAATGAAACAACATTTCAGCTGAAGTTAAAGTCTGATTTTCTCTTGATTTTTCATCTTTATTAACACGATGCGATTCTCCCTTGTATATTCACTGGGTTCAGCTAATGTGTCTAACAGTAATATTCTGTGCTAGTTTCAGCATCCTGATCATCTTGAGTTGCTTATTAGTTCCAGTACTGACTGATCTAATGTAGGTCTTATTGTAAATTGTCCTATAAAATATATAAACACAGAGATCTGTAAGTGCTGTATTCATATATAGACCCATTGTGGCTATTGTTTCTTGCTCTAACTTACCGGATTTATTTTTGTTAATTACTCTCATATAAAGAGAAGTTATTATGTTTCTGTTCATAGTTTTATTTATTTTGAACAAGACATTTTTATTGCTTTGTTATTTTTTTTAACAGGATAAAGTGTCCAAACGCAGAGAAAACCTATATATAAGTCATGACTAAGAGTAAGTGGCAAAAAAGGTTTAAAAAAAGACTTTTATTTTGGCGTGGCTTGTGACTCCATAAGCCTGCGAGAAAGGTTTGTTTTAAAACGTTTAGCCTTATATAAAGCGATTGATTAAAGTTTCAGTTTTTTCATTCAGCGCTAAATTATGAACCTGCTGTTGACAATATTATTTTAAACCTTTTATGCAACGTAGTACTATTTAACTCACAGTAATGAGGTCTATTGTTTGAATAAAGATAAGACAAACTTTTTGTCCCCTCAGTTACTGAGAATAAAATAGTACTACGCTGTATAAAGCGTTTAAATATTATTGTCAACAACAGGTACATAATTAAGCATCGGATAAAAAACTGAAACTGTAACTAAATCGGTTTATATGTGTAAACGTTTAAAAAGCACAAGCTTTTCTCCAGTTGGATCACTGAAGCGGCGCCGCCTAATGACGTCCCACGCTAGAATAAAAGTCTTTTGTTTAGCTTTTTTGCCACTTACTGTTGCTGTCATGACTTATTGATACATTTCTCCCATGTTTTTCACTTTATACTATTTCTGCTCTCTCTCTCTCACACATGTCACATTTTAGATGCTTTATTGGCATGACAATTAACTGTACAGTATTGCCAAAGCAGTGCAGTGTCGCTGTGTACAAACAAGACAGTTCAAAAAGGGCAGCAGTGCAAACAAATATAGATATAAAATATAATACAGAGAAAACACAAAAATAAATAAAATAAAAATAAATTAATTAGAATAAAAAATTATTTATTAAATTAAAAATAGCTCTATTGCAGAAGGCCATTCTTCCAGACTTATAACTAAACATTTATCAGAACTAATTTCAGCCAGATAGATTTCTCTATTTATAGACTTCCCAACTTTATTGCTATAGTACAAGCATTTTGTAAACTCTGTATTACAGCAGTTGGAAAGTCTAATTAAATGAGTTCAAGGGTGAAGAGCCCAACTAAACCAGCCCCTCACTCCATTACGGTGACACAAAAAACACCTAAATTTATGTTGGATCTCAATGAGAATAGTATGGAAGTCAAATCAGTCAGTAATAAGTGTGTGTCTGCTGTTGTTTGTGGAGTTGTTTAATGATCCTCTGCTGAGACTGAAGCTGTTTTATTTGATTTTATTTAATGTTGTAACTCAAGTCACTGTGTTTCTTGTTTATTTTCTTCAGTAATTGTAATTATTAACAGCAGGTGTTCATCAGTGTCTGAATTCATTTATTAGTGTTCATTAAAACTGTCAGGTGAACTATATTAGTTAACTAGTGTATGAAATAGTGAACAAGGACACAAAGTGTGATTTCAAACACAGACTTCAAAACATCGAATCTGAACTCTGTTAGCTCACAGTTTTCTGCAGTTGGTTACTTTCTCGAAAACAAAAATGTTACCCAGAAAGCACTGTTTTTAACAGAATATTACTGTTTTAGTGAAAAAACATTATTTTACCGTAGAATCTGACCGTTTTTTTAACAGCAATTTTTTACAGTGTAGATGTGGTTTGGAAAGTGAATTATGCATAGGAAAATATTTAAGACTCTTAAATATTATCATAGTTAACCAGTGGACTATGACTATGCAAATGCGGGCCACGTTATGGATGACACCTCCCAGGGACCAACTCACAGGATCATCTAATCACAATGCTGGATTTGAAAGGTGACATCCTTCAATCCCGCCTTCCAGAGAAAGTATTAAAGACATTTTCTTAAACAAAGAAGGCCTGTAAAAAGTCTGTTAAGTGTGGGTCCTAAAGAGTGTGTCATAAAAGGTGGTCGAAGAGTGGTCAAAGTGTGGTTCATGGTGGTTTGCGGGGTTTTGTCCTAAACATCAGACCTTTTGCTGCGTGTTCCAGCAAGGATTTGGTAATTGGATTCACAGTGCTTTTTTAAGGCGTCTGAACCATCGCATCAAGGCCACCACCTCCAAAAATCTGCGTGTCCCAGATTTCCAGGAACTCTACCTTCAAAGAAAAGGCATCGGCATGTTCCCAGCATCGAACCACCACCTCCAGAAATCTCCAATTTCTGCGTGTTCCAGAAGATACAGAATTTCTACGCTCAAGGATAAAGACGTCGGCGTGTTCCCGACATCGAACCACCACTTCTAGAAATCTCCAGTCTGCGTGTTTCAGAAACTACAGATTTCTTCCACTCAAAGCTCAAGAGAGCCAAGTCTGCTCGTTTCATGCTTCAAGATCTGCAGGAAGATCCAACTTCTTCCATCCACTGCATCAAAGGCAGAAACGTAAATATTCCACTTGCCAACCCTTTAAATTAAACCTTTGCATAGTGTGTTTCAGTATAAAATATTCTAATTAATTAGATGTTTAAAACTGATATTCTTTAATAACAAAAACTTGCTCAGTTCTTTGTTATTGTAAAATAAGGTTTACCTTACATTAACTTAATCACCTTCATCACTCGCCTATGCACTTCATTTATTGTACTTTTAGTAATTGTAGTTACCCTTGATTACTATTTTGTTAATAAATACACCTTTATTACAATTGTGTTTTCCTTGTGTTGATAATACAGAAAAAGGCTCTACAAGTCAAACGATCTCATTATCCTTCAGATTTGGCCAGATAATAAACTCCTCATTTGTATAATTTAACTAACAATATTTTATTGTTAATTATTTTGACAGTGGAAAGCTGTCTGGTGCCCCGTTTAAAAGGAGTTATTTATCTGTTATTTCTACATATTTGGTGCCCTGTGTATAAAATATCATAATTAATATCAATACCTAAATATTGATTTTAATATTTGATAAATCCAATCATCACTACAACTCCAAAAGTGTCGATTCCTCAATGACCTAGTGCTGGAATTGACTCGAAGACAGGAATCTACTCCCAGAAACGAGTCTGTTTTTTTTTCTTCTTCAAACTCTCCAGAATGAAGCAGTTACACGCTACACTACAGTTATAATGCTTATTCTTGAGCACAATGAACATCGAAGACACGCTTTACACGTTTGCTTTTGAATTTTAAGACCACCAGCACTAGCTATTAGAATTAGTGCTGCGGGAGTGCTCTTTGTAACATTATTATGTGACCATAGAATGACTAAAACAGAACTTCCTCCTTAAGTCATATTGGAAATGTTATTATATGCTTAAAGGAGGACCATGTAAAAACGTTCTATTAATGTTAGAAAGGTTCTCTTTGTAACGTCATTATGTGACCATCGCAGGACGAAAAAAGAACGTCCTCCTTAAGTCATATTGGAAACGTTATTATATGACTAAAGGAGGACCATGTGAAAAAGTTCTGTTAATGATAGAAAAGTTCTCTTTGTAACGTTATTATGTGACCATAGAATGACCAAAACAACATCCTCTTAAAGTCATACTGGGAACGTTATTTTATGACTAAAAGAGAACGTTTTAAGAACATCCCTAATGTTCTGTAAAGGTTGCACAAGGAACGAGAACGTCGCCTTCAACCTGCGACAGACATCATGAGGACTTCAGTAACAAAACAAGGGTCTTTGCTCTGTTGCTTCGATACGTACTTTCACTTTTTGTGTCTCACAGCTAGTCGTTTAGATTGTACTCACACTAGGTACAGTTGCCTCGACTGGGCCAAAGCGGCTTGTCCCCCCTCCCGTCTCCCCCGACGGCCCGCGCTCACACCACAAACGGGCTTCGGCACGCTTATGTCATCGCTGCTGGGCTGTTCAGTGAGAAGCACTCTCTCACTCAGCAGCACAGTGGAGATTTCTCTAGTTATATCGTTTCAGTCGTTTGTTATGCAGTCAAATATTTTGCCAAACAGTCCTTAGGGATGCGAGGACACGCAGTCAGATATTTCGCCGAACAGATCCGCCACTTTTGGCGCTTATAAACAGTCATAAAGCTCTCGTGCTGCAGGAAAGAGGAGGTCTGCTGAAGGCGCGCAGCTGTCGTGAAGTGAGGGGTTTTCTTTAATAAACTACGGCAGTTTGCGTTCACTGAACAGTAAGAATGATTAATAAATCCATATGAAACAGTCCCTTAAAAGTCACGTCTCGCTTTCAGTTTCGGGCTTTGGCGCGTTTTGCACTCACACACAAACGTACCGCGCCAAAGCCTAAGTGAACCGGGCTCAGGCACACCTCTTCCAACCGGGCCAGGGCCGGCCAAGTGAACTGTGCTTGAGCCCAATTCAGCGCACTCACACTTCTCAAACGATCCGGGGAACGGGCCTGGGCACGGTACGGATGGCATAGTGTGAGTAGGCCCTAAGTTTACACTGCTCATCTTGACACGGTTTCTCTACTTGTTTCCCCGCACTGCAACAGTTCAGTCAACTTCTCTTTCTTCCACACACCACATAATGCTGCCCACTTCAACTCTCTTCCTCTTTCTTTTTTTTTTCAAATCTGTGTCTTATCAATATGACCAAAATGACTTTTATAATCAATTATGTAAGAAACTCTGAAAACTGGACTGACACTGTTTAAATTTACTATAACTTCTATGGTAAGTGGCTTTGGCACACTTTACATTGTAAAAGCACTAGATACATAAAGATAATTAAATTGATTTTGCTTAAATGTGTGCAAGGGACCAAACAAAATATGATCTGATTTATTTTAGATTTAATGGGCATCAAATTTACAGTGTGTAGCCAATGTTTCCAGTGTCTTTTCACTTTTCAGCTTTTGATGAGAGTTTTAAAGACTTAATGAAAACTAATGTTTTATTTTTTTTTATTTCAGACCTAATTGAAGAGAATGAGGAGAATAAAGAGGAGGAACATAGTGTCAAAATTGAGGAAAAAACTCATTTACACACTGATGGTATTTTGAAAAGGAGAGACACCTGCACTCAGTGTGGAAAATGTTTCAGCCGATCATCATCCCTTAATAAACACATGAGGATCCACACTGGAGGGAAACCATATACTTGCACTCAGTGTGGGAAGACTTTTAACAGCTCATCACTACTTAATCAACACATGAGGATCCACACTGGAGAGAAACCATTCACATGCACTCAGTGTGGAAAGAGTTTTGGAAGAAAAGGCAATCTTAAGATTCACATGAAGATCCACACTGGAGAGAAACCATTCACATGCTGTCAGTGTGGGAAGAGTTTTAACTGCTTATCACACTTTAATCTACACATGAGGATCCACACTGGAGAGACACCATTCACATGCACTCAGTGTGGGAAGAGTTTCAGCCAATCATCATCCCTTAATCAACACATGAGGATCCACACCGGAAATAAACCATTCACATGCACTCAGTGTGGGAAAAGTTTTAAAAGCTCATCACACCTTATTCGACACATGAGGATCCACACTGGAGAGAAACCATTCACATGCACTCAATGTGGGAAGAGTTTCAACCAATCATCACAACTTAATCAACACATGATGATCCACACTGGAGAGAAACCATTTACATGCACTCAGTGTGGGAAGAGTTTCACTCGATCATCATCCCTTAATCTACACATATTAACCCACACTAGAGAGAAATCATTCATTTGTACTTAAGCAAGAGAATAGTCCCGTTTTCCCCATGCATAGAAGTAAATACAAAAGTTTAGTATCATTTTAAAGAAAACCCTTTAAAATTACATTTAATACTGTTGACAAGTACAATTATTGTTTATATTGTCTGTGTTAAAATAAACACACAAAAAATCGCTTTTTATATAAACTGAAGTTTGAAAATGTGTAACTCAGGCCTTGAGTGCTCCAGCACCCTGGAACCAATTTCATTTCTTTCCAGCAGGTGTCGGTAAACACACAAAAAACGAAATTTCTCTTTTTTAATAATACATGCAAGAGTTATTCTATTACAACTGCAAGAAGGAAACATGCCAAAAAATGTATTTCTGCCTACCTAATTTTGTAGTCTCCCCAGATCCACATACAATACAATAAATGCAATATCTTATTGTCATTTTAAAGAAAATACTTTGAAATTACAAAAAAAAAAAAAAAAACTGCTATAGGTGATACATATTATTATTATTATATATATTGTTGATCTTATGATGAACCACCTCAACACAAACCGCTTTTAGTTTTTTTTTTTTGGTTCTAAAGCCAGCCTTAGTGCAAAACTCCGGCCCTGTGTGCTCTATCAAACCGAGGCCAGTTTTGTTTGTTACCAGCATGTCAGGAGGCACTGGAAAAAAAAATAATTTTGTCTTTATCATGTAGTTTGCAAGAATTATTTTAGTTCAACCTGTAAGAGTTGAAATATTGCAAATATTTTGATGTCTTTGACAATTCAAAACATGAGCTGAAAACAGAGACTGGTGACTCCAAAACCCAGCAGGTGGGAATGCGGGAAAAACCAGTTCCTGCTGCATTTGCATCGGAGTCTGCTGAAACTCAGCTTCATCCACCCCATCTCACACATATGGTCATTTCAATGTTTAAATGTTCTAGATTAACCAAACTGACTTTAACTATCATGTTTGATATCATTTGAAATGTCTCAGTGCGACTGGTACAATGGTCTCATTCTCTCAGAAATAGACATAATCAAAACAATAAATATATAACTTCAGGCATCTTTTGAACCACTGTGAAGGGTGTGACTTTTCCACAGGCAGCACTAAGTGTGAATGCCTTTTGTTTTACACACACCCCCTTCCTTGAGGGAATTCTTGGATTATTTAAGGTAAGGTTTGAGAAAGGCTCAGGGCGATTCTGCCTAACCAGATCAGCCCATAACATGGAGCCTGCTCAATCTTATGTATATTTCAAAGTCAGGATATGCATCTTTTCATCTTGGATTCGTCTGTGATAATTTGATGTGTTGTATTGATCATTTATGAATTGACTGATTGAAATTGGCATAATACATTTACCTGACTAATAAATTGTAATGTTTTGAATTATTCAAGCAGAGTTTGTGTTATTATCTCTAGTAGATTGTGGTAATTTCATAGCACCAAAAGCCCCTGTACAGGTTAGTAGCGGACTAGAACACGGTAGACGGAGCATTGCGGCACGCTATACGATGTCTCTAGAGCTCCGACTAACACATTGGCATTAATTCATGTATACTTAGGCTGTAAAAGGATATCTAAGGGGATAGTCTTTCACCTGATAAACTTATAATTCTTTTTAGATAGTATAGTGATTATTTGAAGTTACTAATAGTTTAGGTACGACTGGTCTGCTTAATTCTATAGTAATGATCATTATATGACTAAATAGCTCTGTTTGATTTAGGAGGTAGCAGACCTATGGGGACCGCATAAAAAATATCCTAATCTGAGTAAGTAGGGTTCTGCCTTTTTAGGATAGCGGTCAATCGCCACTGTTTAATGACCAAGACTGACATGCTTGTGTTTAAGAAATTGTATACTCGGCCGGTACAAGATTCAGGATGTTATAGGAATCCCAATGAACGAGAATAACATAAAATGATGAACCGAAGAGAATATTCAATCATAATCTAAATTAATGTGAACGGAAACAAAATAACCTTCTCAATGTTTTATAATTGGAGTCAGATAAAACGAGGATAAATATATTAATATTCTAAACCACCTCATACTAAAATTGGAGTCAGATATGAGTTAAGTTTAGTATAAATCAACATTGTGCACTGGAAAGATCGAACATGCAGTGAACCTTCATCCACCAGTGGATACCGTCATTGGACCGACTGGCTGGACCTTACAAAATAACCAAAAGGTGGGAAAACACAACTTTTCTGTAATTCAAATCACCAAGTTTCCTACCTGTCAAAAGTGAAAATCAAGATATTACAAGGCTTATTATCTCAAAAGTCATAATTTTACTTCTTTATAACCACATCAAAATCATAACACTATATCAAAAAAGCAAATGGCACAGTAGTACTTTTTTTCCCTTGATCCGGTTTTTCTAAAACATAATTTGTTCTGACAAAAATCTTCTTTTAGGGTTCCTTTCCTTTTTTAGAAGCCATTTTTAGAGTTTTGAACAAACCTGTATACCTGTATAACAAACCTGCGCTGTTATATGGAGAGTCTGACCTATGTGTTTGTTTACGCACAGCTTTGTGCGTGGGGGAGAGCCCACCTCTTCCCATTTATTCGGCAGTATCTCCGCCACTGATTGGCCGATCTCATGTCGCGATGTATCAACATAAAACTGAGTGTGTCGCCTTTTCAATGATATATATATAACTTCTAGATGGGCCGACGCTATCTCGAATTTTGGAATATCATGTCCCAAATTTGTTGCGGTTGATACTTACAAGCAGGGGATTACCCCACCCAGCACGACACGTTATTTCAACGTCGTTTATTGGGCTAAATCAAGTCGGCCCGTCATAGACTTCATTTAGTCCAAATATCGACATCGAAAATTAATCTGTATTTGGTCCGTTGGATTTGGTCCAGACATAGACCAAATATCGTCGTGGTCTTTGTTTTGCCCGTTGGATCTGGTTCACATTTAGCCCAGTATTAGACTTGAACATATGGTCATGAAGAATTACATGAGTTCCTCACAAAATGTTTTACATCTTTTGCTTTCTTTCCAGTCCAATGTAGAAAGCCAAATATATTTATATGAATAGCGGTTTCGTGCCATTTACATTTAATTTATGCCAAACAAATTACGACGTTACAGCAGTTAACTCCTTCAGTATGTTCCCTGCTGCTTCATGCACTGATGCAAATTCTTTTCAGGTAAGTCGATTTGTTGATAAAGCAAAAGATTCCTACAAACATTGTAACAAATAATGTAAATTAACATTTCAAGTCCATCAGCGTAAAAAATAGATTTAATAAAATTGCAATACACTTCATAATGCCTTTTTGTTTATGCTTTAATCTATTCATCTTGTTATTAATAATTTATACATTAACTATAATCCTATTTGCTGTAACAACAGGCTAAACACAGGATGCACATCAATACACGCATATTTTTACAAAGTAATTGAAGGATTAAATTATTTCAACAATGATAATTTTCTACATAAATATGAAAATCACTACCTTCATGCCTTCTTACCTCGGGGCTTGGCCCCCTCATCAGACAACAACAATACAACATTTTTTTTTTGCGATTCGTTTCATAACCGAGAAAGCATAGCTACGATGTGATGAATAACATGGTTTTGGCAAGCCAGGCTCATTTACAATCTTGAATAAAGTATAAAGTAACTGCTTTTCTTTGATCTCTTGACTCGCGTGGCCGTGTGTCCCTGACCTGTGTCAACGATATTGAGAGGTCAGTAAAACTGAACATTTCAATATCTCGACTCGAAAGCCGTGTAGAGTTCTGTCGATTGACGCGTTGTCCTTTTTCCATTAAAATATCTCAAATGATCATATGTGATCTCCTCAACTGACAAGGGAAAAACGTCAAAAACATACTAGATGCTTTAAACTGTTGTTAGTGACAGCACAATGCAATATTGAAAATTCTGAAATCAATAATGATTTTTAAATAAATATTTGTCAATACTAGATGTTTTAAAGAGCAGGTCATTGTACACACATAGGCATATAGAGCGCTATGATAAACACCATGTGTGTCAATTAAAACACGTTATATGCAAATTAAACTCTGAACAATGTTTTTGATAGGCTATAAATGATCATGTATTTTTCTACAAGTAAGATAATATGCAAAGATGTGCTGTTAAAAAATTTGTTCATATTATAAAAATAATTTTAAATATAAATTTTTTTTAAAATCACAAAATATAGAAAATTGTATCAAATGTTGATATTTATTGAAGGTATCATCTCAAAGTTTGAAATTCCAGCATTGTGAAAACACTAGTTACAATTATTGTAAACATTATTATATGCATTAAAAGCAATATGAGGGTTTCTATTGCATGTATGTTTGACATTTAAAATTAAATTAAATTAGAATTAAAGCTCTTTTTAACAGCAATTGTTTCTAGTATCTTATTGAAAGCATATTTAGTTTTTTAATTCAGCTTTTGCCAATCACAAATGATTAAATGTTTTAATTAAGGAATAAAAAGGTTTTTTATATTGTTTGTAAACTTACAATATGAATAAATTTAGTAATGTGTAAAAATAACAATAAAACATAGCAAGAAAACTCTTTATGGATAATTACTAAATTGTAAATGAATTGGCAGTAACAATTTACAATTAAATTTTTTTTTAGCTGAACATTCTATTTGCTATAAATGCTAATATCACGTGACACTGAAATCAGGATTAAAATATTTTTAAATTGTCTGATATGTGATTTTTATTAGCAGTATTATTATTATTATATGCATATTTATATTTGTTTTAATAATAAAAAAAAAAAACAATTTGTCCACCTGTCAGGTTTTGGACCATATGGGGCACAGCATGTGTATATTCAGTTTTTGGACCACACTTCATTATTATTGCTCAAGTAACAAAATAATATTGCGCCGTGCCACATTGCGCCAGGTGTGTGATAGGGCCCAATGTCTTTTGTGCTCAGCA
Organism: Danio rerio; assembly: GCF_052040795.2. Taxonomy (NCBI): domain Eukaryota; kingdom Metazoa; phylum Chordata; class Actinopteri; order Cypriniformes; family Danionidae; genus Danio; species Danio rerio. The sequence goes on from NC_141024.2 coordinate 53,633,743, forward strand.
GAAGAAACTAATTTTAAACCCCTTTAATTGGAACCAAAGGGTGAGTAAATGAGGAGATGATGTGATGGGTGAACAGAATTTTCAATTTTGGATGAAATGTTTTTCTCCATGGTTATTGATCGAGTAAAAACAGAATCATGCTTAAATGTATAAGCAAGTTGTCATGTAAAATGGCTGTATCAAGCTGTTGAGAAAAAAAGAAAAAAAAACTCATTAATACATTTCATAAACTAAAATCTTGTTTAGATTTTCTTTGTTTATTTAATGTGCGTGATATTCATTTTACTTCTTGGCGAAACTTGGCAAAACACATTTTCTCTGTCGCAGATCCATCACTTTAACCACATCAGTTATAACGTAAAACGCCCATAAGGATGCTCTTAACTGGGTGGAGTAACTACTTTTTCAGAGAAGAACCCATAACTTCTTTGTGCAAATTATATTGTTTTACACGCACACGCATTTAAAACAAAATTCAATATTAGATTTGGTAAAAACATGTCCTCACTTTACATATTAATTGAAATATTTTTAAATGGCACATAGGGTTTGCTTTACTAATATTGAAAAGTTAAACATTACATATTCTATTCTAAAACAGTGGTTCCCAACCTGGGGTCCGCGCCCCCCTAAGGGGGGCGCCAGAGTTCACAAGGGGGGCGCGGGAGAGGATAAGTGTTGAGGTAGAAAAAGGCATAAAATGCTCCACTATTATACAGGGCTGTACAATTAATCCAAAATCCGATTTCGATTTCAAACGATTATAAAAAAGCATTAATCAAGATAAACAATTATATGCATCATATACCGCCCCCTTTCCAGTTGTATGTGTTGCGAAAGACCGCGTGCTTATGTGTGTGTGCAAAACGCACACGCAGTCAGCATTCGCTCTCATTCGCACCCTGAGACGAGCAGAGGAGCGCAGACATCTAGTCATCTTAACGTGAGCGCTTTAATGGTCAAATAGGTGTCAAAACGCGGTGTTTAGTGATTATTTATATTAACCCTCATTTGTGTAATAAACAAACGAGTTGAGGATCAAAAGACGTGAAAGAGAAACCATTAAAGAGACAGCTGCTGCCGCCTGTTTTTATTATCATTAATCAAACATAACGAGAAAATGTTTCTCTGCTCTTGACTGAAGGATTTCTGTAGCTAAAGTGTTTTTCTTACAGTGGAGATGCTTAAAGCACAGTTTGTTTTATATTTTTATTCTATTGTATTTATTCCTTTGCAGGGTGGAAAATAACTGTATATATACACTTGAAGTCAGAATTATTAGCCCTCCTGAATATTAGCAACCCTTTTCCTGGCCAATTTCTGTTAAATGGAAAGAAGTTTTTTTTTTTACTTATTTCTGAACATGATAGTTTTGATATCTCATTTCTAATTACTGATTTCTTTTATCTTTGCTATGATGACAGCACATAATATTTTACTAGATGTTTTTCTAAATATAAGCATTCAAATTTAAGTGCAATTCAAAGGCTTAATTAGAGTAATTAGGCAAGTCATTGTATAACAGTAGTTTCTTCTGCAGACAATCAAAAATATATATTGCTTAAGGGGGCTAATAATATTGATCTTAAAATAGGTTTCAAAATATTTAAACCTGCTTTTATTCTAGCTAAAATAAAACAAATAAGCCTAGAAGAAAAACAAATATTAGAGGAAATACTGTTAAATTCCTTGTTCTGTTAAACATAATTTGGGAAATATTTATAAAAAAAAAATTCTCAGGAATATATGTATTTTTAAGTACCAAAAAAAAAAAAAAAATCAAAACACATGCTTAAAATTCCAACAAAATAGTAAAAATAATTAAAATAAATAACTCTAAATAATTTTTTACATTTTGCTCACTTGCGCAATGTGCTTGTCCAACTTCTCGTAAAGGCAAAATCAAAACAAAAATGGCAGAGAAACGTCAATGTAATGATTCTTCAGAGGCGAAGAAAAAGATTAGACAGTATGACAAAGCCTATCTAAATACCTATAAACACACACATACAGTAATATATATATACTTTTATATATATATATATATTTTTTTTTTCTCTGGGGGGGGCCCAGAGAAAAAGGTTGGGAACCACTGTTCTAAAACATATCACTTAAGCTAATCCGTATTCTAGTATTTATTATAAAATGAAATGTAATATTTATTATTTTTTAGAAATAAAAAAAAAATCATACTTTAACAATAACTATAATATGATGATAATAATAATAATTATTATTAATAATAATAATTATTGTTATTATAAATAATAATAATATATTATTGTTGTTGTTGTATTTGTTGTGTTTATTATTATTATCATTATTAGGATATTGAAAAGCTTTGTTTCGTCGTGTTGTTTTGGTGACTCTGTTGGTGTAACTAAAAAGTCCACAAGTTTTTCATTTATTTTTGTGCTCAGACTTTTAGGGTCATCTCTTTTTTTTTCTGGGTCTCTGGGGCCTTTCTTGAAGTTCCTCATTTTCATTTTCTGCACTCTCCAGTTCTGGGCTTTCCTCTTGTGGAGTGTCCACATCACTGTCATTGACTGATCCATCCATATGATTTTCAAAATCAAGATTACTGATTGTACTGGGAAAATTTACTAAAGGTGCACAATGTTACAATATTACAGTGCTTAAATGTAAAAACAAACTTAGCATGCATCATTTTTAATTATTACATTACTACATTTAATTACATTACCATAAAAAGTACCTTCTATTCTGTAGAAATACATTCAGGAAAGAAATAGCTGCAGCATATTTCCATTTCTGCTGACGTGTTGCTTCAGAGCCACTTGGCAACTGCTGCCTTTTTTCCACTTTATATAGTTGTCACAAAGTGCCTTCCATCTAATCCTGCACTCATGTTCTGTCAAAAACAGAGAAAATAACGTTGATATTATTGGTTATTTTACAGGTATTTGGCAACAGGAAACTCAGTCAGAACAATTGCCTTTCATTATTCTTTGGGGGAGAGCACAGTGGCTAAAGCCATCAAGGACACATGTGCTGCAATTAACAGGAACATGGCACTTACACATTTACCAAGACCTACTGAAGAGGATTGGAGGAATGTAGACCTCCTTCATCAAAGAGCGGGTTTTATGATAATTTAAAACATTTTATGAAAGAGCTCGACTCAAAAAAAGAATTAATATTGGTTGGAGATTTTAATATTAATTGGACTGAAAAGTTACAAAGAAAAAAGCTTCAGGAAATAGTAAGCAGTTTTGACCTAGTGCAGTTAATTCAGGGGCCTAGTAGAATTACTTCATCATCTGAAACCCAAATTGACTTTTATTGATTTTTAGCAATAAACCGGAAAGAGTAACAAAGTCAATAAACTTATTAACAGCGATATCAGATCATAATCTTATATTAGTGGTAAGAAAACTAACAAATCATAGGTTTTTATATCAACAAGATAAAAGAAATGTGTTAAATGTTATACCAAGAAAGCTTAAAAATTAATTTGAAGAGGAAATCAAAAAATTAGATTGAAGAGAGATATTATCTACAGATAATCTAGAAGATGCATCTGAGTGTTTAATTGCAGAAATTAATAAAACCAAAAGTAAATTTAGTAGAAATATCACCTTCTCTAAAAAAAAAAAGCAAAATATACCTTGGTTAAATGAACAATTGTGGAAATTAATGAGACAGAGGGATAATGCCCTAAAGAAATCAATTAAATCAGGGTTAGCCCATGATAAAAGAACCTTTCAGCAACTGCGTAATAAAGTTGTAAAGGAACTAAGACAAGCAAAAGCAATATTTCTTATTGATCTTATAAATAATGCAAAAGGCAATAGTAAGGAAGTATAGGAGAATATTAATAAAGTGCAAAAAAAGATAACTATTAATAATAAAGCCATTGAGTTACAATCTCAGGGACGTTTAATTCAAGATAAGTATCAAATTGCTAGGTTATTTAATAATTTTTTTTATAGATTCAGCCCAAGATTTGGCACAAGGATTTAGTTTTAGAAGTAAAGACATTACATTACCAAATTATTTCTGAAGTATCTGAATCTTGTGTACAAATTTTTTAAGTCAACTTAAGAGTTCTAGAGCTAAAGATGCCTTTGAATGTGACTCAGCATTTTTTAAAAAGTATGCAAATGTTTTTAGTTCACCTTTAACTCACCTTGTTAACTTATCAATAAGACAATCTTATGTTCCAAGTGCCTGGAAGTCAGCAGTAATAACACCCATATTTAAGACTGGAGATCCTACTAATCTGGTGAATTATAGGCCTATCAGTATTTTACCAACTGCCTCTAAAGTAATTGAAAGGTTGTTTGTAATCAGCTGGTAGAGCATTTAAATTTAGATACATTTCCATTACACTCTATGCAGTTTGGATTTAGAGCACGTCATTCTACAGAGACAGCAAACTGTTCCTTTATTGAACAAATTAAATCCAGTCTAGATAGGGGTGGAGTTGTTGGTGCTGTCTTTCTTGATTTTAAAAAGGCCTTTGATAATGTTAACCACAACATACTTTTATCTAAATTATCAAGGTTTAATTTTTCTGCTAACGCATTATCATGGATGGAGTCATATTTAAAATCAAGAAAGCAATGTACAAGAATTAATGGTGCATGCTCACCATACATCAATTGTAATTTTGGAGTTCTACAAGGATCTTGGACCAATTTTGTTTAGTTTATACATTAATGATCTGCCAACAGTGTGTCCAGAAGTTCAGGTTCAAATGTATGCAGACGACACGGTAGTATATACTCACGCTAAAACCAAAGAACATGCTGCTAAAAAACTTACTGCTGAACTCAAAAAAGTTTCAGATTGGTTATATCATTCATGTCTTACCCTCAATGTAAGTAAAACTGTGGGAATGTTTTTTTCAATTAAGAAAAATGAGGAGCATTGCTCAGATATTTTAGTTAATGGAAAAGTAATAAATATTGTTGATCATTTTAAATATTTAGGTATAATTATTGACTCCAATTTAAATTTTAAAAAACACATTAAGAAGGTTTCCAAAAGTGCTAAAGCAAGCCTGAGGATCTATAGAAACATTAGGCATCAGTTACCTATGGCTGCTGCTAAACTTTTTATGAATTCAATGATTTTACCTCCTTTATCTTATTGTGCTACAAGCTGGTCGCACACGAACATTACAACATTAAAACCATTGTATGTTATATATAAACAAACTGTTAAAATTTTAGCTAAAAAGCCAAGGAGCTATCATCATTGCAACTGTATTGCACAACAAAAATTACTAACATTTGACAGTTTCCTATTTTATGTTGATGTGTGTTTAATGTATGAAATATTTCATGATCTTGCACCACCACCCCTCAAACAATGTGTGATTGTCTGCAAGGACAATATAAGACAGACTAGGTCATCTGTTAGAGGTGATTGTTCAGTTAAACTTAAGAGAACTGCTTTTGGACAATCAGTTTTTTCAGTTAAAGCAGCAGAAAGATGGAATAAAATACCAGTGTATATCAGAGAGAGCAGCACTTTTAATCGTTTTAAAACTGTTCTTAAAATCTGGCTAAAACAAAACCAAATATGCAGCCACTGATTTGATTTCATTTTATTGACAATGATGTATTGTATTTATTGTACTGTAAGTGTATATTGTATTTGTTATAAGTGTTAAATTTGTTACTTCCTGCCCTGGGACTACATATGTAAATTAGCTTTATAGCTAACTCTGGCACAACATGTCATGTTGTACATTGTCCCAGTATAAATAAATAAAGTAAATAAATAAATAAATACACATGCGTAGCCAAATTTACGTGCATAAAACCAAATTCACGTGCGTAAAATATTTATTTATATTCACAAAAAAATTTCACGTGCACAAAATAAAAATACATTTTTTATAAAATACGTTTCACAAATGCAAAACACCATTTGCAAATGTATAAGAGTGTACAAAAAGTTTGAATGTTTAAAACTTACGAGTTCATCCTGGATGAGAATGTGCAAATCCTCTTTCACGTACGACTCCCCCTGGATAAGTGTGTGTGTATTTTTGAGACCTGCCAGAGTCAGGACTACTCGTACCTTTCAGCCAATCAGATGAGAGCTGTATTCAATGAAACCAACTCTGCGCTTCTTTTGCGCAGATTGTTCCTCTCCAGCATGGTGAACGGAGAAAGCAGCAGTCGCACTTTTTTTTCATTTATTTATTTATTTGACCATATCCTCACTCTTTTTATCCATTATTTTGCTGCAGCTCCGCTTTTCTTTTTTTCGTTAATTGTCTGTTAAATAAGAATAAGAAATCATTCTGTTGCTGAGGGCCGTTACAGTTTAAAAGAAAGAATGATATTACTTTTGGGGCAGAAGGAAAATTTAATTAGAGACATTGCCATGATTAACTCTTCGTTAAAAAGCCCAGAAAGATAAAGTGCTCTGATAAAAAGTGTCAGCTTTGCACACCAGTTTGCAGTTCTTCACATTGTCTAATTTTTCCCATGTGGGCAGTAGGGTGGAATCTGTGCAATATATTATGCAAATAAAATGAATTTTCATAAATAAAATTATTCTTAAAAGTCATATTATTGTATGTGCGGTGGAGAAAAGGTGTGTTTCAATCCAGCTTTTGCAAGTATATTTATGTTAAAGATAATATGTGCAATATATATTATTATAAAATTAATAATGTTTGGGAACATTGACACAGCCATAATGTTCTTATGATACAAACACAGATTAAATAGATCTGGTCATGAAAATATTTGTACTAACCATACTGCACATTTTTATTAACTTAACAATAAATTATTTCTGCTGCCCAGTGTGAAAGCTATTTTTCAGCTCAACTGGATCAAAAATTCACCAAAAAGCTGTGTTTGAAATCGACACTTTGGACACTGAACTTTTAGCAGTTGTTCAATTAACAATATTTTTTTCATATGTTCCTGCTCTCAGCTGTTTCTACTATTTGCTGATGATAAAAAAATTATTAACTGAAGTGACCTTAAATTAGCATTTTGCACTTTAAAAATTTATTTTTGTTCATTCAATTAAGATATTTTATAAAATTAAAAAATGATATATCGGTATCGGTTCGTACTGAAAGCTGCAATATCGGTATCGTATCAGAAGTTAAAATGTTGTATCGGGACATCCCTACATGAGAAAATGTTTTGTATGTTTCATGTAATGTGTGCAACTTTTTGTCCAATTCTGTAGACACAGCAGATTTCAGATGTACAGTTTCTCTCCAGTGTGAATTCTCTTTTGTGTGATTCAGATGTGTTAACTGATTAAACCTCTCGTCACAGTGTGAACACTTGTATGGTCTCTCAAGTGTAAAACGTCTGGTGCAGTTTCAATTTTGTAATAAAAGTCTTCTCACACTCAAAGCACAATTACTCTTTCACACCAGTGTGGATCTTCATGTGTTCATTAAGGTTTGCTGATCGGTTAAAACTCTTCTTACACTGAGTTCATGTGAATGGTTTCTCCCCAGTGTGAGTCTTCATGCGTTTATTAAGGTCTGAAGAGTTACTGAAACTCATCCCACGCCAAAGCTGCGGTCACACTAGAGTTTGAGCATGCAAAATTCTGTTGTATGGTGTTGCGAGAAGGAGCGGGAACAAACAAGATGATTAGACATTAAAAACAGTGTGCGATTGGAACATTTTTTAGAATTTCGGTCCAGAGAGGTCATGTTTTGATCTTCGATTGGTCTCACAGTCAAGTGATGCGATTTCGCAGGTCAGAGTCCGTCAGAGTTTCGTAGTTCATGGTTTCTCTCCGTTGTGGCTTACCATGTGTAGATTAAGGCATGATGATTGGCTGAAAATCTTCCCACACTGAGTGCATGCGTATGGTTTCTCTCCAGTGTGTTTCCTCATGTGTCGATTAAGGTGTGATGAGCAGGTAAAACTCTTCTCACACTCAGTGCATGTGAATGGTTTCTCTCCGGTATGGATCCTCATGTGTAGATTAAGGTGTTCTGATCGGTTGAAACTCTTCCCACACTGAGTGCATGTGAATGGTTTCTCTCCAGTGTGGATCCTCATGTGCTTATTAAGAGATGATGATTGGCTGAAACTGTTCCCACACTGAGTGCATGTGAATGGTTTCTCTCCAGTGTGGATCCTCATGTGTAGATTAAGGGATGATGATATCCTAAAACTCTTCTCACACTGAGTGCACGTGAATGGTTTTTCTCCAGTGTGGATCATCATGTGTTTACTAAGGTTTGATGAGCAGTTGAAACTCTTCCCACACCGAGTGCATGTGAATGGTTTCTCTCCTGCGTGGATCCTCATGTGTAGATTAAGGGATGTTGATAAGCTGAAACTCTTCCCACACTGAGTGCATGTGAATGGTTTCTCTCCAGTGTGGATCCTCATGTGTTTATTAAAAGGTGATAAGTGGCTGAAACTCTTCCCACACTGAGTGCATGTGAATGGTTTCTCTCCAGTGTGGATCCTCATGTGTAGATTAAGGGATGATGATATGCTGAAACTCTTCCCACATTGAGTGCATGTGAATGGTTTCTCTCCGGTGTGGATCCTCATGTGAACCTTAAGTTTGCTTTTGCTTGCCAAAATCTTTCCACACTGAGTGCAGGTGAAACTATTTTTGTCTCTCCTTTTCAATATACCATCAGTCTGTAAATGAGTTTTTTCCTCAATTTTAACATGATGTTCCTCCTCTTTCCTCCTCTCCTTCTCTTCAATTAGGTCTGAAATAAATAAATAAACGTTAGTTTTCATTAAGTCTTAAAAACTCTCATCAAAACACACACACAATGTAATTTTGATGCATGATAAATGTAAAATAAATCAGATCATAGTTTGTTTGGTCCATTAACGTGTACACACTTAAGCAGATTCCAATCATCTTCATTTATCTAGTGTTTTTACAATGTGAATTCTGTCAAAGACACTTAACAAAGAAGTTATAGTAAATTGAAACCGTGTCAGTCCAGTTCTCCAAGTTTCTCATAAAAGTCATTTTGGTCATATTAATAAGACACAGATTTGAAAGCTGTTTGTAGCTGATGCTGATTGGTCAGCTTGTAATGTTGTTTATTGTTTTGAATTTCATTATTTGAATGTGTATTGGTATATGTTTGTTACTAATTTCTTTGTTTCCGGTTGGCTTGAGTGGAAAGTCACATGATTCTCATTGATTGATTTAACCTGCAAGAGTTTGTATGGTCACTCAGGATAGTGAGATCTCAATGCAAGCACCTGTTTAATGCTCCTGCTTATTCTACAGCTGGTTATCAGGCCAACACGGTAAACTAAACATTGTTTTATATATTATTTGTTTATTTTGATGTCCTTTTGATTGTGTTGATTGTGCAGTTTTCACGGTGTTCAATAAATGAAACGCATGGTGGACATCAGTATTTGGAAGCGTGGACTGTTTAATAACCGGCGGGTAGTTACACTGTTAATGGCCTATTTTTATTTGTATATATTTATAATTACAACAAAATGACAGGGAATACTTTTTCATTCTGTGCCTGACTGGTTAACGCATCAGAAAATAAAAGTTCTGAGGTAACAGCCAAACAAACAGCTAAATATTTACCTCTCAGACATGAGACATATCTGTACAACATCTGCATAAAGGCTGGAATGTACACCTTTCCAAAGATGTATAGTAACGAAGTAGAACTACTTCACTACTGTACTTAATTACTAAAAGGCAGTATCTGTACTTTACTGAAGTATTAATTTTTTTTCTCCTACTTACACTTTTACTTCAGTACATATTTTTAATAAGTTTAATACTTCGATAAACTTTTTATGTGCTGCATCGTTACTCGTTACTAGGGGTGTCAAAATGATCGATATTGGAACAAGTTATTACGTACTAAAGTCATTTATCTCCACTGCGCGATGTCGCAATACTAGGACGGAGGTGAGGGTGAGTGAAGGCTGCACAGCACACGAGCCACTATTTCACTATACAGAGAATTGCTGTAAAACTTCATCTCTGCCTCTCTCTCACTTTGTACATTTGACCTGTTGCGCTGGCTTTCCTCTTCTCTTGTCTAAGCGATAATATTGGATCCGGACACAATCGTGCCTTTGGTGCGAGTTTTCTCCAATGTCTATTATGGATTACCTGTGATAACTGCGTATTATTTGTATTAAAGTACTGGCACTAGGGATGTAACAATATTGTAAATACCGTCATACCGCATTAGTAATTGTTTTCAATATTACCGTAGGCGCATGACTCAATAAAACTATATTTCTGAGAAAAGTTTGCTTAGGAAAATGAAGCGAACGGGAGGTAGCGGGAACTACAATTCCCATCAGCCTAGGTGTGGCCATCATTCTTTCCGGTCTGTTGTTACTACAGATCCAGTAACGCGGAGATGGAGTGTGTTGCTAGTAGAGGGGAAGAAAAATGGAAATGATCGAACCTAAAGCGGGTTTTAAATCGGATGTGTGGAAAAAATTCGGTTTCTTTCTAAAAAGATCCGATAAAGGAGAAAAGGTGACAGACAAAGAAAAAAACAGTATGCAGGCACTGCCAGACTATGGTAAAATATAAGTCGGGGAATACGACTAAAAACAGTCATGGTGACTGCAGAACACAGCACACTTGTTAGATTGATGCAGACATTGACTTGTACCATAAAGAGACCTCTATCTCACTCATGGCTTGTCCTCTCAAGTGGTGGAAAGACATTGCACAACGTTACCCACTGCTGTCAACCTTGGCTAAATCATATCTCTCTGTCCCAGAAACCTCAGTCCCAAATGAGAGGGGTTTTTTTTTTCTTCTGTTGCCGGGGACATGCCCAGAGATCCCAGCTTTTACCAGATTATAGTTATATGATAATTTTTCTTAAAAAACCCATCTCTATCTAAGTGAGTGAGTGATTAAATGGTGAATGTGATGAGTTTTCAACAATACTAAATTTAAACTTTATTTTTTTTTAATATGGTTTAATAGTTTTTTGTTATTAAAATTGAAAAATTGAAGTTCTTGTTTCGAAACTTACAGATAGATGGCTAATTTGTATGTCATTGATATGTTCAGTGCTAAGGTAAATAAACACTTTTGGCACTTTTTTCGAGTCTTAGTAGTTTTAAGTAGTTTTGTTTTTCCTGTAAATTATTCAATAAATACCGTATCGTGCCATTCATACCAAGGTATTATCGTACCATGAAATTCTAATACAGTTACATCCCTAACTGGCACTCTTGCTAATTGTATTAATATTTATCACTGAGGGGTTCATAATTATGTTTCAGTGTATTACGGTACTGTAGTGATGACATCATGTTGTTTACGTGTTTAACGTCTAGGGCTGCAACTAATGATTATTTTAATTGATCAATTAATCTGTTGATTATTTTTTCGATTATTCCGATAAAAAAAAAGCCCTTTCCAACCCTTTATTCAAAAAAGCTCATGCCTATAATAATAATAATAATAATAATAATAAACTGTTTTCAATCCAAATATGTAAATGTTTTTAAATGAAGATACTTACTAGACACATGAAATTCCATAAGAAATCACTTAACCTCAAACTTTAATGATAGTTTGCTTAAAACAAGCTAATTATTTGCCAATGGGGTGAGAAAATTGATCTTAATAAGATATAATCTCAAACAGCATCACTTCGTTTTCTCATGCTATTTTTCTTGTCTGGTCTTGATGTAAGATTTTTTTAGATATATGAACTGGAAACGAGACAAAATGATTAAGAAAGAAAAGTTTTCTGCAGTGCAGCTATACATGACAACAGATGGAAAAATTAATGATCCAAAAAAGATAACATTCACACACTTGCTCATCATGCCATCAACTACCTGATATTCCAATTCACATAAACTCATTCATAAAAGCAGAACACACAGGATTCAGCCGGTTCATTCATAAGTTACTCCAAAAATACATGCAAGTAAGTGTTTGGTGAACTTAGAAAAGCCTAGATTCAACTTTATAATTACTTTCACTATGTGTAATGTGTATCTGATATAAATAAAACACATCAGCAAATTATATTTGAATGGATTGTTAGACTTTCTTGTGTGTTTTACAAACTCTAAATGTATTGTTTTACTAGTACTTGTATGTATTTACATATCTAAAGCATAAATGAAGTATTAGGCAGTTAAAATGCTGCATAATTGTGATAATATGACACGTTTCAGCGGAGTTAAGATGGTTTTGTTTTCGTAAAAAAAAGCAGCACTTTTCCAACAGTCCCTTACTGAGAGCTCTCCTCACCGCAAGCTCTTTGGCTCAGCGCATATTGCAACTGCTTAAACGGAGCAGTGCTCGTAATGTCGAGCAAAAAAATAAATAAAAAAGACAGCTGTGAAACATAACCTGCTTTGTCTTTTTGTAGGAAACACAGTTTAGATCTTTATAGGGTAAGAGTTTTTTGTGTTAATGCCGTCTATCAGTGTCAGGAATACCGAAAACAAAACCTGCTGAACCCCACTGTCTTTCTCTGGCTCAGCTCCAGACACAAAGAAACCAGCACCAGGGACTTTGTAGAATTCTGTAGTGATTCTTCCGCATCATCCCTGTCTTCTTGAGGCGCTGAACTCTGTATCAGTGCGCGAGAGACGGAGAGAGGCCTTGTTCAGTCCGCTCCGCGTTCTTTTTTTTCTTATCAAATGTCTCCTGGTCGCGCGACACAACGAATCGATTATGAAATTCGTTGCCAACGCTTTTAATAATCTATTTTTATCGATTTAATCGATTCGTTGTTGCAGCTCTAGTCTCCACGTTATACTGTTGATAAACAGAAGTGTTACCGTCTCGTGTTCATGATGTACAGAGAGAGCATGTGAAAGTGAGTAATAAAAGACGCTGATGAAACGATTTGTTCTGTCTAGTGCTTAAGCTACGCACTCCAAGCTCAACAGGTTATGGGCCCCAGGCAGCGAGACTAGCGATCATTTTCAAGAAAGCAAAGTTAACGCGATGTATTCAGGTGCAAAGTTAGCAAAGATGGTAAGCAGAGCGGGAGGATATCTAGCGCCGCAGTTTATGTTCGATGGATCAGAATAAAAATTTGATCTATGGGAGACGAGATTTCTAGGATATTTACACACTCTGAAGCTAAAAGAAACTATATTACATCAGCCTACTGATGCTGAAGCGGAGCAACTACATGAGGACAGGCGGAAGAACACTGATTGTTATGCTGAACTGATCGATGATAAAAGCCGTTCACTGGTAAGACACAATGCTGCCGATGACAGGAGAAAAGCCCTAAAAATACTGATTGCATTATTCAGGCAAAAGTAAACCACGCATAATAAACATGTACACAGCATTGACTCAGCTGCATGAGTGACAGTGAGAGCGTTACAGACTATTTGATACGAGCAGAAAACAACTTTACAGCTCTAAGAAATGCTGGAGAATTAATGAGTGATGGACTACCCATAGCGATGGTTCTCCGAGGACTACCGGATTCGTTTAAGCCACTAGCCATCCACATAACACAAAATGAAGACGATGTCACGTTTACAGTAAAGAAGTAAAGTAAAGGAGACTCCGAGTTTATGAGGAGACAGAGAAAATGAAAGTTGCAACTACAGACAATGTGATGAAGACCTGCACGAGACAAGGGCAAAGCTTTTACAAACCCCACACAAAAGATAGAAAAGATGAAGATATAAATATAATATGCTACAAATGTTTTTATTGTTTTTGTTTATTTTATATGGCACCAGTGCTCAAGGACGCTTTACAGACAGTAAAAAAAACAAGAAAAGCAAAAACCTTAAGAAGGTAGAGAAAAGGGAGACTAATAATACAACTAATATTAATAACATAGCAATAACTCCTCTCACTCTAAACTTTACCTTTTAGAGCTTATTCTTGTTGGCGCAATATGGGTTTATTACATGTAGGCTATGAATCAGATTATGAAGAATGATTAAAAACATGCTTTTTCTTCGTTGCATCCTATCCGTAAGGTGTTTTATTTATTTATTTATTTATTTATTTATTGAATTTTTTTAATAAAAGAAAAACAAACAAGCCCTACAAATAGCTTCATCCAAAGTATTGGTTCGCCTTTCTCGTTCGGCACGAATCCAAAATGTTCCCAAATTGGCAATGTAACAGGTTTTCCAACGAGTTTCATGGCTGAATTTGAACTCGCTGAATCGCCTTTAACATTATATTCATAAATGTAGTCCTTGGCAACATTTGTGACAAAAAAAAAGAAGCCCGGCACTCTTTTTTATGTCGCTGGAAAACGACCGAATCAGCTGGTGTGCGCGAGTCGTGTTGCTGTCATATTCAAGATCTGTACAGTAATACAGCTCTGGATGTAACAGCGACCACAAGTCTCCTTCATCATTAAAAGTTTGCCATAGTCACCTTGACAACCCAAACACTGCTGTCACCTTAACAGAAACCCTGCAGTGCTTTCATTTGATTGAAGAATAAAAAAGACGAGACTGAAGTAAAACGCTTTTTCCCGCTCGAGCACACAGCACGCAACAGCAAAACACTCGCGGTCGTTAGTAAACCATTTAACAGATGCCCCTTATGCTGACAAACTTTAAAAATATATAAAGTATTTTTTTTTTATTGTTTAACTGATAACATTAATCGGTTACAAATGCACTCTTTCGGTTAACGGTTATTTTGAGGATTCCTATAATTAAACTGCATGTGCAGGCTCAGAATTTTTTTTCCCCTCAGGGCCGCACGCCGGAGATCCGGCATGGTGCCAGAATACTTTAAGCAAACAGTCACACTACTTGCTCTACATACAGGTGTTAATGACTATACATACAAAGAAAAATAATACAATTATAAAATATGACTTTGCAACATCAAGGATTTGGCATAGGCCAGTTTAAGATTCTGACGGAATGATAAACTAAAATAAATTTTCTTCTCAGAAACTTATAAAATATTTTGGAGCAGTAAACATGTCAGGCTAAATCATTCAAATGAATCACAGATTTATTAAAAAGGCACAGCAGAAAATGTTGGCGGTTTGTAAAACATTGACTTTTCCAAACAGCGGTAAACCTTGAACATGGTTATCGCCCCATGCCATGCCTAAGAAGCATAACTCTGATTTTAGGATCTGAAAATTAATTCTTTAAAAAAGTTTCAAGCAAAAAGATTCCAATGGCGCCGCCTGCTGGTGTATAAAGAATATGGTCTATAATCTCAGACTGTTCAATGTTTTATAACAACTAATTATTTGAGTGTCCATTTCATTTAGCATATTTAATATTGGGGGCATCCACATTTTTTTACATACTTTAAACCAGGGTTTCTGTGGGTTTTACTAAGTTAAATGTAAGACTTCTTAAGACATTTTTAAGACCATTATAAATGAAATTTTAGACTCATAAAGAGCTAAAGGCTAAAGAACTTTTCATATGGCCCAGATCGAAAAGGTTTTTATTCGCCCCATCAAACAAATATTAAAAGTGAATACATTTAATAATACAATAATAAATTAATAATATATTTTTTTATATATTTTAGATATTTCTTAAAAAAAAATATATATATTGTGTAAAAACAAGCCAGCTCAACTTGTATTCCAACATAAACTTTCTTTATAATAAAAAAATGAACAAATGTTTTAATAGTTTTAAAACATTATAATAAACTATATCTATGCACAACAATATGTCCATGTCGATGTCCTCAGCAGTAAATCCATGGAGCACGTTTAAACAAATGTTATTGTAAGTAAAATAATTAAACCATTATGATAAATAAGGTTAAAAAAAGTTTTTTAATAAAAAGTTTAAAGATTTATTTAGGTGGATTGTAGGTGATTGTATGGGTTTTGGCCAGACTGAGTAACAAAACAAGAACAAAGTTAAATAAAGACTTGTTTAAAAAAAATTATAAATTTGTTTAAAAAGATTTAAGACCTCCAACACAATATTTCAGTAAATTTAAGACTTTTTAAGGCTTAAAATTTTGAGTCTTCTATGAGAATACTGTTGGTCAAGTATCGCCAGCTCAGTTAAACCTTTTTAAATGTATTGTTTTTATTTATTTTATATAGTGCCAGTGCTCAATGACGCTTTACAAACAGTAGGAGAACAAGAAAAGCAATAACCTTAAGCAGGTAGAGAAAATGGGAGACTATTAATACATAAAAGAAAGACAAAAGACATGAGAACAAGAGACAAAAGAAACTTTTTTTCGGTCTTCCAATGAGTGCTTGTGTGCATTTAGAAGAACTAGGCAGCACACTCAGGGCTGCAAGATGGGTTTAATTTATTATTCCTATTATTAAAATATATCTGAATGAGGATCAACTAACTGAGTTGGTGTTTGAGAGTGAAAACCAACCTGTTTGTTCCTGCAGATCTTCCTGTTTGACTGTGAATGTTTCTTCAATCTTCACATCTTCACTCTCCTCTTTAATAAACGCCATCTTTATAACAGTGTGGAGATCAGTCGCTTCAGCAGGAGTTTTTCTCTGTGTTTGGACACTTTATCCTGTTTAAAATGAACAAAACAATAAAAATGTCCTGTTTAAAATAAATAAAACAATGAAGAGAAACAAAATAACTTCTCTTCAACACTTGCTTCAACAGTTTCTATTAATGAGAGTAATTAACAAAAAGAGATCAGGTAAAACGTTTCTTTAAAACAGTGGTTCTCAAAGTGAGGGTCGGGACCCCCTGAGGGGTCGTAAAGGTAAAGTTGGTCTTATATTATATTATATAAAATTAATAAAACAATGAACAGAAACAAAATTCAACACTTGCTTCAACATTTTCTATTAATGAGAGTAATTAACAAAAAGAAATCAGGTAAAACTTTCTTTAAAACAGTGG
The DNA here is from genome assembly GCF_052040795.2 of Danio rerio. Classification (NCBI taxonomy): domain Eukaryota; kingdom Metazoa; phylum Chordata; class Actinopteri; order Cypriniformes; family Danionidae; genus Danio; species Danio rerio. Next base: position 53,650,527 of record NC_141024.2, read on the forward strand.
TTCTCAAAGTGAGGGGTCATAGAGGTATTGTTGGTTTTATATTCACACATTCGTTTATTTAGAATTCTCTATATTGTTTACCATGTTACTTTGAATATTCGATCGGAATTAGCATGCAAGTGTAACTTGAAAACAACATTAACACTGTTTATTTGACTGTGAACAATGTTGCACTTTGATTGTCATTGGCTGCTAATATGATTTCCCTATTTAGATCTTGCAAATAATACTTTTCTGAAATTATATTATTAAGGGCAAAGTCAGAATGTGCGAATATAAAACCAACCTATCTCTATGAAATGGAGTACTAGTTTTAATCAGCTCTTTTGTGGCTATTGTTTGAATACTTTTCTGAAATTATATTATTAAGGGGAAAGTCTGAATATCTGAATATAAAACCAACTTTACCTTTATAGATAATTGAGGTGAAGTTGGTTTTATATTTGGGTATTCAGACATTCCCCTTAATAATAAAATTTCCTAAATGTATTCTTTGCAAACTCTTTGCAAAAAATATGGAAATCATATTAGCAGCTAATAATTACCAAAGTACAGCATTGGTTACAGTCAATTAGATAGTGCTAATGTTGTTTAGAAGTCATACTTGCATGCTAATTCTGACCGAATATTTTCAGTAACATGGTAAACAATACAGAGACTGCTAAATAAATGAATGTGGGGGTCGCAGGTTACTATAGAAGTAAAGCTGGTTTTATATTCACACATTCAGACTTTCCCCTTAATAATATAATTTCATAAAAGTATTATTTTCAAACTCTAAACAGTAAAATCATATTAGCAGCAAATGACTATCAAAGTACAACATTGTTCACAGTCAAATAAACAGTGTTAATGCTGTTTTCAAGTCATACTGCATGCAAATTCCGATCGAATATTCAAAGTAACATGGTAAACAATATAGAGACTTCTAAATGAACGAATGTGTGAATATAAAACCAACTTTACCTCTATCAGGTTACTGGCATTATAGAGGTAAAGATAAAGGTAAAGTTGGTTTTATATTTGCACATTCAGACTTTCCTTTTAATAAATTATTTTAATAAAAGTATTATTAGCAAACTTTTAATAGTAAAATCATAATAGCAGCCGATGACTATCAAAGCACATTGTTCACAGTCAAATAAACAGTGTTAATGTTGAATTCAAGTCATACTGGCAGGCTAACTCTGATGACATATTCAAAGTAACAGGGTAAACAATATAGAGACTTCTAAATGAACAAATGTGTGAATATAAAACCAACTTTACCTCTATTTTAAAGCTCGCATTACACACTTTTCTGTTTCAAACAAAAGCCCTCGGTTACTAAGAATAAAATAGTACTACGCTGTATAAAGGGTTAAAATAATATTTCCAACAGCAGGTACACAATGTAGCATCGGATGAAAAACATGAAACTTTAATTAAATCGTGTTATATCCGTAAACATTTAAAAACAAACCTTTCTCCAGTTGAATCAAAGCGCTGAAGCGGCGCCGCCTGATGACGTCACACACCACGCCAAAATAAAAGTATTTTTTGTTTAGCTTTTTTTGCCCCTTACTGTTGCAGTCATGACTTATTGATACATTTCTCCCTTGTTTTTCACTCTATACTATTTCTGCTCTCTCTCTCTCTCACACACACATTTCACATTTTAGGTACTTTATTGGCATGACAAATAACTGTACATTCATATTGCATACGTACAAACAAGACAGTAGTGCAAACAAATATGGATATAAAATATAATACAGAAAAAACACAGAAATAAATAAAATAAAAATAGATAAATAAAAATAAAAAGATTGATCAAATAAAAAATATTATTAAAAATTTAAATAGATTAGATCTCTCTCACAAACACACACTTTAGTATTTAAAGTTGATAATTTTTTTTAGTTAAACATTTTAAGACAATTTTGAGAAACTTATTTTAATCCAGTTCATGATGACTTGCATGTCTACAACACATTACTTCCTATTAATATCTAAGTCCGAATCTCATCCTCATAATTATGACCCCTTATTTTCTTTTCTATTTTTACAACTTTATAGGCCTATATAGGGTTTCTTATTGTTTCAAATGAATTGTCATCTCTTATTAGCTGTGTTCCACGTTTTCTGCCATTCTTTAGCAATATCTTCAGTAATAATATTTCATTTACCCTTACTACCTGTTTGAGTTTCTTCTGCTGAATGCAAATGAAGAGAATAGGCTACAGGGTCAAAAAGCAGCCACTATAAGGTTCAACAGCTCCTACTTTGGACATGGCTGATTTTTTCAACATTTTCTGGCACACAAAATGTTGTTGGAACTCGATTACAATTGAACCACTAAAGTCACTGTCACAGGTTTTGACAATGTTTTTGGTTACTTTTCCAGAAAAACCACTGTCAAACCAAGCATCTCTGGACTCTTGCTGTCTATGACAGATGAAGGAGCTCTCTGATTTCATCTAAAGTGTCTTCATTTGCATTCTGAAGATGACCAAAGTTCTCAGGGGATTGAAACAAAAGGTAGAGGGACAATCGTTCTCGAGAGCCACATCGCACTGTTTTTTTATTTATTTATTTATTAATTTTTTTTATTGCAATAACAACTGGCCATTACAACAAACAGAAATACAGAAACTGATACTCGTGTGATATTACGCATATATTCATTCATTTTCTTTATAGCTTAGTCCTTTTATTAATCAGGGGTCACCATAGTGGAATGAACTGCCAACTTATCCAGCAGCACATGCTTTACACAGCGGATGCCCTTCCAGCTGCAACCCGTTACTGGGAAACATGCATACACACTCATTCACACACATCGCATGTCTATGGACTTTGTGAAAACCAGAGCATCCGGAGGAAACGCACGCAAACACAGTGAGAACATGCAAACTCCACACAGAAATGCCAACTGACCCAGTTGAGGCTCGAACCAGCAACCTTCTTGCTGTGAGGTGATCATGCTACCCACTGCACCACTGTGACGCCTCACATCTGTGTCTTTATTTGAGGTATTAAACTGGTATTGGTGAAGAACTATGCTTACTAAAAGGCACCATTCAGATGTAATAATCTGGGCAATCAAGCATGTATTGTTATAGACACCTTTGCTTATGTGTCTTAAGAGATGAAAGGCAGGTCCTGTTCATGCAATATGCTTTAGGCTATCAAGTTGGTATTGGCATGAACAGCTATACCTGTTAACAGGTTTCTTATATGTAAAACAATCCTATTCAGTTAATGGTCTGGCCTATTAGCCAGCTATTAATAAAGACGACTGCACATGATGATGAGCCATTTATTTAAATGAATATGTGACACAGATATTTAAAATTCATTGTTGCAAACAAGTTACAGGAGTAAGTGCAGTTGTTGTTTTATGTGATGTTCACCACTGTAATTACACCATAGTGAAACAGAAGTCTGAGAAATGCTGTAGTTGGTGTAGGTGGAGCAGGTTAATCACATTAAAAGTTATGCATTGTGTAGTTGAGAAAGTAAACTCTTGTCATTGAATTACCCTGTATAAACTGCCTATACAATAATTTAACTTGTGATGTAATTATTTTCTAATTATAAATATATAGATGCATGACAGATTTGATAGTGGACTCTACAAAGGTAAGACCAAAGCTTGAAATCGCATCACGTAAGTGCATGAGACCAATAGAAGATCAAAACATGAGCTATATGGAGCAATCAGTCGCTTTTAGTATCGTCTAATCATATTGTTTAATCCCACCCTTTTTTGCAGCACTGTACGAAAGAATTTTGCAAGCACAAACTCTAGTGTGACCGCTGCCCAACTTGCTTTCAGATTAACTATGCCTGGCTTATATATATATATATATATATATGAGCCTACCTCAGACAGAGTGGGTACATCTAGAAGCTGCTGTGCTGTAGAAGTTTCTGATTAAAATTATGATTTGTGCCTGTACCATAACAGATCTCTCTTGTTGTGATATGTGTCTTGGTAACCTTTAATGTGTTGTTTTTTGCTCATTGATTCGACTGCATTGAGTGAGTGAGTGCATTTTCCCTCCTTCTCATGGTTAAGAGATAAAGCTATATAATAGAATTAGTTATATTTCAGATAGTATAAATCAATTATTAGCAACAAAAGACCAATTTTATTATGATTTTAGCGTAAAAGACTTTATTTGAAGCAAAAAAGATGCTGGAGAACTGGATCAGATATATGGCACTTTAATCAAACCTGATTGCTTCTGCAGCTTGTACATAACATTGCACAGCACTGACACAAATGAGTTTGAAGTTACAGTGTGTCTCATTCATTTGTGATTAATGTACAAACAATTATCTTCTAAGGCCAAAAGTTAAAGTAGCTTTACTGTGTTAAAAAAGGTTTTGTCACAGGGTATCTTATATATGCTTTTGTGAATGTCTATGCATATTTGTATGCACAAACACAACTGATAATTAGAGGGAAAAACATCTTTGTTACATATCAGGTGAATAAGAGGCTTTCGAGAAAAATGAGCTGCTCACACATGTTCTGTTCAACTAAAAAACGAAGGAAATAAAAACTGGCACAGAAACAAGTTACATTTTGATCATAAAATTTTATAGACACTTTTGGAAAGAAATAATTGACCTGTTGAGTGTGTTGACAGTTTACAGGAAGCAGTAATGAGCTGCATGTGCTTTAGGAGAAGTAAAGGACTCTAAACTCCCATAAAGAACAGGTTCAGTGATAAATAAATGATTAAAACATTGCTAATATTAATATATTGACTGAACTTAACACAAATAAAATCTCACTGTGAAGATTAGAAATTGTTTCTTTTAACGAATAATGATATATCACAGTATAATAGTATCACTTACACAGCTATTATATAAGTGAATGTAGTTGTGTGTGTTGAGACATCAGTGTGGTTTAAGTCTTTAATGCTCATTTGCATCTTTAAACAAAAACCAGCTTGGGAAAAAAAAACAATTAAAATGTGTTTCAAATCAAAATACCTCAACATAGGTGTATCAGCATTAACTACAAAATGCAGCAGCCAAAATAAAAAAGCTTCCATCAATAGTCCTAAAAAAAACAACAGCAACAAAACAAATGATGATGGCTAAAGTCAACTTATTTTCCCAATACATCATTATTTCTCTGTAAAACTGGTTTGTAAAGCTGCTGAACTTCCCATCCCCCACTGTATGTATCTTGAGTCTTCACTGCTCTCCACTGCTCATTTGCATCTTTATACCAGCTTTAATGGGGGCCAATTGAGTCTTATCCAATCACATTCCAGATCCAGTAGCTCAGCAGGGTTGCATCTATATATTCAGTGTTTCTAACGGAGGCTACATTATCTGATTTAGCTGTAAGAGAACAATTTTGGAGGACAAACTACGATTGTGAATTCCTACATTGGGATTATTAACAACCTACAAAGAAAAACCCACTGAGGACTTTTTTATCCCACTTCTTCATTGAAGACAGAAAAGGTGAGTTGCACATTTTGAATTTACACTCAAATAATGTCTGAAAGCTAACATTATAAAATGTAAATATGTGTGGATGCATTGTTCAACATTGTATTAAGTTCTTCAGTCTTTTTTCAAAGCTTCTTTACAACTATTCAGTTTTTTGTTTGTTTATTTGGTTATAAATATTGTTTTTATCCTGACATGTAGTTACATCACTAGTTTTAATCAGCTCATTTGTGGCTATTGTTTCTTGCTCAGACTTACCTGATTTGTTTTTGTTAATTACTCTCATATAAAGAAACTGTTAAAGCAAATGTTAAAGATAAGTTTGTTTCTGTTCATTGTTTTGTTCATTTTAAACAGAATAAAGTGTCCAAACACAGAGGAAAACTCCTGCTGAAGTGACTGATCTCCACACTGTTATAAAGATGGCGTTTATTAAAGAGGAGAGTGAAGATGTGAAGATTGAAGAAACATTCACAGTCAAACAGGAAGATCTGCAGGAACTAACAGGTTGGTTTTCATTCTCAAAAACCAACTCAGTCATTTGATCCTCATTTAGATATATTTTAATAATACGAATACTAAATTAAATCCATCTTGCAGCCCTGGGTGTGCTGCCTAGTTCTCCTAGATGCACATAAGCACTTATTTAAAGATAGGAATGAGTTTCTTTCATACTTGTTCTCGAGTCATTCTTTTTCTGTTTTAATAGTCTCCCATTTTCTCTACCTTCTTAAGGTTATTGCATTTCTTGTTCTCCTACTGTTTGTAAAGCGTCCATGAGCACTGGCACTATATAAAATAAATAAAAACAATCAATTTAAAAAGTTTATTTGAGCTGACAATATTTGACCTATTCTATTCTCATAAAAGATGTCTGCTATTACAGTGATGGTGTTGGCTTAGTACTTTCCATTTGCATATGTCACGTTGATCACAATTCCCCTTTTTTTAATCAACTTTTTGGGTTTAAAGTTGTTTTCTAGTAGTTGTTACTAGTTCTCACAGATAGTAACTGAGTTAGAATGACATCATAATTATATTAACTAATTACCAGGGCTATTCCCTATTTAAAACCTGCAGTGTCTTAAAATGTCTTAAATTTCAAAATCTAAAATTTTAGGCCTTAAAAAGTCTTAAATTTACTGAAATGTTGTGTTGTAGGTCTTAAATCTTTTTTATACAAGTCTTTATTTTTCTTTGTTCATGTTTTGTTACCCAATCTGGCCAAAACCCATACAATCACCAACAATTTATCTCAATAAATGTTTAACTTTTTATTCAAAAAGTTCATTTTAACTCTATTTATTATAATAGTTTAATTATTTTGTCTACAATAACATTTGTTTAAACGTGCTCCATGGATTTACTGCTGAGGACATCGACCTGGACAGATTGTTGCGCATAGATTTAGTTTATTATAGTTTTAAAACTTTAAAAACATTTGCTCGTTTGTTTTTTTATTTTAAAGAAAGTTTATTTTAGAAAAAAGTGTGTGGATACAAGTAGAGTAGTACACAATATTTAAGATCTTTTGCTAAGAAATAAAAAAAATATTTAAATAATATTATTATTCAATAATTATTTTATTATTAAATGCATTAAATTATACTATTGTTTGAGAGGACAAATACAAATCTTTTTCATCTGGGGCATTTGAAAAATTCCTTAGTCTAAAATTTCATTCATAATGGTCTTAAATATGTCTAAAAACATTTTAAATTTAACTTGGTGAACCTGCAGAGACCACGATTAAAAGTATGTCAGAAAACGTGGATGCCCTTAATTTGAAAAATGCTGAATGAAATGGACACTAAAACAATTAATTATTATAAAACATTGTACAGTGTTCTAAACTATATGATGATGTTGGGATGACATGAGACTAAAAGATAATGTTTAGCATTGCACTGACTACAACTGGCCAACAAGCTAGTGTAAAAATATCTTTTACTGCTTAAGAAATGAAGAAAATCAGCATGCTGATGATATGCAAACATTTGAGTGTGAAGTTCATCAGTATTAACCATATTCTTCATGTACCAGCAGGCGGCGCTATTGGAATATTTTTGCTTGAGACTTTTTTTTAAATAATTAATTTTTAGATCTTAAAAGTGTTATGCTGCTTAGGCATGGGACGATACCCCTTTTCAAGGTATACCACCTCAACGTTTTTCAAACGTCTCATGGCTTCAAACGTCACCACGTGTTCATTGTGTGTCGGCATTATCCTCTGAGGTGAAAGTCATTTATTAAGTACAAAAAAGATTTATGTAGCGTCTTCTACCACTGTGAGTTCTGTTTTTACTGTTGATATTTGGCGCCAGTTAATTAGGAAGTGACGATTTTGTTCTCTTTGATTCATCGGATGGAAACGCTGCTTTATTCGCATATCTTTTATGTGATATTCCAGTTTTGCAAATAAATTTAATTTGTATTTTGGATGGAAACAGCTATTGCTTACATTTCAGTCACACAAAGAACAAAGTCACTTACGAGAATGGCTTGTCCTTCTTTAGTGAATAATAAGCTTAAATTCACAGACCTTTGACAGGGACATGCACTGTAACTAGATTCATGGGATTATTACTCATTCTAAAAACTATTTTTAGTACTGCTTACATTCTTATTATTCAAATATTTTTATTTATTTTTCAAAAGTCTTCAATTTTTCCACAACACACGTATTGAACAAAACATTTAAACGGTACAAAGATACAGAAATACTTACACCCATAAAGAAAAAGGGAGAAAGAGAAGAATAAATAAGTCAAATAAATAAATAAAACAGATAAAACAAATTAAGAAATTAGGGATAAACTCTCACGTAGGATATAATAACCCCTGAGCGTTCAATGTGGGATAGGAAAGGCTGCCAAACCTCATAAAACTTTTTGCAGAGCCTCAGATGGTGTACTTAAGGTCCTCGAGTTAAAGATGTGAAAACAATTCTAATATTCAATGTTTGTGGGATGGCAGGTTTGTTTTTTTCACCTGAGAAGACTCAGGCGTCTGGCCAATGAAGAAGAATAGGCAAGGATTTCTGTGATTAGGCTGACAGGTACATTTCTTCTGGCACTGTACCAAAAATTGAGGTCAAAGGATTAGGATCCATATCTTTATTACATATAGATGAAAATTATCTAAAAATATTGGTCCAAAACATTATTGTATTCTAGGGCATCCCCAGAACATATGACTCTGATCTGCTGGCTCTGAATCACATCTGGGGCAAAATGAATCTGTTCCTGGATACATTTTTGCCAGCTTGCTCCTAGATAGGGGAAGCCTATGAAGCACCTTAAACTGAAGAAGACCATGTCTGAAACATACAGAAGATGAGTGTACCAGTGCTATGGCATATTGCCAGGCTGTATCTGATATTTCTAGTCCTAGTTCATCTTCCCATTTTTGCTTTATACAAGTTAGGCAAGGGGAGGCAGTTCTTTGGATGTCTTCATATAACATGGACATCATACCCCTTTGATATGGGTTCATATTTACCAAATCATCTATCCAGCATGCTTCTGGTTGGTTCAGTAAAGGAAAGAAGTGTTTTTTAATGAAACTACGGACCTGACGGTACCTAAAATATTTGACTGGGAAATCTCAAATCTCTGCGTTATTTTTAGAATATTATTTATTATTCTTTAGTAGTTTTACAGCAGCATGATACTGTCTCACACTCCACTATCTCACACTTCACTATCTGCACCTCCTATAACCCAGCAGCGCCCCCTGTATACAATCAATCACAGGCATATGTACAGAACACACACAATTACAGCTGAACTACAACAAAAGTAGCATTCAGCAATATGAACAAAATAATACACTTTCTCTTTTCTTTCATTAACATTTATTTTTGGTGAACAAACACCACAAACTGGAATGAAAGCACAAAGTAGTGAGCGTAAAGACAATGGATTAGACGTGTGCTGTTCCATCAGTAACCAAAGTGGGCCCTCATCATTACAGATGTTGGAAAACCAGAATAGTGTTTCTATAGTCAGTTTGTGTAAATTGGCTGTGCAATAATAGGGTATATGCCGAAGCATGCTAATAGGACTTTTAATTTGCCAGTAACCTGGGTTAAGCGCTTCCGGTACACTGTATGCCAAAGCAAAAATTTGCGTGTTTAAGGTCTGCTTTCTATAGAAATCAGCACTCTCCACTGCTCGAGTGATATCTGATATAAAGTGGGTCTCAGATTGTACAAGAAGCACTGCATTACATTACATTTTTCCCCGCCATGTCTTTGTAATATGAGCATTTATTTTACCCCAGTATATTCAATTGAGCTTCTGCGCTAGCCTGCAGATTCTGACCGGCCGGCCACCCCTGCTCTACTTGTCCCCACAATGCAACAGTTCAGTCAACTTCTCTTTCTTCCACACACCACATAATGCTGCCCTCTTCAACTCTACTCTTCTTTTATACTCTCACCCATTTCCTTTTAGCCGTCCCATGGGTGGAGACAAATTAAACAATGTTGACTGTCGTCACAGGAAATACCAACAATCATAAATGCATGATTATATGCTGTTATGGCTTTGCAATCAAAAAAATGTTTTAATAATAGAGGCCAATAGAGAAAAAACAGCCATGAATATAATGAAAAGAGTAAATTTGCCCAGAGTGTATTGTTTTTTTTTGTTTTTTTTTTCCAAAGCATTTTCCCAGAATATGTCAAAACAAGATGTTCCTAAATATCAGTTCATTTGCTTAAACAGAGAAAGTTTTTTTCCAAACTAAGCCTCAAAATCACCCCAGAATTGATGAAAAAGACCCAACAGCACACAATGTGAAAGGTGCACATTTCAGCCTTTATGCAGATGCTGTACAGGTGTGTCTCATGTCTGCGAGGAGGCAAATATTCAGCTGTTTGTTCAGCTTTTACCCCAGAACATTTTTTTCTGATGCATTTACCACTCAGGCAAAGAATGAACAAGTATTTCCTGTCTGCTTTACAAATTTTAGAAAAAAGATTTTGTTATTGTGAATATATAGGAATAAAAATAGGCCATTTACAGCTTTCAAATCTGTCTTATCAATGACCAAAATGACTTTTATGATCAATTATGTAAGGAACTCTGAAAACTGGACTGACACGGTTTCAATTTACTATAACTTCTATGTTAAGCGGCTTTGACACAATATACATTGTAAAAGCACTAGATAAATAAAGATTAATTAAACCTGCTTAAATGTGTACATGTTAATGGGCCGAACAAAACATGATCTTTTATATTTTACATTTAATGTGCATCAAAATTACAGTGTGTGTAGCCAATGTTTCCAGTGTCTTTTCACTTTTCATTTTTTAATGAGAGTATTTAAGACTTAATGAAAACTAATGTTTTATTTATTTATTTCAGACCCAATTGAAGAGAATGTTGAGAGTAAAGAGGAGGAACATCATGTCAAAATTGAGGAAAAAACTCATTTACAGACTGATGGTATTTTGAAAAGGAGAGACGAGAATTGTTTCACCTGCACTCAGTGTGGAAAGAGTTTCAGCCAATCATCATCCCTTAATCTACACATGATGAGCCACACTGGAGAGAAACCATTTACTTGCACTCAGTGTGGGAAGACTTTTAACTGCTCATCACACCTTAATCAACACATGAGGATCCACACTGGAGAGAAACCATTCACATGCACTCAGTGTGGGAAGAGTTTCAGCCAATCATCAAACCTTAATCTACACATGAGGATCCACACTGGAGAGAAACCATTCCAATGTACCCAGTGTGGGAAGAGTTTCAGCCACTCATCATCCCTTAATCAACACATGAGGATCCACACTGGAGAAAAAACATTCACATGCTCTCAGTGTGGGAAGAGTTTTAACTGCTTATCACTCCTTAATAAACACATGAAGATCCACACTGGAGAGAAACCATTCACATGCACTCAGTGTGGGAAGAGTTTTAGCCAATCAACCTCCCTTAATCAACACATGAGAATCCACACTGGAGAAAAACCATTCTCATGCACTCAGTGTGGGAAGAGTTTTAGGCAATCATCCTCTCTTAATCAACACATGAAGATCCACACTGGAGAGAAACCATTTACTTGCACTCAGTGTGGGAAGAGTTTTAACTGCAAACCACACCTTAATCAACACACGAGAATCCACTCTGGAGAGAAACCATTTACATGCACTCAGTGTGGGAAGAGTTTCAGCCAATCATCAAACCTTAATCTACATATGATAAACCACACTGGAGAGAAACCATTTACTTGCACTCAGTGTGGGAAGAGTTTTAACTTCTTATCACACCTTAATTTACACATGAGGATCCACACTGGAGAGAAACCATTCACATGCACTCAGTGTGGGAGGAGTTTCAGCCACTCATCATCCCTTAATCGACACATGATGAGACACACCAGAGATAAACCATTTATGTCTAATCATGTTGTTTAATCCCACCCCTTTTCACAGCGTTGTACAACAGAATTTTGCATGCTCAAACTCTAGTGTGGGATGAGTTTCAGCAACTTATCAGACCTTAAACACATAAAGACCCACACTGGAGAGAAACCATTCACATGCACCCAATGTGGGAAGAGTTTCAACAGATCAGCAAACCTTAATGAACGCATGAAGATCCACACTGGTGTGAAAAAGTATATGTGCTTAAGTATGAGAAGACTTTTCTTACAGCTCAAATTAAAACTGCTCTAGATGATTCACACTGGAGAGACCGTACAAGTGTTCACACTGTGACAAGAGGTTTAATCAGTTAACACATCTGAAAACAGAAGAAGATTGGATGCATCTGTACTCCACTCTCCAGTGTATTCATGTAGCTAGTGTTGTTTTGGATGATGCTCTCTGTCTGACTCCCTAAATGAGAAACATGACTGGGAAAGTCCATTCATTTGTCCTGTGTTGCATCTTTTATTAGTAAAGTTTCTTTACTTTTAGGTTCAAGATATTTCTAGTTTACTAGATTTACTTTTTTTGAGTAGAATACGAACTTGATGAACATTTTATGATTTAGGCAGAGCAACAGGTATTCAGTCTTACAACATTTATATACTGTGATGATCCCAAAACTCCAGATTGGAGTATGTGGTAAATCCTGATTGGATGCCTGCATTACTCATTAATGGATAAATAAAAGTTGTTATGCTAGCTACTCCAGGTCGTTGTGGCTACTCCGGAGTCATCATGTCAAGACCTGCCATCTCATTGACCCTTTAACCTTATGTGTTGTTGTGATTTATATTCTATGTTCTTTAAATTCATTATTATCCCTAGACATTTGTTGGTTGCTTTAATTAATTGTTCTACGAGTTACATTTTATAATAAATAATTTGCATTCAGGCTATTTTGTTGGCTCATCTCTCTTTTATGCTGCAACTCAAACAAGCATAACACTTTTTTGTAAAATGTGTCCAGTTGTGTCCGAGATCTTGTCCTTTCAGTCATAGCCATAGGTAAGAGTAGGAACCTAGATTGAGCAGTAAACTGAGAACATTGCCTTTCAACTCAGCTCCATCAACACAACAGACAATCAAATCAACTGCATTACTGCTGCCGCTGCACTGATTCATCTTTAAATCTCACATTTCATTCCTCATGAAAAAAAAAAAACCCAGATACTTTAACTTCATTTGAGGTAAGGATTCTCCTCTAATCTGGAGATGGACACCTTTTTTATCAAGCACCATGGTTTCTGACATACAGGTGCTGTTTCTTTCCCTGCTAAGTCACACTCAGCAGCAAATCGCCCACTGCATGTTGAGGGTCCATGTCCTATGAAGCCAAAAGGACAACATTACTTGCAAATGGCAGAGACAGTCCTAGCCTGCACCTAAAATTCTGTCAGTAAAAATTATTATATATTTGAGATCAGCCTCAAAAATGTCACATTTACAATAATAATAATAATAATAAATAAATAGATGGATGGATAGATATTGCAGTGGTAAAAGGGAAAGTAGGATGGCTTGTTCAACCATAAACCGAGATGGAGCTATCTCTGGAAGCATGGACTAGTGAGTGAGATGTCTCGGCCTGAAGGTGTAATAATAAAATAATTGCCAGGATGCCCCAACCCTTTTTATCAACTGGCTGCTGCAATGTTCTCCTAGGCAACCTAGGATGCTTATTGTTCCAGAGAAATTAATTGACTAAATTATCAAACTCTTTTAAATATTGTAAAGAAATATTTACAGGGATATACTGAAGTAGAGAAGTAACTTTAGGAAGGCATTTCATTTTGAGTATGATAGTTTGTTATTTTGAGTACCTCAGAGCAGTGGTTCTCAATTCTGGTGATTGTGCAAAATGAATTGACAACCGTCCCAAATTATTTTATCTCTTTTTACTATATCTTAGAATCACTTATGAGAAACCACAAAAGCAAAGATTTGACTTATCTTTAACTGCTTAAGATCAATTTGCACCACATCAGCAAGAGACAACATTTGTTTGAGTTTCTTACGCCGACTGCCCTCGACAAAACACGCCGTTCCTGATGGATTAGTGACTCAGCTTCAGTGAAGGCCTTGGGATTCACTAGCTTGTGAGTGAGTGGAAGTTGTCCGGGTTACCGGGATGACAGACTCTGCTGAGAGTCGGTTTGCAGAAGTTTTTTTTTTTTTCGCAGTTTCGGCGGTTCCTAAACTTTAAGAGGTTGCATGGAAAGTTTTTGCGACCGTTTAAGTGGCTGTGCAGTGTCCGAAAGCAAGGCGAGAGGGGGCAGAGAGTAGCAGCGAGCATGAGTGAGCTAATGCAAAAAGCAAAGTTTTACTGTTGCAGTTTTTAAGTAATCTGGTTTGCTCCATCCCAATGGCACTGTCTTCCAATGAGCAGTTGCCATGGAGGGCGGGCCCACACCCCATACCATTATTCTCAGTGTAAGTCATTAACAGACTGCTTGGTAATTTCATGTAGTAAAATATCTTGTAAGTTTGTTTCTATTGTACACAAAATGTTACAAGAAGACATTGCTCTAGCATGAAACAGTCAATGAAAAGGTTTTGAAAAGTGATTTATAGCCTGCGCTCACTCTCAGATTAGAGGCTTCTAGAGAAGATGTAGACCTTCAGCAGTAGGTGGAGGTAAAAGGGTGCAGTGCCCGTGATTTAAACTTGATATGAGCCTCGAGTGGTAACCAATGCAGAGACATAAAGAGAGGAGTTGGCTCTCATTGAAGACCATATGAGCTGCAGTGTTCTGGAGCATCTGTAGAGGATTAAGGGTGCAGGATGGGAATCCAGCTAGAAGAGAACTGTCAGGGTCCAGCCTTGAAATGACAAGAGTTTGCACTAAAATTTGTGCTGCATGATCTGTTAAGAGGTGTCTGATTTTTCTGATGTTGAAAAGTGCAGCTCTGCACGATGGAGCTGTGTTAGCAATGTCCTCTTTGAAGGAAAACTGATCATCCAGTATCACCCTAAGGTTTCTTACCGAACTACATGGAGTAATGGTGGATGATCCCAGCTTGATTGAGAAATTGTATTGAATGTGTGGAGTTGAAGGGAAGGTGATGTATGCAGATGAGTAAGCAGTTCACTAGCTGGCCTCCGTTACATCTGCTTAAGTAGACTGCTAATTTAATTTTTTTTTTTGTGTGTGTGTAAAGAAGGAGTCCAGCTGATAGGGAGTTGGTGGAGGTGGACAGAGCAGGGTATAAAATGTCCTGAATAGTTTGCGGATGTCTGAAGTGGTGTTAATTTTGTAATGGTAGTATGGGAATTTGGCCGAATGGAGTTGGGAGGTAAATGATGCCAGCTGGGTTTGGTACTTGCTAAGGTCAGTGGAGGATTTTGATTTGTGCCATGATCTCTCTGTTGCCCTGGGTGCTGTTCAATGTTATCTCAGAACATGCCCTAACCCCAACACTAACCATTCTCCCAGACCATCTGACAGCCAGGGGTTAGAGGGAGTAGGGTGCATTGGTCTGGTGGCGACAGGACAGATCTCACTCAGGCAGGATATTAAAGTAGAACAGAGTGTTTCTGCTGCACTATTTACATCTAGACGTGAGAAATGTGTGTGAGGGAAGAGAGGATTTAACAGTTGAGAAGTGTGTGGAGGACAAACCAATTTTTACTAGTAGCAATTTAGTTGTTGAAATCAACAATTGTATTCTTGAAATCAACAATTAAGTCTGAATGGCAGCCTACATTTAGTGAAGTTTCACAAACTAATTTCGAGAGAAGCACGTAATATGATTGACTGCAGATGTCATCTACAATCATTAGTTAGCCAATCAGATTTATCCAAACTCACTATAAGAAGCCTGGCAAAAAATGACTCCCTTATCTTCATTTTCCGAAGAAAGCTCTTGACAGGACTGCGCCAGCTCCATCACAAGCTTCTAAAATTCAACATCTCTCTACAACCCATCAACAATTCTAAAAACATCATCTGACTACAACAAATCAACAACAACAGCAGCAATACAATAACAGCGGAAATAACAAAACAGCAGCATCAAATCTACTCTCACATCATCGACAGCAACATGGACGGAGACAAAATCTCCGCTCTCCCTGAAACACCAGCCCTGGCTCAACAACACCAAGCTCAGCCTGGAAGCAGACTTGAGACCGAGGCTCCAATAAGAGGCTGAAGGCCTATCCGCTCTACGTCAGCAAGGACACAATCCCCATCTTCTGTCACTCCAAATCGCCACCCACCTTCACCAGCTTCTTCATACGCCTCCGCAAGATCATCATCCCTCACTTCCAATAAGATGACAGTGACCGAACTCCACCAGACCCTCATAAATGCTGGAATCTCTATCCGCAGCCGCTGCAATAAAATGTAACTACTAAAACTCTATGAATCCATCTCGTCACCAATTCCACCCTCTCAGGACAGCAGAACCGCTTGCTCTCGCCACACCCCCTATCCTCAGCCCACCGCTCGCTCCCGCCACACCCCCTATCCTCAGCCCACCACAGCCCCGCATGCACGAAATCTCCCCGGACCATCAAAGAAAGCAACTAAGAAAAGCAATAAAAACCAATTCCACGGAAAAAGACAAACTGCACCTACCATAACATTCCAAAACATAGACAATTCACCGGATGACACCACTCTCTGACTTCCCATTCCCTTCCCTTGGCCTCCAGCTCCACATTCCAGTGAAAACTCCAGCCCTACTCATCCAGTCATCCCTTCCACTCTTAACCCTCCTTAATTCTATTTCCCTTCTAACCTCCATCACTCTTCAAGCCAGCTTATTTATACCCAGTCTTACTCTGCAAGTCCTAACGCACTTCCTCTCCCTACTCATTTCGCCTTTTCCAGTATCCCCACCTTTTTCTCCTCTACATCCCTTCACCAAGCAGTCACCTCCATTACTAACCCTTCTCAACAGTCTACCTTCCCTACTCACATTTCTTCGCACGGCCTCACTGCACCCTAACCATCCTCCAACGCTATCAAGAACCTCTTCCTATCAGGTGCTGAAATAGATGATTATTCGCGTTACTCAGTGTAATTAGTGTCCCTACTGGGGGGCCATGGATACTGATCTTCACAACAGAGTTTTCTTAGAATGCCGTAATCTTTCCTGCAAGATCTGTCGTTCAAATCTGCGCATGACCAATTCCTTTCCCTCTTACCATCTAGAAAACACCTAGCAACCCCTTATCAACTGCCTTGCAACCGTGTTATTGCTTGAACTAAACTGATTGAATCGTGTATATGAAATTAGCCTGTTCCCTAGCAGGTTTAAAACGCCTTAGCAACCGCCTAGCAAATACCTAGCAACACCATAGCAACCGCCGAGCAACACCTTGCAACGCTTTAGCAACCACCTAGCAACACCTTAGCAACCACCTAGAATCACCTTAGCAACTGCCTAGCAACACCTTAGCAACCACCAAACAACACTTTAGCAACCGCCTTACAACACATTAGCAACCACCTAGTGATTGCTTCGCAACTGCCTAAAAACACCTTAGCAACCACCTAGCAACAGCTTAGCAACCACCTAGTGACAGCTTAGCAACCGCCTTGCAACCACCTAGCATCAGTTTAGCAACTGCCTAGCAACACCTTAGAAACCACCTAGCAACACCTTAACATCCATCTAACAACTCCTTAGCAACCATCTAGCGTCACCTTAGCAAACAATTTAGCAACACCTAAGTAACCCTTAGTAACACTTTGGCAACTACCTAGCAACACCTTAGCAACCATCTAGCAACCGCCCTAGCAACACCTTAGCAACCATCTAACAACTCCTTAGCAACCACCTAGCAACACCTTTGCAACCACATAGCAACACCTTAGCAACCATCAAGCAACACCTTAGCAACCACCTTAGCAACGGCCTAGCAACCCCTTAGCAACTGCCTTGCAACCGTGTTATTGCTTGAACTGACCTGATCTAATCCTGTATATATGAAATTAGCCTGTTCCTTAGCAGATTTGAGCTACCAGAACTATTGCGGACAACAACTCTCAGAAGAGTTTTGAAGAACTAAACGATCCTGGATCGTGTCAAATCATCACTAACCAAATCCTGCTAACTGAGTTATCCACATACGAACAATGGACCCCAGGACAAGATGAACAAAAAGGGAGGAAAAAACAAAAATGAAGAGAATGAAGTACAGTTATCAGGACAAGATGAACAGCACAAATGGAAATATGGGACAGTTTTAAAACTTTTTTAAGCCCTGTGGAAAAAGAGGAACTAAGAAAGACTGGTCAAGCTGAAGGAATGGCAAAGGATGAAGAAACAAGGATGGAAAATGTGGATAAGAACAAAGTGGAAAGAGGATTTTTAAGAAGAAGAACTTTTAAGGTAAAACCAAACTTGGACATGGCAAAGAAAAAAGTTTTAACAAAGAACAGAGCTAAATATGTAAATAGGTATGAAGTGTTCAGGTGACTGGAAGAAGATGAAGAAAAATGATGTTTTTTTAAATATTTTATCTATTTTAAAATGCTTTTAATCTTTGTCTCTTTTAATGGAAGGAGTTTTTGGTTGAAAGCGTTGAAAGGAGATGAAGGACAATGAGGATGTGTAGGTTTTTAATTTCATTTTTTTTTTAATGTTTTTAAACTGTCTTAATGCAAGGGGACTGATGGGAAAAGATAAATTTGAGAAAATAAGAGAGAAATGTAAAAACAAGGAAGTGATAGGTTTACAGGAAACAAACTGGAAAGAACATGCAATGGACGATTTTAAAAAGTTGTGGCAAGGGGATATTATATATAATAATGGTGATGGTAAATCTGGAAGAGGTGTTGCTTTTTTAATAAGGAAAGATATTTTAAACTTTAAAAGAATTGTGTATAAGGATAATTATGGAAAATGTTAAGTAATAGAGGTGAACTATGAAGGACATGAATTAATAATAGCAAATATACATGCACCAACAGAAGATAAAGACAAAAAAATAGTTTTTTTGAGGTTTTAAATGAAGTATTAAAAGGTTTTGAAAAAATAATACTGATGAGAGATTTTAACACTGTTTTTAGAAAACAAGATATGGCTGATGGAATGGTTTTAAAATCGGATATAGGAAAAAAGGAACTAAATGAGTTAATAAAGGAAAATAGTTTAGTAGATATATGGAGGGAAAGGAATAGAGAAAAAAGAGAGTTTTCAAGGAGACAAATAGTGGAGAATTTTATGTCAAATGAGAATCGATTTTATATTATGTACTAGGAATATTGAAAATTTTATAGAAAACATACAGTATGAAGAGAACAGTTTTAGTGATCATAAGCTCTTGCATTTTAAAGTGAATATAGAAAACATACAAAAAGGACCAGGGACTTGGATTTTAAACACAACCATTTTAAAAAATCAAGATTATGTTCAAAAAGTCAAAGAAATAATAGAGAATGAAAAAGAAAATAGAATGTATGATGAAGATAAAAGGATATGGTGGGAAAACACAAAATATCAAATAAGAAAATACACAATCAAATATTGCGCAGTACTACAAAGATGTAAAAAGTATACAGAAAAAGAAGTTAAAAGATCCTTAGAAAAAGAATTAAACAAAGAAAATAAAGACATTGAAAAAATCTAAGAAATAGAGCAAAAATTAAGAGATTTAGAAGAAGACAAATATAAGGGGGCAATGCTGAGGAGCAGATCTAAATACACAGTAGAAGGGGAAAAATGCACGAAATTTTTTTTTGATTTAGAGAAGCAAAGAGGTAAAGCAGGAATACTAAAGGAAATTAAAGGGAGAAATGGAAAAATTGCGAAAGGAAACAGAAATACTAGAAGAAATCAAGCATTTTTATGAAGATCTATTTAAAGCAAAATGTATTGATGAAAAGAAGGGAAGATTCTAAATTATATAAAAATAAAACTAGAAAAAGATGACAACAAAGAATGTGACAGAGAAATAGAAGAAGAAGAGATTGAAATTGCAATAAATCAACTAAATAAAAAGTCCAGGTGTAGATGGAATAGGAAATGAATTTTATATTGTTTTTAAAGATATTTTAAAAGGAATACTTAAAGAAGTTTTTAAAGACATTTTTAAATGTAAAGAGATGAATGAAAGAATGGGGATGGGATTAATGAAGTTAATATATAAAAGAAAAGGAGCAAAAACTGAATTACAAAATTATAGACCAATAACAATTTTGAATACAGATTTAAAGATTTTAGCAAAGGTTTTAGTGAATAGATTAAAGGAAGTAATGCCTAAATTAATTAAATCAAATCAAGCATATGCAATAAAAGGGACAGATATAGCAGATGTAACAATGAGTATTAAAAGCACAATAGAATATTTACAAGAAAAGAAGATGAATGGTTTTTTAATTAGTGTAGATTTTAAAAAGTCTTTTGACAGAGTAGAACATACTTACTTATTTGATGTACTCAAAACATTTGGATTTGGAGAGAATTTTATTATTTCTATAATTATATTATTTCTATAAAGGGGCTTTAACAAAAGTAAAATGTAATGGTTTTTTAACAGATTGTTTTAAAATTACGAGATCGATTAGACAAGGATGTCCTCTTTCAGCACTATTATATTCCCTAATCGCAGAACCTTTAGGGTTAGCAATAAAACAAGAAACTAAAATTAAAGAAATAAAAATAGAAGAAGAGGAAGATGAAGGAAAAATATACCAGTATGCTGATGATACAACTATAATAGTGAAGGATAAAAAGAGTGTAAAAGAAGCCTTGAAAAAAGTACAAGAGTTTTGTAAGGGAGGATGAGTAAACTTTGCTTAAAGGGGAAAGTCTTAATATTAAATGTTTTAATGACATCAAAGCTATGGTATAAATTATATATAACAGAAATGCCATGTTGGATAGAAGGGAGATTGAAAAAGTGTGTTCAAGATTTTTTATGGGAGGGGAAACCCCCAAGAATTGCGTACAATACAATAATAGGAGCAACAGAAGAAGGAGGGATAGGATTGATGGATATTAAACAAAGAAAGAATTGTCTTAGAGACAAAATAGTTAAAAAGCTTTTACAAGAGGAGAACTCAACAGAATGGAAAAAGGTTATGAAATATTTTTTAAACAAAGTTGGCAATTTTAACTTAGGAGAAGACATTCTTTGGTTAAAAACAAAAAACTGGATGACGGAAAAGTTACCAGGGTTTTATCAAGAAATTTTAAGTGCATGGGGGAAATTTTTAGACGGAGTATTTTACCAAGTAAAGGGAAGAGAAAACTTGTTAAATCAACCTTTGTTTTTAAATAAAAGTATTTTAAAAGAAGGGAAGGAACTATTTTTTAAAAAATGGATGGATGTAGGGATTTTAAGAATAAGGGATGTTCTTTATGAATTCAAAAAGGGATTTTTAACTAAGCAATATATAGTAGACTTAATGGAAGAAGCTAAAGAGGAATACAGTGTAAAGGAAATAGAAAATAAACTTGAAATGGTCAAAGGTGCCATACCAAAAGAATGGATTACAAGAATAGAAAATATGGAAGAAGGTGGGAATGAAAAAGTCATACATGTCTATTTAAAAGGAAAGCTTTGTGATTTTAAAGATTGTTTACTGAAAGACTTTTATGTGTATTTTAGAGATAGTGTATTTCAAGAACCAATAGCAAATAACTTTTGGGTACAAAGATTGAATAGTGTGAAAAAGGAAAATATATGGAAAAACATGAGAGGGAAAATAATAGAAACAAGATTGGAATGTTTTGAATATTTTATAAGACACAAGGCAATTTTTACTGAGTGCATTTTAACAAAGATACATATAGAACAAAATGCAACATGTAAGGTTTGTTTTCAAGAAGATGAAGGAATTTTACACCTGTTTTTATACTGTAAAGAATTAGAATGTTTTTACATGAAATGCCAAAAAATGCTAAAAGATTTATTGAAAGACTGGGATGAAGATCAATTGGAATGGAATACTCTTGTGATGTTCGGATGGAATATGCAAAACAAAAACAAAAAGTTTGTAAATCTTCTTATAATGATGATTAAAAAATGTGTGTGGGAAAGAAGAAATGTAGCAAAACATGAAAAAGTTGTTTTAAATGTGTGGAATGTACTAAAACGAAAAATGGAAAGATACATAGAAAGACTGTACTGGTATTTTAAAGGAGAAGATATGTTACCAAGCTTTTATGATGTGTTTAATGATGAAGTGTATAATGTTTTAAATGGTTTAAAGTGGAAAATGCCCAAAGAGGATGTTATTTTATGAAGAATGTTTATTTTAATGTATTTGTTTTGTGAAATTTCTTGAAGTATTTAAATGTTAATGTAATGTGATTTTTTGAATAAAATAAAAGAAAAAGAAAATAAAAGAAATGCCCGATCTCATCTGAACTTGGAAGTAAAGCAGGGTCGGGCCTGGTTAGTACTTGGATGGGAGACCGCCTGGGAATACCAGATGCTGGAAGCTTTTTGAATTACGTCATTTGGCAGCTAATACACTTACCCCTGTCACAGCTCTGCTGCCAGTATCTTTTCAAGCATTCATTTTCTTTGTGTAGGGTGGGACAACAGAAAACACGGGTAAACAATTGAGGGGACAAGGGCGTTGCTTCTGTCTATGCTGTGTCAATGCAAGCTGAGCTGTGCTCGACTCCTGGTGCTGCACCTGTTTCTAATAGGCAACTCTTGATGGCCTCCCTCACTTACGGCCATACCACCCTGAGCACGCATGATAAGTGGTACGTTCCAGAAAGTGTTTGTGGCAGTAGTCTGGGGAGAAAGGCTCCCCCTTTTCTTTGTTTATTTACGTTGTTTTTTTGTGTATAAGTTTAAATAGTGAGGGTTTTTTTAGGACTTTTTGTTAGTTTAAACCACCTGACAGCAGCAAAAGTGCTAGCTGGAAGGTGGTTTTGCCTTTTTTTTGTTTTTGCTATGCCTGTTTTTATTTCTGTAATAAATATGGCTTTTCGCGATTAATCATGATTACAAAATATATATATATATATATAATTTAGTTATATAAGTATAATTTATATTTTTTTTCCGTATGTGGTGTTATTAAATTAGTCTAAAAATGTATTAATCAATAATACAAATATTTTTAGGGAAATGACTGCTGCCCTTAATCCTCGCTACCGACCCCCATCCAGAGATGATTTGTCCAACACTTTTATTTCTGCATGGTACTCTGTTGAGAAACAAAATGTTATTCAGGAATTAGCACAAGTGAGTAAGGCTGCTATTACATGTGATGGGTAAACCAGTGTGGCACAGGACCACTATTTAACAGTCACTGTGCACTACATCAGTGAGGAACACATTAAGCAAAAAGTACTAAACACCAAAGCTGTGTATGAGTCACAAACAGGCCTTGTGGTGGCAGAAGAAATAAATAGCATTCTGGAGGAATTTCAGATAAACACTAAAGTTGTAGCTGCCACAGTAGACAATGCCAGCAATATGGATGTTGCACTGAAGAATCTTAAGCTTTTAAAGGTGGGGTGCTTTGCTCACACCCTAAACCTGGCCGCACAGAAGGTTTACAGCATCAGTGCTATTACAAAGTGGTGTTCCAGACTTCGAGCTGTTGTAGTGTGGCTGAGAAGGTCCTCCATGGCAAAGATTGTGTTGCAGTAAAAGCAACAGTTCTCAGTAAGTAGTACTTTCTCATTAAGTAATTCTCAGAAAGTAATGTTTGTTTTACACATATTCTTCTTCTTCAGTAGATTGTAATTAAAATTTTGCATTCGTGTTTCAGATCTGCCACAACATAACATGATTCTGGATGTCAGAACACGCTGGAACTCCCTATTCTTGATGGTGGAAAGATTTTTAGAGCAGTACCCGGCCATCCAGGCAGCATCACTTGACCAACGACTCAGGAAGACAATGGAGAAAGACAAGTAATAGAAAAAAAGATCAGTTCATGGTTATGAAACAATGAACAGTAAAAGTAGTTTTTTATTTTTATCTTAAGATTTTATTTTTTGCCTCAGACTGGAAAGACTCACAAATGATGACTTCCAAATAGCAGAGGATTTTGTTAAAAACATGAAGCTTTTGTACATCTCAACCCTCTGTTTATCCAGTGAAAAGTCTCCCACATGTGGCCAAATTTTTCCCATACTGGCTAAGCTGGAGGAGCATTTTAAAGTGGCTGAAGAGGAGACTATGTTCATCAGTACTTTGAAAGTAAAAGTCTGGGAAGATCTGGAGAAACGATATCAGGTATTTTTCATTTTCATTGAGTGTTCATGCTTAAAAAAAAGAAAGGCAAATCACATAATTTTAACTATAAAACACTAAATAGTTTGTCATGTTTAATTACAGGATGAAGACATTAAGAACTTCCTGCAGGAAGCCACCTTGATGAACCCTCGCTTTAAAAGCAAACTTGAATGTGCAGTTGCTGCTGATGCTTGGGGCCGGTTAGAGAAAGCACCAGTTGACAGTGCAACAGCAGAACCGGTCTTTTATCCTCAGTCTTATTTTCCATCTATGCTATGTTACAGTTTCTACAACAAAGTATTGCTGTTAATATGTGCAACATCATTTCTCCAGCTTCTAATGGAGCACAACTTTGAGGAAGAATCTGAAGATAGATTGGATGACAATCAGGAGGATGAGTCACTGAATACAGAGGAACATGTAAGTATCATTGAAATGCTTAAATATAAACTTAATACAGTATATTATATAAATATACTTTAATATATATATATATATATATATATATATATATATATATATATATATATATATATATATATATATATATATATATATATATATAAAAAATAAATAAATTTTGAAACAAGTTTGTCTCTTTTTGCCAGTCTCCATATCACAAGATATTTGCCAAGAAGTCAGCCCTGGAAGAGCTGTTTGAGAATGAGGACTGAGAATTACTTCAGGCAACAACATCAAGAAGTGATCCCGTCACCGTAGCTGAACAGGCCCATAATGAGATTACAATCTACCAAGGTCTACCTTCAACCTCATCAGGACAAGACCATGTAACTTAGTGGTGGGGAAAGAGGGACAGTCTTCCCATATTGTCTGCTCTTTCAAACACATACCTTTGTGTGCAGGCCTCATCTACACCTTCTGAGAGGGTTTTTCCTGTGCAGGCCATACAATAAGTCAGGAAAGGTGTCGTATTTTGCCAGAAAAGGCAAATATGGTGATATTTCTGCAAAAGAACTGCTAAAAATTGAAGCAGTTAAATTATTGTTGCTGGGTTAGGTGGCATATTTGTTGTTGTGTTTTGCATTTACTTATATATTTATATATACTTTACACTTTTAGTTTAATGTTTAATTTCAAACATTCAACTTTTTGTTGAATAAAATTGCGTTTTTCTTGAGTCATCCTCATCCACCATCATTTTGTGGCTTTTGTGAAGTATCGGTTCAGGCACCGTTTTGGCACGGTCTCATTTTAAAAGTATCGATTTGGCACCGGTATCGAAAAAAACCCAAACGATCCCCAACTCTAATAGCGAGTATAGACTATTAAAATAACAGTTTGAATACACCTTCAGAAATAGAGAGATAACACATGTACATTCAAATTATGTGTTGCAAACAATGAATAAATGACAAACTACAACATTTTAACTAAATGTAATGCTGTTTAATGGTTTTCTTAATTTTTCCTCTGTTTAAACATTATTCATTTGTGTGTGCTGTTTCTCTTCACTGTGATCTTCAGTTATTTTGTTCAGTTAGTTACAGTTTTGCCTTTGGTACTGACTAATCTATTGTATAAACACACTCATTGAATATTAATGAACAGCATCCTATAGAAAATAGTAATAATAATATAACAGAGAGATCTGTATGAGGTGTACGCATTTATATATAAAACTCTAATCTTATTTATAGGTTCAACATTTTTCTAAATATTCTTCAGAGACCTCTCAGATTTCATGTGAAGTACCTTCTTTAAATCTTCCTTCAACACACTTGAGCTTAGAGAAACTGCACAGGTATCTTCAGCTCGTGGTTTGTGTTGACTTCAGAACACACATACAGTCTGAAGAATCTCATGAATATTCATGTCAGTGTCACTCAGTGGAGCCAATAATATTTCAGGATATACCTGTAGATCACATAGGTGTGTTTTATTGAAGTGAAGGAGTCAAAGAGCTCAGATTGTGTTCCTGCTGCACAATAGCGTCTGTACTTCTGCATGTGAGTTTAACACTTCTACATTACGCTGATTTGTGGAGATGACGAAGGGGTTTTATATGTGTGAGTGTGATTTAAATGTCTGATCCTGAAGATCAAATCCTCAAACACTGATTAAACACTGAGTCAAACACGGTGATTTAAACACTGTGTCTAAAAGCTTTATTTTTAATCCCTTTAAAGTGTTTGTTGTCCTCTATAGCAGACTGACTCAATAGTTTCAATAATTCAGCTTTAAATATAACTCTAAACAATCAGAGTCATGAAATTAAATGTAAAGTTAAAGCTGCTGAAAACCAACAAGCTGACGATCCTTAAACAAAACTGCATTTAACCTTTAACCGTCAGAGTAACTCATTAACTAACCAAATAGCCTCTTTAGTAGATAGACATTTTAATACTCACTAAGTCAACAATTGGCTATCTTAAATCAAATGTGACGTACCTGGGATGTCAGATCAAGGGTTAAACCAACTGCATTCATGTTAAGGACTATATATATATATATATATATATATATATATATATATATATATATATATATATATATATATATATATGTATATGTATATGTATGTATGATTGTTTCCTGAAAGCTCTGCTAAGGTCTGCAGTGGTGTTTTACTTGCAGTATGGCAGAGGAGCAAGTAAAGGGCTCTCTCTCAGAGAAACACAGGTATTGACTCTGTTTTTTACATCTTCTTCAGTTTGATTCTTCAGTTTACAGCTTCAACAAATGTGTTTAGATCATTCTAAATTACAGACAGCTTGATCTGGTGTCATATTTACCAGAGCTCAATATGAGTCATGTGTGCTGTTTCAAGAGTTCGCCCTTAGCTGATGATTGATTATGGAGCTTGTTTGGCATGCTGTCTGAAGGGATATGTTAAATGAGGGTGTATATGAGCTCAGGCAGAGTGTTACTGCTGCCGCAGTGGTGCGGAGGGAAAAGAAGCTCAGCGAGCTTCTCTGCTATTGCAGAGGTTCGGTGGAAGTCAATATTGGAAGGCAAGTACACTGCCGCAGAGGCGATTTAAAAGCTGTGGTGGTGCTGGGGGGTGTGTCGGTAGGTTTGGCTAAATGGAGATGTGTGTGGGCTCAGCAGAGCGTCACTGCTGCGGCAGTGGTGCAGAGGGAAAATAAGGCTCAGCGGAGCGTGTCTGCTGTTGCAGAGGTGCGGTGGTATTCAGTACTGGAGCCTTATGAGCAGGGGCTGACTGGCCATCTGGCAAACCGGGCACTTTCCCGGTGGGCCGACGCACTTTTTGGGCCGGGCTGATCATCGTCTTATGATCTGATCGGCCCATAAAAGGCTTTGCAGCCTATCGTTTTTTTTCTGCCTTATTAATTGACCCTCATGTGATCTGTGACTATCTGAAAGTAGATGCTTTTTTTTCCCGGACAGACAGACCGGGCCGGCCCATGTGAGACTCTGCAGCCCATTGGTTCTTTTCTTTACTGACATTGGGCTGGCCCAATCACAAACTCCTATTTTGGACTCCGTGTGAGCGTGCGTCGTCTGTGTTTATCTGTCAAAATAGTCGAGAGTCAGAGAGAAGAAACGCAAGGGAGGCGCAGAGAAATCGCGGGAAATACACCGGCGTTTCATTTAGCGATTCTGAAAAGTTCTCTGTTCATTCTAGTACACGGCTAAAAGGGCAAATCACGTGACCACACACACTCTGCCAAGACCTTCAGCCAGTAGTTCAGCGGGTGAGCATAAACCCCAGGTGAGAATATAGTGCATGTCAGACAGTTCATCTGCTGGATGATCTCATCTCACTATAGTTGTTAAACGTGATATTCATCTTGTTGTCTCTATCTAAAAACTCTTATGTCTTTTGAATCACTTGTTCTCAGTTAACTGTTTTGGCTGAGTGCAAAGATAAGCTAATATATTACTTTATGTAACCACATACACTGATTCTGCACATTGACTGATTGCTTACCTTTATCGTTTAAATTTAATGTACGTTATACTGTTATAATGGCTATTATTGATTATTAAAACTATATTATATATTCTATATTATATATATAACTATATAGATATTCTGCAAAAGAGACGGGGTAAAGTTAATTCTTTTGAATGGAAATGAAAGGAGACAGTTATATTTAAGCCCTGTTTTGTTATAAATATGCAGAGTGAAGATGATGCTCATATAAATATGCAGCTACACGAGGCTGTTTGATGTCTGTTAATCATAATATCAAAATAAAACAAATTTGTCTTATATTATGTTTTCATTGTTTAGATAGTGAAACAGAAAACAGGATGAGGTGAAAGAGGTTATAAAGTACACTGTTCCCTTTGAAGATTTACCCATGCATTAGCAGGCAGTTTTTGTTATGTTTATTATTGAATATAGGCTGAGTGAATAGTGTATTGAATAAGCTAAATTGGCTGTAGTGTATGAGTGTGTGTGAATGAGTGTGTATGGGTGATTTCCAATATTGGGTTGTGGCTGGAAAGGCATCTGCTGCATAAAACATGCTGGAATAGTTGGCAGTTCATTCCACTGCGGCAACCCCTGATAAATAAGGGACTAATGCGAAGAAAAATAAATGAATGAATAGTGTATTTTTTAGAACTCAACTAATATCTTTATGGACAGTATACAGAAATTAAATTGAGATTAAAGTTTGTATGTATTTATTTATTTCATATATATGGTTTTTGTTTTTAGAATATGAGTTGATAAAAATATTGGACGTGCATAGATAGATAGCATTTTGATTGAATTTAGTGGGCCGCTCTGGCCCAAAATGCCAGGGCCGATTTTTGCCCCAGTCCAGCCCTGCTTATGAGTGCTCCAGCGGGAATGTTAAATGTTGTCAGTAGTGATATGTAGATATGAATGTGAATGAGGGCTCAGCTAGAGCGTCACTGCAGTTGCGGTGGTTCAGAACCTCTTAAAACTAAAAAGTCTAGTGTGAACATGGCATCGGGGTGTGGGCTGTGAGAGTGGAAATGTATCCTTTGTGTAGAGTGTGAATGTATTTGGAATAGATGTGGAGTGTAATAGGTTGGATGAGGGTCAGCTTCTGGAGCCAGCAGTCATGATTTCTATAATTGAGAAACAAAGAGAATCAGAAATTAAATCTTTACAACATAATATATGTACGGCAGACATGAAAAATTGCTTTAGCTGATATGCATGCGAGGTATCTTAATAAGGGCATGGGCAACTGTAAAATGGAAGAGCCTTTGTTAATGCATGGTCCGATAGCTTCGTTGACACTATGTGCAAGGATGGTAGGGGTGGGCATTCATCCCCCCACGGGATGGCAGATGGATGGAGAGCTGAGGATGTGAGGTGTGGCTTGTCTGGTGGTCCTGGAAGACTGGTACCTCTTGAAGACTGAGCAGGTGAAGTCATAGTGGAGTTTAAACTTCTATTCATAGCAGTAAAGCAAGAAATAAATTTTCTTGCCATTTCATATCCTATCAATTGACCATTATAAGCTTATGGCACTTGTGTATGGACATATGAGTTACTCATATAATCTTCTTATAATTAAACAGCTATCGGATGATTTTTTAAAAAATAAATTAATTTAATTTGTATTTATTTATTTATTATTTATTTGTTTAATTATTTGTTAATAATTTATTTTAATATATCAACTGTATATTAGTAAAAACTGTTAATGGAATGTTAGTAAATGGCTTTACTTTAATCCATGAATAACATTGTGTTGGAATCTTAACTAAAGTAAAATCACAAGCATATTTGGCCCAATTCTTCATAAAGACTTTGCGACAGAGTAAAAAGACAGGGCAGGACCATCTCCAGTTTTATAGAGCTCATTGGAAGGTAACGCTTCTCTTTACAGCTATTGGCTTAAAGAAGTGTCAATCAGGCCGTGCAAAAGATACAAAAAGCCCGGCGGCCATTTTGTTGATCAAATCACTATTGTTTATGACTTGAGATACTGCTCTGCTGAACGTATTTCAGCAAACAGCTGTTAAATGTTATGGATCTGTGGACAAACAGGAAGCTTTAGAGGTAAGTGTTGTTTAAGTTGTTTTTGAAATTGTTGGAGTTATAGTTGTTTTTGAAGTATTAGTAGTAGTAATGGTTGTTCCGGGTTGTGGATTAACTGCTGATTGTGATGCAGAGCGGTCTTCAAGACAAAGATGGTTAAAGTAAGATACTCTGGTTATTTATAGAGGTGAAGGAGTCATCTGATTGGTAAATCAGTGTTTGCTAATGTGGACCAGGTGCTATAAATCATAAGCACATGCTCCTCTCGAAATTAGTTTATAAATATACCACTTAAATTCAGTTATTTCACAACATACAAGAAACAACAAATTAATAAATCTGGATTGTTTCCTGGATTAAAATGAAAGCATTACAAAATGCAAACAGGAAGATGGAAACAATTTTGTGCACCAAAATATGTCATTACTCAAAAAATCATTGAAATGTAAAAAAGTTGGTAAAGTTGGTTTTATATTCGCACATTCGTTCATTTAGAGGTCTCTATATTGTTTACGATGTTACTTTGAATATTCGATCGGAATTAGCATGCAAGTGTGACTTGAAAACAACATTAACACTGTAGATTTGACTGTGAACAATGTTGTACTTTGATAGTCATTGGCTGCTAATATGATTTCGCTGTTTAGAGCTTGCAAATAATACTTTTATGAAATTATATTATTATGGGAAAAGTCAGAATGTGTGAATATAAAACCAACTTTACCTCTTTAATTCTTGCTACCAGGGCACATTCTCAAGCTGCTGCAATGATCATCCAGTTCTTTTAAGAAGCAGCATAAACTGAGCTATAGGTGCCATGTGTGTCACTATAAAAACAACATGATTCAGATGATTCTGAGCATGTACAACTACATCTCAAGAGCTTTTATATTATATTAGTCTTCAGTTTTTTTTAGTGTTAACTTTTTTTTGCAATAATTCTACAACACTGTCAGATAAATATGTACTAATAAGGTACATTAGGTATCACTGTGCCTTTAAAGGTCCATGACAGGCCCTTATTTTGTACCCTGTATGAAATATAAGATCTAAACTAGAGGTTCGGAAAGGTCCCTTTCAGGGTACCATTACAGTGATGGGTATTTGTACTCGTATTATGTAGTATGCCAGGGTCTTTTAACAGTGGACATATGTGTGTGTGTTTCTCCACCGATCTCACCTGTCATCTGAAGTCTTTTCCAAAACTGGTTTTATTTTCTAAAATGGTTCTGTTTAACCAGTTGAACGTCTAAATAAACACTACTGTATGATGATTCAGGAGATAGAGTTACAGAGCTTCTGCTCAAGACAGAATTAAAGTATATAAACAAGAAACATCTACATTATTTCTGGTTAGTAAGAGCCACTTAAAAAAGTGGCAATCAATTTTCAATATTTAGCTTTCTGAAATGTGATTTATTTTTTTTTACAGGGTAATTGCATTATTCAAATAAATAATAAATGCTTAGGTCCATATGTTAATTGTGAAACTAATGCAGATGTTGTTGCTCTTGTTGTTGTCTTGTTCTGTAGCTGTGAATAGGTGAAGCACCATGGCGAATGTTAAACAGCTGCTCGACAACTCACTGGATGAACTGTTAGAAGCTGAACTAAAGAAGTTTCAGCGGTGCTTAGTAAATGACCATAGAGATATTTCAAAAGCTGAAATGGAGAATGCAGACAGGTTGGATACAGTGGATAAGATGGTGTCATGTTTTGGATCAGAAAGAGCTGTGAAGATCACAGTGGACACCCTGAGGAAAATAAAGCAGAATCAATTGGCTGAAGAGCTGGAGAATACACAGAAGCAAGGTAATGTTTAATTCCTTGTCAAAATTTAGAAATGTGATAATTTAATTCCATGTAAAACCCTGTCCTAGCAATTTTTTTTGAGTCAGATGTATTGTCATAACATTTATTGCACAGCTTCAGATGTCTTAAATTCAGCATTGCTATGGACAACAGTGATGGTCAATCATGATGCTAATGCATGTAAATGGGTGCCTAAATTTCACATGATCAACATTTATATGTTTGTCTTAGTTCATCTAAATTTTTTTATATGTGTAATTGTTTTTTTTTTTTCATAAAGGGAAGCTTGAGGGCATAATCATGTTTTACTTAGTTTTTTTCCTCTCTCTTGTAAAGGTGCAGCTTCAGAGACCTGTAAATCCCCTCCTGTTGATTACACAAACACCAGCCGTGAACTAAAGGAGAAGTTAAAGGAGGACTATAAGCAGATATTGCTTGGTAATTCACAGACGGGTCACCAGAAGTACCTGGATGATATTTACACTGATCTATATGTGGTGGAGAACAAGACTGGAGGAAGAGAAAATGACCATGAGGTGATACAGATAGAGTCAAAACACAACCAACAGACAGCCAAGGATAAACCACTCAAGTGTAACGACATATTTAAAGTTCAGCCTGACATCGAACAAAACAGAAGAGTCCTGACACTGGGGATCGCAGGAGTGGGAAAGACTGTCTCTGTCAACAAATTCATCCTTGACTGGGCTGAAGAAAAAGACAATCAGGAAATAGTCTTCATATTTCCACTGCCGTTCCGTAGACTGAATTTGATTAAAGAAGAAAAGTACAGTCTCATAGGTCTGCTTAACAAGTACTTCTTTAGTAGACCGGGAGGACTGAGCTCTCTTCCTGAAGAACATTGCAAGGTCATGTTCATCTTTGATGGACTGGATGAATATCGCTTTGAATTGAACTTTGAAGAGGATTATGGCTTTACTGATGTTGATAAGGAAATGACAGTGAGTGAGATAGTAGTAAATCTCTTAAAGAGACAGCTGCTTCGCTCTTCCCTTATCTGGATCACATCCAGACCAGCAGCAGCCAGTCTGATACCCCAAACCTACATTGATCAGGTAACTGAGTTGCGAGGATTCAATGATGAGCAGAAGGAGCAGTACTTCATCAAAAACAGCAGTCTTGAGGTTGCTGGAAACATCATCAGTCACATCAGGAAATTCAGGAGTCTGTACATCATGTGCCACATCCCTGTCTTCTGCTGGATCTCTCTCACTGTTCTTCAGCCTCTGCTGGGTCAAGAGAGCAATGAAAAAACACCCACAACTCTCACAGAGATGTACATCAACTTCTTACTGTCTCAAAAGCAACAGATGAAAGAAAAATACAGCAACAACTCTGAACCTAAAGCCAAGGCCTGGTCTTTTGAAGACATTGTTCTGAAGCTGGGGAAACTGGCCTTTGAACAGCTGGAGGAAGGACAACTGATTTTCTGCAAAACAGATCTGGAGAAGTGTGGACTAGATGTCAAGGAAGGGTCTGTGTTCTCTGGATTATGTACTCGAATGTTTCAGGAGGAAAACCCCATTTCAGGGGAACAGGTTTACAGTTTTGTACATCTCAGCGTTCAGGAGTTCATTGCTGCTCTCTATGTGTTTTTCACTTACAACGACAAGAAAGAAAATCCATTTCTTGATTCCAGGAAAAAGGAGCTGACATGGAAACTCTCTACAAAGACCCTGTTTAAACTTCATAAGGATGCAGTCGAGAAAACTTTACAAAGCAAGAACGGACACCTGGACCTTTTCCTTCGGTTCCTGCTGGGTCTCTCACTGGAGTCTAATCAGAGTGGCCTGAAGCAGCTCCTCCCAGAACTGAAGCGCAAAACTGAAAACATCAAACACACGACTGACTATATCAAAGAGAAAATAAAGAAGGAGAAATCAGCAGAGAGGACCATCAACCTCTTCCACTGTCTGAATGAACTGAAAGATGACTTTGCAGAGGAACTCCAGAAGAGTCTGAGCTCTGGAAAACTTACAAGACAGGATCTGTCCTCTGCTCAGTGGTCGGCTCTGGTGTTTGTGCTCCTGATGTCAGAAGAGACTCAAGAGAAGTTTGAACTGCAGAAATACAGAAGATCTGATGAAGCACTGATGAGACTGATACCAGTGGTCAAAAACACCACAAGAGCACTGTGAGAGTTTTCTGTTTACACTTATGCCCATTTTACACATTGATTTGCAGCACATCTGCAACCCATGAGTCATATGTGTGCAGTGCAGAAACAGCACAGACTATTTGTGCTTTCACATCAAACATGTATCACTGATCTCCTGC
Organism: Danio rerio; assembly: GCF_052040795.2. NCBI lineage: Eukaryota > Metazoa > Chordata > Actinopteri > Cypriniformes > Danionidae > Danio > Danio rerio. The sequence goes on from NC_141024.2 coordinate 53,684,663, forward strand.
TGTATACAATATCTGTTCTCCTTATGTTTACTCCATTTTCAGACATTCTTTTCAATACTTTGATTCTTTTACACAATACAATAATATAATCTCACCTTTCTTTAACGCATATAGATATAGATGGTGTGCATTTCAAAACTGATAGCTCTAATATGTTAACATGAGTTTGGAAAAAATAGAAAGTTTTTAATAATGATAACTAATAATTAATTATCACACAAAAATGTAAATTGTTAAGTAAAGAATACTTTTATGTTTATTTTACTGCCTTGGATTCTCCCTTAAATTCAGTGTTTACAGAGTCCATATAGTGATTTTACCTTTGCCTTAACTAAAAGACAACATTCAAGTGTTTTTGTCTCTGCTCTGGATTAATAGGTAAATGCAAAATCATTATTTCTGTTTTTCCTCACAGGCTACAGTTCTGTAATCTCACTGTTCAGTCATGTGAGAGTTTGTCTTCAGCTCTACAATCCTCAAACTGTGTGCTGAGAGAGCTGGACCTGAGTAACAATGACCTGCAGGATTCAGGAGTGAAGTTTCTCTCTGATGGACTGAAGAGTCCAAACTGTAAACTGGAGACACTGAGGTCTGAATTCAAACACCTGATTGATTGATTGATTGATAGATTGACTGATTAATTATAATTATTATTTACATTAAGTGAATGACAAAAAATACACTGTAAATTTGATTTATGTTCTTATTTCTCAGATTGGTCATGTGTAATCTCACTGTTCAGAGTTGTGAGAGTTTGTCTTCAGCTTCACAATCCTCAAACTGTGTCCTGAGAGAGCTGGACCTGAGTAACAATGACCTGCAGGATTCAGGAGTGAAGCTTCTCTCTGATGGACTGAAGAGTCCAAACTGTAAACTGGAGACACTGAGGTAAATGATTCTCAACTCAACAATTACTACAAAACGATTTCTTAATAGCCCACATTATTTCATATTAGGGCTTTTTGTGTTGTCATGTTGCTGATTGGAGGAGCAGCAGGTAATCTTAGGGTTTATTGAATCAGAATGCAAAACTGAATACAGTGCAGCAGAAAGCCCACTGGTGTCCAGACACAGCCTCTGAGCTCCTGTAAATAGAAATGTTGAACACTTGCTCTGAGTTCTTCGTGCTCTTCTGCTTTGAAGCTGACACAGATGACTGGTGCTGTGTGTAGATGTTCTTTAACTTGACACAGAGTCTAAATATTACTGTGCTCAAGTGCGCAGTGCTTCAACAGACGTGAGGCGTAAGAGTAATTACAATCATAATGGTAATGAACTAACTGAACTCTCCTCATGTTGTCAGGTATATTAAATGTCGCCGTGTAGCTCATTAGTTTTAAGAAGACAAAGTCAAAAGTACAATTGAAAGAACACATGGAGCAAATCATGTCATCTAACATCTCCTGATCACTCCAGTTCACACACTTTCTATCTTTGAATATGTATTTTCTCTCACTGACTGCTGTTTACATGATGCACACTTTCCCTTACTGACATGTCATGTGCCTCGCTGATCAGCTTCTAATTGGCTGTTTCTGTTGCCAAGTGTCCAGCAGCAACAAGCACACATTGCTCTGTCACACACTGAACACACTTACAGTAGCAGCTCAATTAAGAGATGCAACGATTATAGATTTTGGTTTTTAGGATTAACGTCTGAGAAATAATCACGGTTTCATGGTTATCAAGATTATTTAGCAATCATTAATTTCAGAGCACTACTAGTTTAGAAAATCACATGAAAACTACACATTTTAGTGTTATTTACTGCTGCTCAGTAACCAAATAATACAGCACAAAATAACACTAAAAACAAACACTAGTCCATTTCCGTCCCTGTGCTTAACCCCTTCCACAGCGCCTCGACAAGGACACACTGAGGCACTGTTTTTTCCACATGTCAATATTTATGCAATTACATCAAAAAGGACAAAAGTAATCTTGAAAAACTACATCAGTTTAAAGCTACATCCCCTAAGAACCCATTGAAGCTAGTTGTTTTTCAATGGAAAGCTTATAAAGAATGCTAAATTTGTGCAAGTTTTGCAGAAAACGCTTATTAGATATATAGGCATACATATCATGTAATAACAGCACACACACGCATTCATTGCTGTACATCACAGTTTATTTTGAAAGGTAAGAGTCCACAGAAAAACATCCCATCAAGCACATTTAATCTACCGACACAATAGTGTTGAATTAAGGATGGTTATTCAGTTATTATAACGTTTCTGCCAAAGACCTATTGTTTACACCATTTTACCATGGTACTTACATGCAAAAACAGAGTCTTTGGAGTAAAAGACCCGTCGATGTCATAGCTTACAGTGTTACAGATAAAATGAGACCACAAACTAAATAAAAAGTCAAAGTTATAGTTACTAAAATCTAAACAAAGCCGAGTGTTTTGACCGTCTACAAGTCTCTAAGTCATTGGTAATAACAAGTAATACAACAAGTAATAATTTTACACTGAAAATAAACGAATTCAGTGCCAGAATAAATGCAGGAGCGCCAGAATAAATGTAGGAGCGCCAGAATAAATGCAGGAGTGTCAGAATAAATGCAGGAGCACCAGAATAAATGTAGGAGTGCCAGAATAAATGCAGGAGTGTCAGAATAAATGCAGGAGCACCAGAATAAACGCAGGAGCGCCAGAATAAATGCAGGAGTGTCAGAATAAATGTAGGAGCGCCCGAATAAATGTAGGAGCGCCAGAATAAATGCAGGAGTGTCAGAATAAATGCAGGAGAGCCAGAATAAACGCAGGAGCGCCAGAATAAATGCAGGAGAGCCAAAATAAATGCAGGAGCGCCAGAATAAATGCAGGAGGGCCAGAATAAATGCAGGAGCGCCAGAATAAATGCAGGAGCACCAGAATAAACGCAGGAGCGCCAGAATAAATGCAGGAGCTCCAGAAGAAACACAGGAGTGTCAGAATAAATGCAGGAGCTCCAGAATAAACGCAGGAGTGTCAGAATAAATGCAGGAGCTCCAGAATAAATGCAGGAGTGTCAGAATAAATGCAGGAGCTCCAGAATAAATGCAGGAGTGTCAGAATAAATGCAGGAGCGTCAGAATAAATGCAGGAGCACCAGAATAAACGCAGAAGCGCCAGAATAAATACAGGAGCGCCAGAATAAATGCAGGAGCGCCAGAATAAATGCAGGAGTGTCAGAATAAATGCAGGAGCTCCAGAATAAATGCAGGAGCACCAGAATAAACGCAGGAGCGCCAGAATAAATGCAGGAGCTCCAGAATAAACGCAGGAGTGTCAGAATAAATGCAGGAGCACCAGAATAAATGTAGGAGTGCCAGAATAAATGCAGGAGTGTCAGAATAAATGCAGGAGCACCAGAATAAACGCAGGAGCGCCAGAATAAATGCAGGAGTGTCAGAATAAATGTAGGAGCGCCCGAATAAATGTAGGAGCGCCAGAATAAATGCAGGAGTGTCAGAATAAATGCAGGAGAGCCAGAATAAACGCAGGAGCGCCAGAATAAATGCAGGAGAGCCAAAATAAATGCAGGAGCGCCAGAATAAATGCAGGAGGGCCAGAATAAATGCAGGAGCGCCAGAATAAATGCAGGAGCACCAGAATAAACGCAGGAGCGCCAGAATAAATGCAGGAGCTCCAGAAGAAACACAGGAGTGTCAGAATAAATGCAGGAGCTCCAGAATAAACGCAGGAGTGTCAGAATAAATGCAGGAGCTCCAGAATAAATGCAGGAGTGTCAGAATAAATGCAGGAGCTCCAGAATAAATGCAGGAGTGTCAGAATAAATGCAGGAGCGTCAGAATAAATGCAGGAGCACCAGAATAAACGCAGAAGCGCCAGAATAAATACAGGAGCGCCAGAATAAATGCAGGAGCGCCAGAATAAATGCAGGAGTGTCAGAATAAATGCAGGAGCTCCAGAATAAATGCAGGAGCACCAGAATAAACGCAGGAGCGCCAGAATAAATGCAGGAGCTCCAGAATAAACGCAGGAGTGTCAGAATAAATGCAGGAGCTCCAGAATAAACGTAGGAGTGTCAGAATAAATGCAGGAGCTCCAGAATAAACGCAGGAGTGTCAGAATAAATGCAGGAGCTCCAGAATAAACGTAGGAGTGTCAGAATAAATGCAGGAGCTCCAGAATAAATGCAGGAGTGTCAGAATAAATGCAGGAGCTCCAGAATAAACGCAGGAGTGTCAGAATAAATGTGTCACAACCAGCGATCGCTCCCCAGAGGATCGCTGGTTCTCACACGAACTCAGGACTTCATTTCCGCATTCCCCAGGACTACACATTCATACATGCACTGCTCCCAAACACGCACGCCTGCTCACTCATGTATCCTGATTGCAAGCACCAGCTGAGCCTGGTTCACAGACTGATTACATCCCATTCATAAGCCACCCTCTCACGCTACCAGTTTGCCGAGTCTTGTTTTCCTTGTGTAACATTACAACGCGTTTCCCTGTCTTGTTTCTCCGTGTATCGATCCTAGCCTAGTACCTTGTCTTCCTGTTTAGCTGCCTGCCTTTTGACCGTTTGCCTGTTTAACGTTTACGATTCTGGACTGCCTTCATATACCTGTTTGCACCTGATGACCATTGCTTGCCTGACTATTGAATAAACTGCATAGTGGATCTTACCTCCTGTGGTCTCCTGTCACTCCACCCCAGTCGTGGTAACAGAAGACTCGGCCGGAACATGGATCCAGCGGGTGTTCAAATCATGCGTCTCCGTCAGGAAGCCCGGTCAATAGAGGAGTACGTGGAGGACTTTATTAATCTGGCCCACCGTACCACCCTGAGTGAGGTATGCCTCATGATTTTCTTTCATGGCGGACTGTCCGAGTCCCTATACTCCAACATACCCTTGTATGGGCCCCAGTGGTCTTTGGTGAACTATATTGATCTAGCCCTGCAGATGAGTGGATCTTCCTTCACCATAGGAGAGGTGGACGAAAATCCAAATAATCTTTTGGGGGGGGGGCTGTAGAGAGCAAGACCCGCTGGCTACAGGGCTTGCGACCCATTGTCCACAGCCAGCTCACAAGATGGCCGCTCCCAGTCAGCCAGCTCACAAGATGGCTTCCAGTTCAAAGTCTGTTCCTGCTCCTGAAAGGCCATCTCCAGAGCTGCCATTCCCTCCAGTGCTGCCAGATCCTCCAGAGCTACCAGACCCTCCAGTGCTGCCAGACCCTCCAGTGCTGCCAGACCCTCCAGTGCTGCCAGACCCTCCAGTGCTGCCAGACCGTCCAGTGCTGCCAGACCGTCCAGTGCTGCCAGACCGTCCAGTGCTGCCAGATCCTCTAGAGCTGCCACCGCCAGAGCTGCCAACGCCTGAGCTGCCACCGCCAGAGCTGCCAGAGCCAACACCGCAGCCAACGCCTCAGCCAGAGCCGCCGCCGCAAACAGCGCCTCAACCAGAGCCTACGCCGCAGCCAGCGCCTCAGCCAAAGCCGACGTCGCAGCCAGCGCCTCAGCCAGAGCCGACGCCGCCGCCAGCGCCTCAGCCAGAGCCGACACCGCCGCCAGCGCCTCAGCCAGAGCCGACGCCGCCGCCTCAGCCAGAGCCGACGCCGCCGCCAGCGCCTCAGCCAGAGCCGCCGCCTGAGTTTCCCGAGTGGTCGCCGCCGCCGCCTGAGCTTCCCGAGTGGTCGCCGCCGCCTGAGCTTCCCGAGTGGTCGCCGCCGCCACCTGAGCTTCCCGAGTGGTTGCCGCCGCCGCCGCCTGGGCTTCCCGAGTGGTCACCGCCGCCGCCTGAGCTTCCCGAGTGGCCGCTGTCGCCGCCTGAGCTTCCCGAGTGTCCGTCGCTGCCCGAGCTACCCGAACGGCCACAGCTCCTCGCCCTGTCGGCGCCATCCAGACAGCTCACTCAGCCGGCATCATCCAGACTCCTCGCCTTGCCGATCCCAACCCGGCTCCTCGCCCTGTCGGCTCCCTACAAGCCTCAAACTCTGCCGGCTCCTCGCAGCACTCCAGGTCCTTCGCTGCCACACGATCCAGGACCACTGCAGCTCCACTCTCCGGGTTTTCCGCAGCTCCAGTCTCCAGGCCCTCCGCAGCTCCACGCCCCAGGTACGCCCCAGCTGCATGGTCCTGGCCCTCCAACCCTCCCCCTGTTCCGCCTCCGCTACGCCTCCCGCCTGAACAGTAGTGGAGTGTCTGGAATCCACTCCTAGAGGGGGGGCTATGTCACAACCAGCGATCGCTCCCCAGAGGATCGCTGGTTCTCACACGAACTCAGGACTTCATTTCCGCATTCCCCAGGACTACACATTCATACATGCACTGCTCCCATACACGCACGTCTGCTCACTCATGTATCCTGATTGCAAGCACCAGCTGAGCCTGGTTCACAGACTGATTACATCCCATTCATAAGCCACCCTCTCACGCTACCAGTTTGCCGAGTCTTGTTTTCCTTGTGTAACATTACAACGCGTTTCCCTGTCTTGTTTCTCCGTGTATCGATCCTAGCCTAGTACCTTGTCTTCCTGTTTAGCTGCCTGCCTTTTGACCATTTGCCTGTTTAACGTTTACGATTCTGGACTGCCTTCATATACCTGTTTGCACCTGATGACCATTGCTTGCCTGACTATTGAATAAACTGCATAGTGGATCTTACCTCCTGTGGTCTCCTGTCACTCCACCCCAGTCGTAGTAACAAAATGCTGGAGCTCCAGAATAAACGTAGGAGCGCCAGAATAAATGTAGGAGCGCCAGAATAAACATAGGAGCGCCAGAATAAATGCAGGAGCTCCAGAATAAATGCAGGAGCGCCAGAATAAACGTAGGAGCACCAGAATAAATGTAACAGCACAAAAATAAATGTAGGAGCACCACTGTGAATTGTTTATTAACAGATTTATTGTATTTTGAAAACATCATCAATCAGGACTAACAAAAGCCAGAAATGTTTATCTAACTAATTCTGTAATCATAATGACTTCTTGATATTTGTGCAGTAAATCCAAAAGGAATGTCTAATAATTAGAAAATATGATTGATGACGATGATGACAATAACACTAACAATAAATTGCATTCCTCATTATCAGGCTCCCTTCAATGTGCTTGAATGTGAGTTATCTGCTATAATAAGTCTGTTTACTGCTGTTTACTACTGTTACTTTATGAAAAAATAAATAAATCAAACAAAAATGAAGCATTGCAGTAAGAAATATTTATTTTGCACTATTAGTATAATAAATCATTCAATTCAATGCTGAAAGCTGCACAGCAGTCATGAGTATCTAAATAGAAAAATAAAAGAAAGGAAGAAACGTCTCACTTCTGTCACTCTTTAAATGTTTTGTGTCATTGTAATGCTCAGTCTCGTTATGCGCTGATTCACATTTTCCTGTGTTTGTGGAATAAAGCAGGCGAGTCAGCTGACCCAATATATGAGCAGGCAGAGCAGGATTCTCACGATGACCACCGGCTCAAAACCGTACAGTTATTCATCATGAGCCGCAGATTCAGTTTAAACTTAGTAAAGGCGAGTGTCTTTGGCGATGACGTGTCGAGTGTTAGATTTTACATTTAGCTGACATTTGTGCTGAACATGGAGATTCAGGCCATTAATCAGCTGAGACACTCTGAGTCTCTTAGCAATCTCTCTGAAATCACTCTCATGGCTGGCGGATCAACATTCACCTCATCATCGCTCTCATCGAAGCCATTGTTTGTAACTGTAGGTGGGTTTGCAAACCTGTGGGCTTTTCATTGTGTCTTCCTCAGCATTCAGCAATTTGCATTTTCTGTAGTCACAAAAGCTCTCTCCATTGGAAATAACAAACTTGCCTGAACTTGCCTTATATACCCACAGTTATAGTTAATCCAGTGTGTGTGGTTATTAGTGTAAAGCACGGCACATTGGGCATAACTTTGTTTGATTCGTGCAGAAAAAGGGTGTTGAGAAGCCTTTACGATTAATAAACCGTGATGAATTAAAGCATGTTTTATTGTGAAACCGGTTAACCATTGCATCCCTAACCACAATGCAGTGTTAACATTACAAATATGATGCTAACACCACTCCATAGCAGCACTTTATAACCCTGGGTAAAGTGCAGCGCTAACCCTGCTTTCAGATTACAAGTGTAAACGTGTCTTTTACAGCAGTGTGAACAGGTGATACCAGATGTGGAGCCCCTTTAGTGGATTGGCAGAAGAAACTAAACATCTGCAGGGCTGTGATTTATTCATATCTATAAAAATGTGTGTGTATTGAAGCAGATTGAAGATTCATTTATTTTCCTTCAGCTCAGTCTCTTATTTATCAGGGCTCATGTCTGACTGACAGGGGAATGTGACTGTGGGTCAGGTGATGAACACATTACAGTTTTTTACAATGGCTATGACACTTTTTTTTTTCAATATATTTAACAAGTTTCCTAAACTCTTAACACGGTTAGCACAACATCCGTCTTCATGGGCTATACAATTAACACATTTCTTGTTGCTTTGACACAAAATGCATCCAGTTAACACAAATTTAAAATGCTTGAACTTTTACACACAAACTCAACCAAAACCAAAACAACGTAAGTTTACAGTCCAATTTACAAATGCTTTCACACAGTATATCAGAACAGATAACACCATGTTCTAAACAGAACCTATATAGGCTAAAGCCACAGTAAACAGCTGTTCATATTGTCAATTGAAAAACAAATATATTCCCTGTATATAATATATATATATATATATATATATATATATATATATATATATATATATATATATATATATATATATATATAGTGCTGTCAATTGATTAAAAAAATGAACTAATTAATCGCACCTTTTTTAAAAAATTAATTGCGAAAGATCACAGTTAAAATACTGAAACTTGTAATTTTGGCTATTCAAATGTAAAATTAATGTAAACGCAAGACAAAAACTATTAAAATTCTAAATATAATTGTTTATTAGAATTAAAATTCAAAATATAATTGTTTAATAGAATTTTTGTTTAACTTGTAACACAGATTTCTTTATGTAAACACCATACCCACAATAAACCATCAAGATCCTGGCTTGACAGCCATATTTATTAAATAAATTAAAACACAGGCATGTTAATGACATTTTTCATCTTTGGCGAGGACGTGTCGGGTGTTAGATTAACACTCTCTCGGATGGCGGATCAACATTCACCTCATCATCGCTCTCATCGGTGCCATTGTTTGTAACTGTAGGTGGGTTTGCAAACCTGTGGACTTTTCATTGCGTCTTCCTCAAACTTCAGCCGTTTGCATTTTCTGCAGTCACAAAAGCTCTCTCCATTGGAAATAACAGACTTGCCTGAACTTGCCTTATATACCCACAGTCACAGTTAATCCAGTGTGTGTGGTTATAAATGTAAAGCGTGGCACAGTGGGCATTAGGATTAATAAACCGTAATGAATTAAAGCATGTTTAATAGTGAAACCGGTTAATCATTGCATCCCTAACCACAATGCAGTGTTGAAATTACAAATACGATGCTAACACCGCTCCATAGCAGCGCTTCATAACCCTGCGTAAAGTGCAGCGCTAACACTGCTTTCAGATTACAGGTTTGAACTAGTCTTTACCTGCTTTAACAGCAGTGTGAACAGTGTTACCAGATGTGGAGCCCCTTTAGTGGATTGGCAGAAGAAGAAACTAAACATCTGCAGGGCTGTGATTTATTCATATCTATACAAATGTGTGTGTGTTGAAGCAGATTAAAGATCATTCATTCATTTTCCTTCAGCTAAGTTTCTTATTGATCAGGGCTCGTGTCTGACTGACAGGGGAATGTGACTGTGGGTCAGGTGATGAACACATGAAGAGAGCGGGTTTGTGTTTGTCTGAGCTCATTTTGTTTTAGTCCACAACAGAAATCAGCTCATTTTCTGTTGTGTTTTATACATGACTTTAAGATGATCTTCTGGGCTCAAGTGTGACTTCTTCCTCCTCACAGCAGACTTTACAGCTTGATGTGGTGTATTATGAACAATGCCTTTGCTCTGTACACTTCTACAGATGATGTCGAGCCCTTCTTGAGTGTGTGTGTGTGTGTGTTTGCTGATGCGAGGGCTCGATCAATAAGGAGAGCTAATCAAGATGTGTGTGTTCATCACTGCTGTTGACATGAGCAGAAACAGCAGTCAGCATCTTCACAACACAAAGAGATGTGTGATTGTCCAACTGTGTGATGTGGACTGTTGCTGTGTTTGTAGATTGTCTGGCTGTATGGTGACAGAGGAAGGCTGTGGTTTTCTGTCTTCAGCTCTGACTTCAAACCCCTCACACCTGAGAGAGCTGGATCTGAGCTACAATCATCCAGGAGATTCAGGAGTCAAGCTGCTCTCTGAACAACTGGAGGATCCAAACTACACACTGGACAAACTCAAGTATGTGGAGCAGCACTGGCCTTGTGCTTTTACACTTAATGGCTTTAAAAAGACACTAGAAAGCTCTTTTGTGATCAGCTTCAGTTTTCTGTGAGGGTTATGGGGTGAGGACAGACAGAAGATACAGCTTGTAGAGTATTCCAGTCATGTCTATGAAGAGCAAATCATTGAGTGTGAAATGAATCTCCTCTGTAAATGTTGGAGTGTATTGGCTCAGTTACAGTGACATTAAGCGGGACACACTGTACAGTTTCAGCATTTGAGCTGAGCAGAGAAACTTCTTCCTCCATTTCTGCTGAAGAATCCTACAATATCAGGTCAGGAATAGGGTTGGGGATTGAAGATGGATTCAGATTCTGGAATCAGACACTTGGATTAATGTTCAGACTCTTGTTCTAAAATCAACATCTGGATTCCTCTTCTCTGTGCACACATGTGTATTTTTCACTTGCTAATCTGTCAGGAACTTGGGCGCTGGCGAGCAGCTTTAATAATCTGAACATAGTTTAGAGATGGACTGCAACATGTGCTCAAAGGCTGCATGTGCTGAAGAACGATGGCAAAGCTAAGTGTGATCACTGTAATAAATGAATGTTGCAGCAGGGTGTCTCCATCAACATGAGCAGTATCTGCGCTCGCTTCACCAACAGCAGAGGAAAAGAACGCACTGTGTTACATTCATTGTGCATCCCGGCTCAACCAACAAGTGTTGTGTGTTTTAGCTCAAGAGTTTGGAGCGTGTAGCTGAGCAGCTCAGTGCTAGCTTTAGCTTATTAGCTGAGGGGGAAACTAAACAGCTCATTCTTTTCATCTGTGTGTGTTTACAGTCTGGATCATGGAGGACACACGAGGATTACAGCAGGACTGCACAAATGTAGGACTACACACACACACACAGACAGACACTCTCTCTCACACACATGCATATACACACAAACACACACACGCACGTACGTACGCACACACACGTACATTCACGTGCACACACACTCACACACTTTCACACACACACACTCCCTCTCTCACACACACACAAACACAGACAGATACGCACACAAGCACACCCAAACACACACACAAGCACACACAGCTGTGGTTATAAATGTGTGTGTTCTTGTGTTCAGATGTCTGTTTCCTCACTCTGGATCCAAACACAGCAAACACTGAACTCATTCTGTCTGAGGAGAACAGAGAGGTGAAGTGTGTGAGAGAGGATCAGCCGTATCCTGATCATCCAGACAGATTTAATTATTATACTCAGGTGTTGTGCAGAGAGAGTGTGTGTGGACGCTGTTACTGGGAGATTGACTGGAGTGGACATGATGGTGTGGATATATCAGTTACATATAAGAGCATCAGGAGGAAGGGAAGAGGTGCTGAGTGTGAGTTTGGATGTAATGCTCAGTCCTGGAGTTTAAGCTGCTCTTCCTCCAGAGTCAAATTCAGACACAATAACACACACACTGATCTCCCAGTGGAGGCGCTCAGCAGGAGAATAGGAGTGTTTGTGGATGACAGTGCAGGAACTTTGAGCTTTTACAACATCTATAGAGACACAATGAGCCTCATCCACTCAGTCCAGACCACATTCACTGAGCCGCTCTGCCCTGGGTTTGGGTTTGGGGTTGGTATTTATACTGGATCATCAGTGAAACTGATCTAAAGACTGAGCAGAATCCTCTGCAGGAGCAGTCATCATGATGTGTGGGTGTGTTTGAGAGAGAAAGTGTGTAGGTGTGAGTGAAAGCGAAAGCGTGTGTTTGTGTGTGTCTGTGTGTGTAAGAGAGAGAGTGTGTTTGTGTGTGTGAGAGTGTGGGTGTATGTGCGAGTATGTATGTGTGTGTGTATGTGCGTGTGTGTGTATGTGCGTGTATGCACGTTTACTGCTGTATGTGTGCACGTGTTCACTGCTGTGTGTGTGTGTGCGCGCATGTGTGTGTCTTTCTGTGTGTGTGTGTTTTGTATGTGTGCGCGTGTGTGTGTGCGTGTCACTCTCTCTCTTTCTCTCTCTGTGTGTGCGTGTGTCTCTTTCTGTGTGTGTGTGTGTGTGTGTGTGTGTGTGTGAGAGAGAGAGACTTTTGACTTTTCACAACACCTTTAATGAACATTAAAATTATTTGAATACACCATCCAAAAAATTTAAAATTATTGTATATTTTTTACATAAATACATATTTTTTTAAAACATACAAACATTTACCAATTAAACACTAATTTTCCTGAATCACACACAGTCACCAAAACACCTCCAATACCCCATTTCCATTCAAAATACAGAATATTATTGACATGTTTGTAATATGTATATTCAATCACCAATCGCGACTCTACTAAGGATTTAAACAGAGGAATTATGTTTACATTTTCACCAGAATTTTTACATTGATGAGATTTTAGGATCACAAGCTTAGCTTGTCCAATTAAGAAATTGATAAGTGTGCATTTTTGCTGACAAGATTTCTTGTATCTGCAACCAAAAATGAATAGACTATTTGAAAAAATAAAGCCTAATCTTGCTGTCACCGACTCGGTCCCAGTCATTCCCCTCGCTGACCAGCAGAGGCCACCATCTCCGGACTTCTAACCATTACGTCATCCTTTCACTCTGACTCCAGCACACCTGTTCTCCATTCCACTAATGACCCACGTACCACATATAAGCAGCTCTCACTCACACCTCAGTGCGAAGTCTTGTTTAGCCCCGGCCAGCATTTCTGAGCGTTCTATCCTGCCTGATCTCCCGTTTACTACTACAGCCCGTTTCACGACTCTGCTCTGTCTTCTGCCTGCCCTCGACCAAAGCCTGTTTCCTCGGACTCTGATTCTCGCCGCCTGCCCCTGACTATAGCCTGTTACACGGACTCTGAATCACGCTGCCTGCCTCTGACCCAAGCCTGGTAATCACACTGTGTCTGTCATCTGCTACTTCCCCTTTGATGTGTATGTTGTATGTCCGCACAGCCGTGCGAGTTGTTGATGTTTAAGTGTGACTTAATAAATACTGCAAAATGGATCCCTCCGTGTCAGTCTCCCCGTTACAGAAGACTTCGCCCAACATGGATCCCGCAGCCATCCAGGTTTTGTCTCACGAAGTCACAGCTCAAGCTCAGGTATTGTCTACTCACCAACAACAACTAACACATCTAACTCAGTTGACAGACGAACTTGTGAAATCTCTACAAAACCTGCAAGCTGCTCCCACAGCGCAACTCACCGCCAACTACTCTCCGAGTCCACTTGTTGTTACACAACCCCCGATGACTTCCGGAGCTCGATTGGCATTCCCTGACAAGTTCTCAGGTAACCCAGCAAAATGTAAAGGCTTCCTGTTGCAATGTAAACTGTTTATCGCCCAACAGCCCCATCTGTTTAAGGACGATAATGGGAAAATTGCTTTTGTGTGCTCACTGCTCACTGGGAAAGCGCTAGACTGGGCTACTGCAGTTTGGCCAGACAGTACCCCGATATTTCCCTCGTTTAATGACTTTCTCAAACGTTTTTGCACTGTGTTCGATCATCCGGAGGGTGGTCGTAACGCTGGCGAGGAGCTATTGTGTATCCAACAGGGAGATCGCTCCGCAGCTGAGTTCGCACTGCAGTTCCGCACCCTGGCAGCGCAAACGGGCTGGGCTGATGATCCGCTTACTACGCTCTACAGAAAGGCTCTGAAACCAGAATTGCAGAAAGAGATGGCATGTCGTGACGAGGGAAAAACACTGGATCAACTAATTGAACTTTCCATAAGGTTAGACACTCTCCTCCGCACTCGCAACCCACTGTGCTCAATTGCTTCCAGTCCTGTATCCCCTGAGATCTCCGCTGAACCCATGCAATTGGGTAGAACCCGCCTGAACCCAGAGGAACGAGAACGACGGAGAAGAAATCACTTATGCATCTATTGCGGACTTCCAGGTCATACGAAGGTTTTATGTCCCAACAAGCCTCTCCCTAAAACCCTCTCGGTGAGTGCAACCACTATGTTCACGACCACTAATAATGTTATGAACTTGCCTGTCATTTTGAGAAATAATGGAGATGAAATTGAGACCATGGCCATGATCGATTCAGGAGCCGCTGGCAACTTTATCGACTACACGTTTGCCACCACTCACTCCATTCCTTTAACCTCCTGTGATTCCTCCTTAGCCATCACTGCTGTAGACGGGCGCCCATTGGGAGAGGGACGCATAAAATTCCAGACTCAACCAATCTCTCTTCAAACAGGCTCTCTCCATGAAGAGGAGATTTCCCTTCTTGCCATCGACTCCCCTAAGCACTCTGTAATTCTCGGGTTGCCATGGCTACAACTACATGACCCTCAAGTTTCCTGGAGAACTGGTGAGATCACAAAATGGAGCAATCAGTGCTTTACCCAATGTCTGCATTCTGTTTCCCCAGTCCAGATCAACACGATTACCAACACCGAAGACCCTGAACTCTGTCATGTTCCCGAGGCTTATCATGATTTAACTGAGGCATTTAATAAGCAGAAGGCTACCAAGCTCCCTCCACATCGTGAAAATGACTGTGCCATCGAACTCTTACCAGGCACCACGCCCCCTCGTGGTCGCATTTTCCCCCTCTCTCAACCTGAAACTGAAGCGATGAAGAACTACATCTCTGAGGAGCTAGAAAAGGGCTTTATCCGACCATCTACCTCACCAGCTTCAGCAGGCTTTTTCTTCGTAAAGAAGAAGGATGGTAGCTTACGCCCATGCATTGATTACCGAGGCTTAAATGAGATCACCGTCAAATACCGCTACCCCTTGCCATTGGTTCCAGCCGCCCTTGAGCAACTCCGATCCGCCCAGTATTTCACTAAGTTGGACCTCCGTAGTGCATATAACCTCATCCGCATACGACAGGGAGACGAGTGGAAAACCGGGTTCTCTACAATCGACGGCCACTATGAATACCTCGTTATGCCCTTCGGCCTAGCAAACAGTCCTTCCGTGTTCCAGGCTTTTGTAAATGAGGTATTTCGAGACATGCTCAACAAATGGGTCATAGTATACATTGACGACATCCTGGTCTACTCCAACTCACTATCTGAGCACATTCAGCACGTCAGGGCAGTGCTCAAACGCCTCATCCAGAATCAGTTATATGCAAAAATCTCCAAGTGTGAATTCCACCAAACTTGCATATCGTTCTTGGGTTACATCATCAGCCCCGAAGGCGTGGCCATGGACCAGCAAAAGGTCGACTCCATGACGCAATGGCCACAACCTGAAACCATCCGACAACTGCAACGATTCCTGGGTTTTGCCAACTTCTACAGGCGATTCATAAGGAATTTTAGTTCAGTTGCTGCTCCACTTACCGCCATGGTAAAGGCAAATAACGCTCGCCTAAAATGGAACCCAGACGCTATTCGAGCCTTTACTCAACTCAAAACCCGCTTCTCCAGTGCACCTATTCTGCGTCATCCTGATCCCGAACAACCCTTTATTGTTGAAATTGACGCATCCAACACTGGCATTGGAGCCATCCTGTCCCAAAGATCCCTAGTCACGAAGAAGCTCCATCCCTGTGCCTTCTACTCTCGCAAGCTCAACTCCGCTGAGCGGAACTACGATGTGGGAAATCGAGAACTCCTCGCCATGAAGGCGGCGTTAGAGGAGTGGAGACACTGGCTTGAAGGCGCCAAAGACCCTTTCACTGTCATCACCGATCATAAAAACTTGGAATATATCCGCTCCTGTAAAGGTCTGAACCCTAGACAGGCAAGATGGGCTCTGTTTTTCACACGATTCGACTTCCAAGTCACATATATCCCTGGTTCAAAAAACATCAAAGCAGACGCTCTTTCCCGCCTCTCAGACGATGAAACCTCAGAAAACAATGATGAACCCATTATCAAAGATCCTCTAATTGTCGCTCCCATCCAGTGGGACATCGAACACGAAATCCTTCAAGCCGCCGAAACCAGTTCCACGCCACAGTCCTGTCCAGAAAATAAGATCTTTGTTTCCCCGTCACTTCGGGAAAAGCTCATCTCCGAGGTACATGACCACCCCAGCTCCGGTCATCCAGGCAGCACAGCCACCGTGCAATTAATTCAATCCCGCTATTGGTGGCCATCCAAAAACAAAGATGTCATCAACTTCATAAACAAATGCTCACCCTGTCAGATGTCTAAACACTCCCGTCACCGTCCAGCTGGATTAATCCAACCCCTGGAGGTGCCACACCGTCCCTGGTCACACATCGCCATAAATTTCGTCACCGATCTACCCATATCTCAGGGCAAAACCACCATCCTCACAGTAATAGATCGATTTTCTAAATCCTGCCGTCTCATTCCCATACCCAAACTGCCTACAGCCATGGAAACAGCCGAATTACTCTGCGAATGTGTGTTCCGATACTATGGTCTCCCCGAAGACATCGTGTCGGATAGAGGTCCCCAGTTCACATCCCGACTCTGGTCAGCATTCTTTAAAAATCTCCAGGTGAATATTAGCCTAACATCCGGCTATCATCCCCAATCCAACGGGCAGACAGAGCGCTTGAACCAGGAGATTGGCAGATTCCTCCGCACATACTGTCACTCTAACCAGAATGAATGGGCTAAATTTCTTATGTGGGCAGAATATGCTCAAAATTCTTTGAGAAAGGCATCAACCGAGCTAACTCCATTTCAATGCGTACTGGGCTTCCAACCTCCTCTTTTTCCCTGGTCCGGCGAGACCTCCGAACTCCCCGCTGTGGACACCTGGTTCAAAAGCTGCGAAGAGGTTTGGAACGCAGCTCACACTCATCTCTCTCACGCCGTACGGCGTTTCAAGGAACAAGCCGATCGACACCGACGTCCTGGTCCCATGTATTCCCCAGGACAATGGGTATGGCTTTCCACCCGTGACTTGCGCCTCAGACTGCCCTGCAAGAAGCTCAGCCCCAGGTACGTGGGTCCTTTCCAAATTGAAAAGCAAATATCTCCTGTTTCGTTCAGACTGACACTCCCTAATCATTACCGTATTTCTCCCACTTTCCATGTCTCTCTGCTCAAGCCTGCTGTTGGTCCAGCCGAGGCGGATAGGGAGGTGGCAGCCGGTGAACAGGGTCCCCTGCCTCTCATGATCGATGGTGAGGAGGCCTACCAGATCCACGAAATCCTGAGATCCAGACGCCGGGGTGGACAACTCCAATATCTCATTGATTGGGAGGGGTACGGCCCGGAGGAGAGATCTTGGATTAACCGCAAGGACATCCTAGACACTACACTACTGGAAGAGTTCCACTCACAACATCCGGATATGCCGGCTCCTCGCCCCGTGGAAGACCCCGGCGTCGAGACTTGCCTCACTTCAGGAGCCGTTCGTTGGGGGTGGGCTCTGTCACCGACTCGGTCCCAGTCATTCCCCTCGCTGACCAGCAGAGGCCACCATCTCCGGACTTCTAACCATTACATCATCCTTTCACTCTGACTCCAGCACACCTGTTCTCCATTCCACTAATGACCCACGTACCACATATAAGCAGCTCTCACTCACACCTCAGTGCGAAGTCTTGTTTAGCCCCGGCCAGCATTTCTGAGCGTTCTATCCTGCCTGATCTCCCGTTTACTACTACAGCCCGTTTCACGACTCTGCTCTGTCTTCTGCCTGCCCTCGACCAAAGCCTGTTTCCTCGGACTCTGATTCTCGCCGCCTGCCCCTGACTATAGCCTGTTACACGGACTCTGAATCACGCTGCCTGCCTCTGACCCAAGCCTGGTAATCACACTGTGTCTGTCATCTGCTACTTCCCCTTTGATGTGTATGTTGTATGTCCGCACAGCCGTGCGAGTTGTTGATGTTTAAGTGTGACTTAATAAATACTGCAAAATGGATCCCTCTGTGTCAGTCTCCCCGTTACACTTGCAATCATATTCTCTAAAAGTTCAAGCAATGGTTTAAGCCTGACACAGTCACAGAACATATGGAGGACATTGTCGAGAGTGTTACAAAAAGGACATGCTGGTTGAACAGTCTCATTAATCTTGGACACAAAAGAATTTGAGGCTATAATACAATGTAGTATTCTCCACTGAATGTCCCCACATCTTTTGGAGGTAGGAGGCTTGTAAAGATGGATGGATATCAGTGGAAACAGAAAGCCAAGATCTCCTTTTAGTGTCTGGTCTTTGCAACAGCTGACCCAATTGTGAAATTTTCACACACATGTGGTATAAAACCTTTTTCTCAATGCAATTAAAATCCAATGCACCATACCCTTTCAGCAATTTTGTCTGGTTATTCTCATCAGATTCCCAATCTTAAAAAATAACTTTAAGTACAGGAAAAGACTGAGGCATAAATCCACTCCGTATAACATTATTAATGAAATCAGTAAAACTATGTGGAAAAGCTGCTTTAACATTCTTCATTAGACCTTCTATGATTCTTAATGAGTTTATCCCAGTTTGACTGGCAATTATATGTGCAGGTTTCCATTGGCCACCATTTAAATCAATCAGATCGATGACTTTTGTTTAGCCAGCATTCATACTTTTAGTAATTAAGGAGGATGGCACATTGTCTAACCGAAAAAGTGGATTAAAGAAAAGAGGCTCTAACACACCATAATGATCATCTTCATTTCTCAAAATTTCAAAACAACTCCAAAACTTAATCAATCCCAAATAAAACCTAAAAGGCAATGACTGCACTTTCTCCAAGAAATTCTTCTGCATTAAAAACAACTATTTTTCTAAACCGAACCCACCAATTTTCCTCAGTATATATGACCCAAATACAACCCAAGGCGCAGGTTCAGAGTTGTACAAAAGCTTTGGTAACACTTTATTTTGATGGTCCCCCTTTAGATAGTCTGTTGACCATAAGTTTCTTTTTAAGTTCTTATCGGTTTACTCTCAGCTGGGTAGTATCTGTAGATTGTCTTTTAAATGTTTCTAGGCAATCATTACAATGTCTACAACATGTAAACATTTATTAAACTTTGGGTAAGTTAAGTGTCACCAATATAGGTATGGTCAACAATGTATCAGTAGATGTGTAACAAATCTTCAACAGATGTTCAACAGAGTATCAGTAGATAAGCAACAAATCCTCAGCATTAAGGTTCTAGATGTTCAACAGTGTATCAGTAAATATGTACCAAATCTTCAACAAATGTTCAACAAAGTATCAGTAGATATGCAACAAATCCTCAACATTTATTAAACTTTTGATAAGTTACGTGCTACCAAATTAGGTTGTAGTGTATTACAGTGTATTAGTAGATATGCAACAAATCTTCAACAAGTTTTCAGTACATTTACCATCAAGATTTTTTTTTTGTTGTCAGTGTCTGCATGTAGTTGTTAATCAGTTTATGAATAGACCTTCAGTAAACATACAGATGCCTATAAGTAGCAACGCAACATAATTTAAAATGAACTTTAAACAAATATAAAGTTAGGGTTAGGTACAAATTTCATACATGTATTTGCTAACGTGTTCAACTAACTATTCGTTGCATTTAACCTAACTTTCAGTAGACAGTTAGTTTACTTTAAGTTACATTTATCTGCTCATCTGTTGTCACACTAGGACCATCAAAATGAAGTGAAAACCTAAGAAATGTGTTGAATGGCTGTAAGGAGCCAACATCACAGACAGCATGTTTACTATTCTGTAAATGTTCAGCAGATAGTCAACAGACAGGTAGTAGCAACACTGGTGCAAGTATTTGAAGACAGACACAACAGTACCACACATACAAAAACATGAAATAAATACCAGAGTCATTAGTTCCTTCATTGCTTTTAATGTATTGCTGTCAAAAATTTCAATAAATACAACTGAACATTAAATGGCTCTTGCTCGCTCTCTCTTTATATATATATATATATATATATATATATATATATATATATATATATATATATATATATATATATATATATACAACAATTCTGTCTGGTTCTCAAATCTGATTGGCTGATAGCCGTGATATATTTAAGTAATATCAGCACCCGTACAGCCTCTTTACCCTTTGTCAATTACTCCGCCCACATACAGCCAGCAGAAAGCAGACACTACAGATCTAAAGTTTAAAAGATGCTTGCTCAGCTGTTTAACTGTCAGCTTATGATTTGAATCCAATGCGGAAGAAAGTAGTTCCTCATACTAAAGGGTTTTTGAGACTCTCCATGTTTGATTTCATTTTTATATCCACAATTATGCCATCAAACTGTTGTATAAACGCAATATCACACTCGTAGCACTGCGATATGGCTGTATATCGGCACTAGTGGGGACACTAACGCACGCCTCCCACCAGTGCTGATATACAGCCATATCGCACTGCTACTCGTGTGATATTGCTCATATATATATATATATATATATATATATATATATATATATATATATATATATACATATATATATATATATATATATATATATATATATATATATATATATATATATATATATATATACACACACACACACACACACAGTTGAAATAAAGTCAGAATTATTAGCCCCCTTTTGATTTTTTTTCTTTTTTAAATATTTCCCAAATGATGTTTAACAGAGCAAGGAAATTTTCACAGTATGTCTGATAATATTTTTTCTTATGGAAAAAGTCTTATTTGTTTTATTTCGACTAGAATTAAAGCAGTTTTAATTTTTTTAAAATCATTTTTGGGACAAGATTGTTAGCCCCTTTAAGCTATTTTTTTCTGATTGTCTGCAGAACAAACCATTGATATACAATAACTTGCCTAAGTACCCTAACCTGCCTAGTTCACCTTATTAACCTAGTTAAGCCTTTAAATGTCACTTTAAGCTGTATAGAAGTGTCTTGAAAAATATCAAGTAAAATATTATTTACTGTCATCATGGCAAATAATAAATAAATCAGTTATTAGAAATAGGTTTTTAAAACTATTAGGCTTAGAAATGTGCTGAAACAATCTTCCCTCTATTAAACAGAAATTGGGGAAAAAATAAACGGGTGCTAATAATTCAGGGGGGCTAACAATTCTGACTTCAACTATATATATATATATATATATATATATATATATATATATATATATATATATATAAAGAGAGAGAGAGAGAGAGAGAGAGAGAGTTGAAGTCTGAATTATTAGGCCCCGTTTATTTTTTTCCACAATTTCTGTTTAATGGAGAGAAGATTTTATCAACACATTTCTTAACAAAATAGATTTAATAACTCTATTTATCTTTCCCATGATGACAGTACATAATATTTTACTAGATATTTTTCAAGACACTTCTATACAGCTTAAAGTGACATTTAAAAGCTGAACTAGGTTAATTAGGGTTACTTGGCAGGTTAGGGTAATTAGGCAAGTAATTGTGTAACGATGGTTCCCCTTCGGTTGGGGAACTTCAGTGCCATAAGTGGATGAAGTAGGATGAGAGTATTGAACGGGCCAATGAATGAAATTATAAGCACACCTGAAGCCAGCAGACGCCATCCTTTTCGCTTCAGATCCTTTCTGAGTGAGTCGATGAGGGTTCCTCTTGCTGATCAGCACTTCAGAGCGAACGAGTGTGTCTCCCGGTCCAGAGTGGGTCTTCGCGGTGGCAGACGGTCGAGCTGGGTTTCTCCCTTGCCTGCGGTTCTTTGGGTCCGGTCCTCCAGAGCGGTGCGTATTGTTGCAACTTTCCTAAAAGAGCAATACAGTCGTGCAGCACGTCCTTTTCAGGATGGCGCTCCGACTGTGCGTTTCTGGATGCGGGGGTTTCCTGGCTCCGGATGATGGACACGATCACTGCATTGCATGTTTGGGGGTCCAGCATGTTAATGCGGAGCTCGCGGGCGGTTCATATCGTCATTGCGATGCCATGACCGTTGCACAGCTAAGATCGTGGCTAACTTTTGCAAGAGAGCGAGCCACCCCAGTTGCCTTCTGTTCTAAAAAAGCACCGGGCGCTCGGGCAGATCTGAGGGTTTCAGCGGGAGATAATCCGCCGCCCACGGGCTCGCGGACCTCTCGCTCCTCACGGCGCTCCATCCAAGCTTCGGGTAGTGGGAGTGATCCGTCTAACCAGATGGTAGCTCTCACACTCGCTGACACCGGAGATCAGATGTCCTCCGCGGCATCGGAGGGTGGGCTTTCACTGTCCGACGAAGATCCGGACCCGCTCGCCCCCTCCGGGCAGGTGAGCGCTGTCAAATCGGATCCTGAAGCGGACATGTTAGCCGTGCTTTCCCGGGCTGCTTCGGCCGTGGGGTTGGAGATGGTTTATCCCCCAGCTCCGCAGCCGGACCGACTAGATGGGTGCTACGTAGAGGACCAGAAGGCCGAAGCCTTCGAAGCCTCTCGTCCCCTTCTTCCCGGAAGTGCACAGTAGGCTCACGCAGTCTTGGAGGGCACCTTTCTCTGCCCGTGCTGCGTGTGCCTCCGCCCTCACCGCCCTTGACGGCGGAGCTGCCAGGGGGTATGAGGCGATCCAGTCAGTGGAGCGCGCTATCGCGGTCAATCTTTGTCCGCGCGGCGCCTCTACAGGGCGGGGTTTGCCCCGCCTCCCGTCCAAAGCCTGTAGGTTGTCTGCCTCCCTCGGAGCCAGAGCTTATAAGGCTGCGGGCCAGGCTGCTTCTGCTTTGCACGCGATGGCCACCTACCAGCGCTACCAAGCGCAGGCGCTGGCCGAGCTGCACGAGGGCAGGTCCAACCCAAGCTTATTACATGAGCTGCGCACCGCGACCGACTATGCTCTTCGGACTACTAAGTCCGCCGCGTGTGCGCTGGGGAGGACGATGTCCACACTTGTGGTTCAGGAACGCCACCTCTGGCTAAACCTGGCCGATATGCGCGATGTTGACAAAGTTCGCTTTCTTGACTCGCCCATATCCCAGGCTGGCCTGTTCGGCGACACCGTCGGTGAATTCACCCAGGAATTCAAGGCGGTGAAAGAGCAGTCGGATGCGATGGGCCCGCCGAGCCATCCACCTCCACTGTTCCTCGCCGAGGGCGCCCGCCAACGAGTGCTGCCCCGCCCCCGCCTCCGGCCAAGCGGGCGCGGCGTACACCTCGAAAGCAGGCAGCCCCTCCTGCCCAGGGCGCCGTTAAGTCCGGTAAACGGACCGCGAAGCGTCCCTGAGACAGGCCATCCGGAGAAGAGGAAATTTGCTCTTTCCCTGCTGGAGGGCGGAGCCCCGATAACAACGGTACTTTTCAGTGCCACCAAAACATCAGTAAAAGAGCACTTTTTCCCTTCCCCGGATGTGACTGCACGAGTTCTGCCAGTCCTGGACGCGCTGCCTTCCGGCTCGCAGACTCTACGTGCTTCGCCAGTGGCTCACGAGCGCTGGGGGGACGGTCTCCCTTCCCTCAGCCCTCCAGCCCCCTCTCCGGAGTCAGGGTGCGGAGCCAGAGCGAATCGCTCTCCTCCAGCTCTTCCACGGGACCCTCCTGCTTCCCGGATCAGCACACCCACTCCGCGCTGCCCCACCGCATGTACGTCAGCGATTGTAGCGATGACTCCATTAGCGAGGGCTCTGCCTGCCTGGTTAGCGCGGGCCAGCCCCTCTCGGTGGCTCATACGCACAATCAGACTCGGTTACGCGATTCAGTTCGCGAAACGGCCCCCCAAGTTTACGGGCGTGTATTTCTCCAGGGTCAACCCCCTGTCCGCCCCTGTCTTGCGAGAGGAGATTGCTGCCCTCCTGGCGAAGGGTGCAATCGAGCCGGTTCCTCCAGCCGAGATGGAGAGTGGGTTTTACAGCCCATACTTCATCGTACCCAAAAAGAGCGGTGGGTCACGGCCAATCCTAGATCTGCACGTTTTGAACCACTGTCTGCACAGGCTGCCGTTCAGAATGCTCACGCAGAGGCGCATTCTCCAATGCGTTCGTCCTCAGGATTGGTTTGCAGCCATAGACCTGAAGGACGCGTATTTCCATGTCTCCATTCTTCCACGCCACCGCCAATTTCTGCGGTTTGCATTCGTGGGTCGAGCGTGGCAGTACAAGGTCCTCCCCTCGGGCTCTCTCTGTCTCCGCGGGTCTTCACCAAACTCGCGGAGGGTGCCCTAGCGCCCCTTCGGCTCGCGGGCATTCGCATACTCAATTATCTCGACGACTGGCTGATTTTAGCCCACTCGCGGGAGCAATTGATTATGCACAGGGACAAGGTGCTTCGGCATCTCCGCCTACTGGGGCTTCAGGTCAACCGAGAAAAGAGCAAACTCGCCCCCGTGCAGAGGATTTCTTTTCTCGGGATGGAGCTGGACTCGATCACCATGGTAGCGCACCTCTCCGAGGAACGCGCTCGCCTGTTGCTGAACTGTCTGAGGGAGCTTGACAGCAAACTAGTGGTCCCACTGAAGTTCTTTCAGAGTCTCCTGGGGCATATGGCATCCGCAGCCGCCGTCACGCCGCTCGGGTTGCTCCATATGAGACCACTTCAGCACTGGCTTCACGATCGGGTCCCCAGACGCGCATGGCACGCGGGCACACACCGGGTCTCGGTTACTGCGCTGTGTCGCCGCGCCCTCAGCCCTTGGAACGACCCCTCGTTCCTACAGGCCGGTGTGCCTCTAGGACAGGCGTCCAGCCATGTTGTCGTTTCAACAGACACTTCCAACACGGGTTGGGGGGCCGTGTGTCGCGGGCATGCGGCTGCTGGCCTGTGGAAGGGTGCCCAGCTGCATTGGCATATCAATCGCCTAGAGCTGTTGGCAGTGTTCCTCGCTCTCCACCGCTTTTTACCGGTGCTGGAGCGGCAACACGTGCTGGTCAGGATGGACAGTATGGCGGCGGCGGCATATATCAACCGCATGGGGGGTATGCGCTCTCGCCGCATGTCTCAGCTCGCCCGCCGTCTGCTCCTCTGGAGTCACCCGCGGCTGAAATCGCTGCGCGCCATTCACGTTCCAGGCACGCTCAATCGTGCAGCCGATGCGCTCTCACGACAGCTGTTACGCCCTGGAGAATGGAGACTCCACCCCGAGTCTGTTCAGCTGATATGGGCGCGATTCGGGGAAGACCACATTGATCTGTTTGCTTCCCCCGAGAACGCTCACTGCCAGTTGTTTTTTTCCCTGACCGAGGGCTCTCTCGTCACGGATGCACTGGCCCACAGCTGGCCTCGGGGCATGCGCAAGTATGCGTTTCCCCCAGTGAGCCTGCTCGCGCAGTTTCTGTGCAAGGTCAGGGAGGACGAGGAACAGGTTCTGCTAGTTGCGCCCCTTTGGCCCAACCGGACCTGGATATCAGAGCTCTCACTCCTCGCAACGGCCCTCCCCTGGCGGATCCCTTTGAGAGAGGACCTACTCTCTCAGGGACAGGGCACCATCTGGCACCCTCGCCCCGATCTTTGGAACCTCCACGTGTGGTCCCTAGACGCGAGGAAAACTTAGGTAACCTACCGACTGCGGTGGTTAATACCATCACTCAGGCTAGAGCCCCCTCCACGAGGTGCGCCTACGCCCTGAAGTGGAGTCTATTCACTGAATGGCGAATCAGTATCTCTAAGATTTCTGTCCCTGAAGACAGCTCTGCTGGTTGCGTTGGCCTCCATCAAGAGGGTCGGGGACCTGGAGGCATTTTCGGTCAGTGACTCGTGCCTGGAATTCGGGCCGGATTACTCTCACGTCATCCTGAGACCCCGCCCCGGTTATGTGCCCAAGGTTCCTACCACCCCCTTTAGAGATCAGGTAGTGAACCTGCAAGCGCTGCCCCCGGAGGAGGCAGACCCAGCCCTTTCTTTACTTTGTCCAGTTCGCGCTCTGCGCATTTATGTGGACCGTACTCAGAATTTTAGATCATCTAAGCAGCTCTTTGTCTGTTATGGCGGTCGGCAGCAGGGAAGTGTCGTATCGAAACAAAGATTATCCCACTGGATTGTGGATGCCATTTCACTCGCTTATTCGAGTCGAGGTCAGCCGTGTCCCCCGGGAGTACGTGCACACTCCACTCGGAGCGTTGCATCCTCTTGGGCACGTGCATGCGACGCCTCTCTAACAGACATCTGTAGAGCTGCGGGCTGGGCGACACCCAACACATTTGCAAGGTTTTACAATCTGCGAGTGGAGCCGGTTTCCTCAAGGGTATTAGGTAACCCTTTGGTGATTGAGGAGACAACTCGGTAGGGTGTTGAAACACGCTTGCTGCGCCATTCTCCCTAACACGGAGGTACGTGCGCCTTTTTATCTGTCAGTAAAGTTCCCCGTCAGGTGAGCCCTGCAGATTCCTCCGTGGCCCCCAGCACTGACTCAGCGGAGGAGTCACTTGCTGGCTATGAGTACTCCCCCTTTTTAGGGCTAGTCCATATGTAAATTCTGCCATCTATCCCCCCCTTGGGTAACGGATGGCCTCCGCAGCGTCCTCCCTATCGGGATTGCACGCTTCCCAACGTACTGTCGTATTTCCTAGAATTATCTAGATGCTCACGACTTCCCAAAAAATATATCTAAATCCGTAAAACTTCTGTTGAAGTAGGATAAATTAGGGCCAGGGACACGTTGGAGGACCGCGCCCCCCATGATGTGGGTGCGTCACGCTTGCTTGACTATCTCCTCATCGGGGGTGTTGGTAAGGTGCAGTCATTATGGCGCTTTCCATACTTCTCCCATCGTGGATTTCATCCACTTATGGCACTGAAGTTCCCCAACCGAAGGGGAACGTTCGAGGTTACAGAAGTAACCCTTCGTTCCCCGAGGAGGGGAACGGAAGTGCCATACTCTGTCGCCATAATGACTGTCCCTTAGCTGTTTGAAAGTCTCTTCAGCTTAAAAGGATGGCGTCTCCTGGCTTCAGGTGTGCTTATATGCTGAGATAATTGCAGATGCCGCACACCTGCGCAAGCTTACGCTGCCAATTAATTTCATTCATTGGCCCGTTCAATACTCTCCAGACAAGCGGCTTCTGATCCGAATCCTCCCATCGTGGATTTCATCCACTTATGGCACTTCCGTTCCCCTCCTCGGGGAACGAAGGGTTACTTCTGTAACCTCGAACGTTTGTTCTGTAGATGGTTTGTTCTGTAAAAAAAATATATAGCTTTAAGGGGCTAATAATTTTCACCTTAAAATGGATTTCAAAAATTCAAAACTGCTTTTATTCTAGCCAAAATAAAACAAATAAGACTTTCTCCAGAAGAAAAAAATATTATTAGACATACTGTGAATATTTCCTGAATCCGTTAAAACATCATTTTCAAACAAAATTCAAAGGGGGGCTAATAATTCTGACCTTAATTGTATACACACACACTGGTAGAGCTGACTGATGTCATGTATAAGCCTTCCAAGAATCCCTTGTTTGTGTTTCCTACCCAACCAATAAGTCCATTCTATATATATTAGATGGTTTTTCAGCGACTTTTCTGTCCGGTTTGCACACTGTTAAAAATTGTCCCGTTAAAAAACAGTAAAATTCTGGCAGCTGCAGTTGCCAGCAATGTACTGTTATTTTACAGTATGTTGCTGTAAAAATACATGGACTACATTGATTTACACAATACTCAAGTGAACTCATTTTGCTCACTGAAAGCAACTGCCTCAACTTGGTCAACTGCTGAATGAGTTTATGAAGTAATGTGCTATACATGCTTAGAAGCATACTTATAATGATAACTTATTTTAGTTAATTAGAAAAGTTCGGTTTAACTCTAATGTCTTATTTTTCACAACAGCACACATACATGTAAATCTGGAACTACCAGAGAGATTCTGACTGCATCAGCAACTAAACAGCCGCTATCTTTAAATAGAGAAACATGCAGAATAACATCAGCAGCTCATTGTTCATCTTTAACTCATACACTGGCTCTACTCTCCTCCACAACGGTGACAGACAGAAGAAATTAGCTTCAGGTTTTACAGTAAAATACTGTTTTTTCCTTGATTTAACGGTAATCTACTGGCAGCTGTGGTTGCCAGCAATCTACTGTTTTTTTACAGTCTATTTCCGTAGTGTAAATTAACAGTATATTACTGTTAAAATACATTTTACACTGTGTTTTTAACTCTCACACCTTTAACCCTTTAAACCCCAGAGCATATACTTCAGTTTTTATTGAAGTGTCCACACTACTGAGTGTTCAAGAAACATGGAGCAAAGCTGAAGTAAATTCATTAATTAACTGACTAATTAAATGATAATTGAGGATTAACAATGAACAAATGAAGAAATACTGAAGGGAAAAAACAAGAACAGAACATACAAAACTTTAGTCACAGCTTTATAATGAAATAACCTGAAGAACAACAAATGATTAAATCATTTAAATGATCAGCGGATGATTAAACAACTCTACAAACATCGTCACCAGCTACACTTATTACTTAATACATGTATTTTTGTATAACATCTACTAAAGTTCTTCTTGAGGGAAAGGTTAACATTTTACATCACCATCATGGAGAACAGAGTTTGCTTTAGTTGGGCTCTCAGCCCTGTCACTTTTAACATTTATATATCTTGGCTGCTGCAATTGTTAAGAACTTTGTTTAAAAAGCTGCTTTGTTGAGGCAAGTCAGCCAAAAACCTAAATAAGATCTGGTGATGTTCATGTTGCTATTAAATGGCAGAGTCTGTTCTCATTTAGTATAATAAAATTTACTGCTCCTATTCAATGTTTAATCTATTGTTTTACATTATATGTCTATATATGGCAATGATTTCTAGAAGTTTTTCAGAATGTCTTGGACAATAACACTGCTCTATGGTGTAAATCGCACTCAAAAAGACATCAATAATCAGCATATGAACCTCAGTAATGGTGACAACTAACAAAATTAACAGTTTAACTCACAAACAGGCAACTGAAAGTCTAAACATAAACAACAGCAGAATCAAACGCAAATAAAGAAAACTGTTAGACCATTATACAACATTTATTTGTACCGCAATGCATGCTGGGATATTTGTACCGTGCCACTCCCAGCATGCATTGCAGCATGAAACATTTGAGATGTTACCATTGTTGAGATACAAGGTCAGATTCATAAGGTCTGAGTGTGTAATTGTCATAACTGAACTGTTTTTGTATGTTATTTCTTAACTGTTAAGTAATTACGGAGATATCTTTTCTGTTTCCACTTCTCATTAATTAAATTAATACCTGCAACTAAGCATAAAATTTATTGCATGAGGCCCTTCTTCCAGATTTATAACAAAATTTTTATCAGAACTAATTTCAGACAAATAGATTTCTCTATTTATTAACTTTCCAACTTGATTGCTATAATACAAGCATTTTGTTAATTCTTTATTACAGTAATTGGAGAGTCTGAATTAATGAGTTCAAGGGTGAAGAGCCCAACTAAATCAGCCCCTCACTCTATTACGGTGACACAAAAAAACACATTAATTTCTGTTGGATCTCAATGGGAATAGTATGGAAGTCAAATCAGTCAGTAATAAGTGTGTCTGCTGTTGTTTGTGGAGTTGTTTAATGATCCTCTGCTGAGACTGAAGCTGTTTTATTTTACTTGATTTTATTTAATGCTGTAACTGACGTCACTGTTTGTGTTTCTTGTTTATTTTCTTCAGTAATTGTAATTATTAACAGCAGGTGTTCATCAGTGTCTGAATTCACTCATTAGTGTTCATTAAAACTGTCAGGTGAACTATATTAGTTAACTAGTGTATGAAATAGTGAACAAGGACACAAAGTGTGATTTCAAACACAGACTTCAAAACATCGAATCTGAACTCTGTTAGCTCACAGCTCTGCAGTTGGTTACTTTCTCGAAAACAAAAATGTTACCCAGAAAGCACTGTTTTTAACAGAATATTACTGTTTTAGTGAAAAAACATTATTTTACCGTAGAATCTGACCGTTTTTTAACAGCAATTTTTTACAGTGTGGTATTTTTACGTAAAATCAAAAAAAAAAAAAAGAAAAACAGCTAAACAGTTTTTGTGTCACCATTGTGGAGGATAATAGCGTCTCTGTTTAAGTCCAAGATGAACTGAGAATATTTGATGTCATGCTGCAGCTTCTTTTCTTAAAAGGTAACTGTGTAGTTACTAATGCAGTCAAAATCTGTTTGCTAGTTGCATTCACACATAAACACATTGTTTCATCTAAAGACTTTACTTTTTTGGCACTAAGCTATGATTTTGTAAAATGAACATTGTATTAGTTCATGAAATATGGTTATTTTTTGTAAATTTATACAGTTGTATAAAACTTCCATGTTTTTCACAGAAAGATTCTGGCAACCACAGCTGCTGGTATTTTTTCGGAAATTTAACAGATATTTTACACAATAAGAGTTTGCTAATTAACACTCTGTTGGTGTTGACAATGTTAACACTTTCAAAAGTGTTATTTTTAACACATAGTGGTTCCCATATACACTGTAAAAAATTGCTGTTAAAAAACGGTCAGATTCTACGGTAAAATAATGTTTTTTCACTAAAACAGTAATATTCTGTTAAAAACAGTGCTTTCTGGGTAACATTTTTGTTTTCGAGAAAGTAACCAACTGCAGAAAACTGTGAGCGAACAGAGTTCAGATTCGATGTTTTGAAGTCTGTGTTTGAAATCACGCTTTGTGTCCTTGTTTACTATTTCATACACTAGTTAACTAATATAGTTCACCTGACAGTTTTAATGAACACTAATGAGTGAATTCAGACACTGATGAACACCTGCTGTTAATAATCACAATTACTGAAGAAAATAAACAAGAAATACAAACAGTGACTTGAGTTACAGCATTAAATAAAATCAAATAAAATAAAACAGCTTCAGTCTCAGCAGAGGATCATTAAACAACTCCACAAACAACAGCAGACACACTTATTACTGACTGATTTGACTTCCATACTATTCTCATTGAGATCCAACAGAAATTAAGGTGTTTTTTGTGTCACCGTAATGGAGTGAGGGGCTGGTTTAGTTGGGCTCTTCACCCTCGATCTCATTTAAGAAGACTTTCCAACTGCTGTAATACAGAGTTTACAAAATGTTTGTATTATAGCAATAAAGTTGGGACGTCAATAAATAGAGAAATCTATTTGTCTGAAATTAGTTCTTATAAATGTTTTGGTATATAACTGGAAGAAGGGCCTCATGCAATAGATTTTATGCTTAGTTGCAGGTATTAATTTAATTAATGAGAAGTGGAAACAGAAAAGATATCTCCGTAATTACTTAACAGTTAAGAAATAACATACAAAAACAGTTCAGTTATGACACATACACACTCAGACCTCATGAATCTGACCTTGTATCTCAACAATGGTAACATCTCAAATGTTTCATGCTGCAATGCATGCTGGGAGTGGCACTGTACAAATATCCCAGCATGCATTGCGGTATGAATAAATGTTGTATAATGGTCTAACAGTTTTCTTTATTTGTGTTTGATTCTGCTGTTGTTTATGTTTAGACTTTCAGTTGCCTGTTTGTGAGTTAAACTGTTAATTTTGTTAGTTGTCACCATTATTGAGGTTCATATGCTGATTATTGATGTCTCTTTGAGTGCGATTTACACCATAGAGCAGTGTTATTGTCCAAGATATTCTTAAAAACTTCCAGAAATCATTGCCAAATATATACATATAATGTAAACAATAGATTTAACATTGAATAGGAGCAGTAAATTTTATTATTCGAAATGAGAACAGACTCTGCCATTTAATAGCAACATGAACATCACCAGATCTTATTTAGGTTTTTGGCTGGCTTTCCACAACAAAGGAGCTTTTCAAACAAAGTTCTTAACAATTGCAGCAGCCACGATATATAAAAATTAAATATGACAGGGCTAAGAGCCCAACTAAAGCAAACTCTGTTCTCCATGATGGTGACGTAAAACTTTCACTTTTTCTCAAGAAGAACTTTAGTAGATGTTATACAAAAATACATGTATTAAGTAATAAATGTAGCTGGTGATGATGTTTGTAGAGTTGTTTAATCATCCGCTGATCATTTAAATGATTTAATCATTTGTTGTTCTTCAGGTTATTTCATTATAAAGCTGTGACTAAAGTTTTGTATGTTCTGTTCTTGTTTTTTCCCTTCAGTATTTCTTCATTTGTTCATTGTTAATCCTCAATTATCATTTAATTCGTCAGTTAATTAATGAATTTACTTCAGCTTTGCTCCATGTTTCTTGAACACTCAGTAGTGTGGACACTTCAATAAAAACTGAAGTATATGCTCTGGGGTTTAAAGGGTTAAAGGTGTGAGAGGTAAAAACACAGTGTAAAAATGTATTTTAACAGTAATATACTGTTAATTTACACAACGGAAGTAGACTGTAAAAAAAACAGTAGATTGCTGGCAACCACAGCTGCCATTAGATTACTGTTAAATCAAGGAAAAACAGTATTTTACTGTAAAACCTGAAGCTAATTTTTTCTGTCTGTCACCGTTGTGGAGGAGAGTAGAGCCAGTGTATGAGTTAAAGATGAACAATGAACTGCTGATGTTATTCTGCATGTTTCTCTATTTAAAGATAGTGGCTGTTTAGTTGCTGATGCAGTCAGAATCTCTCTGGTGATTCCAGATTTACATGTATGTGTGCTGTTGTGAGAAATAAGACATTAGAGTTAAACC
Organism: Danio rerio; assembly: GCF_052040795.2. NCBI lineage: Eukaryota > Metazoa > Chordata > Actinopteri > Cypriniformes > Danionidae > Danio > Danio rerio. The sequence continues at coordinate 53,717,542 of NC_141024.2, forward strand.
GAACTTTTCTAATTAACTAAAATAAGTTATCATTATAAGTATGCTTCTAAGCATGTATAGCACATTACTTCATAAACTCATTCAGCAGTTGACCAAGTTGAGGCAGTTGCTTTCAGTGAGCAAAATGAGTTCACTTGAGTATTGTGTAAATCAATGTAGTCCATGTATTTTTACAGCAACATACTGTAAAATAACAGTACATTGCTGGCAACTGCAGCTGCCAGTATTTTACTTTTTTTTAACGGGACAATTTTTAACAGTGTAAACTATGAGGGAGTGTTAATTTTAACTCTAAGGTAGTTAAATCTACTATCTAAAATTTGCTGTGCATGAACATTTCGTTCATTTTAAACGAATCTTCAATATGATTTGGGAACTACAAGTCCTCTCAGGGAGTGATTTGTTAATTCGCGCGTGCGTACATTTGTGCAGGTGGTATCGTTATTTCAAGTCTTCATCACATTTCGTGTCGTTCATCGTGGAAAGGCAGAAACCAATCATATGCGTTTACAGTCGAAAAAGATTTGATCCGTTCACCTCTCGAGTCCTCTATCGGGTCTGAGCCATTCGTTCCTCACGGGCCAATAATACGCGTTTAGAGCCGAAAAATTGGACAATTGGTCTGATTGGACATCCTGGGGGTCCAGCACAGTGGCCTAGCACCAGCCGCTTGGTTGAGGCCATTTGTACAAAGCTGTGTGCCGTTCACAAGTCCACTTCCAAGAAGGCTGGTGTTCGCACGCCCAGGTGGTCTAAAATACTGACCGATTACCACCACATCCGGGATCTGGTGCTTGGCAGTCGCAGGCTGATGGATGAAACAGTGATCCAGCTTTTTGAGCTAAACCAGAAGACGCTTATTCAGTGGTAAGCAAAGCACATTATTTTCTTTAAATTACCTGAATACTTCTAAATTAATATATATGAATAATACATATCATTTATAATCAGGTTTCAACGGAGGCAAAAGGATCAGGAAATGAGTGTACTCACTCAGGGACTGACTCCACTTGATCCAATTGCTGTGGCAGATACGCAGCTTCCTTTGCCGAGGGAAAAATTGGACGAGGCACCATCAACATCAGGCCCCAAACACCATTTGTCTTTCCTCCAAATAAAGAAGGACAGGTCGACCTGGTCGAAAGTCTGCTTCTGCAACCACCACAGTTTGCTCCTTCCTGCCGGATGCCACCACGGTGTGCTCCTTTCCACCGGCCCCCACGACGGAATGCCCCATCGCGCCAACCCCCACCACAGTCTGCCACATTGCACCGGCCCCTACCATGGTGTGCCTTGTCACACCGACCTTCACCACAGTGCGCCCCATCTCGCCAGCCTCCACCACAGTGTTCCCCATCATACCAGCCTCCACCACAGTGCGCCCTATTGCGCTGGCCCCCACCACAGTGCGCCCCATTGTGTCTGCCCCCACCACGGTGTGCTCCTTTCCACCCACCCCCAGCACGGTGTGCCCCATAGCACCACCCCCCATAGCACCAGGTGTTGTGCAGCCCATTTCAGGACCTGGATCATTGTTTGGCACACTTGTTTTTAACCCAGACATGAGTGTGTCAATGGTGATTCCATCATGTGCTGCACCAACATCCAGTGCAGTCCCAGCTTCACCTGCACCTGCTGTTCCTCCACCTGCTCCACCTGCACCTGCTGTTCCTCCACCTGCACCTGCTCCACCTGCACCTGCTGTTCCTCCACCTGCACCTGCTCGCAGACGGGAACAGGAGAAGGAAAGTGGAGTCCACAAAAGGAAGTATGTGCGTGCGGTTACTTTTAATGTTTGCAGCAAATGTGGGCAACCAAAGACTAAGGAGTTTGGCCATAGCCGATTTGGTAATGCCACATTTTGCCTGCAAATTTCAAATGGCAAATCCTTAGAGAACTGGTTGGCAGAACAGCGCCAGCAAAATAAAGGACAAACTCCAGCTCCAGAATAAAGGACAAATTGCTGTATATATTTTTGTAAATGTTACATGGGTACTCTCTCTCTCTCTCTCATTTTATTTAATTTTTGTGTGTTAATATTTAGCATTTTAAAGTGGCACTTATAGGCCCACTCTTATTTTGTCTTGTGTGTACTTATTTAATATTTGTGTGCATTTTATGTAAAAATATATTTATATTTCTTAAAAAAATAACATTTTATACATTGCTTAAATACTATATTTTATATATTATGTGCCCCCACTCTTGCGTTTTATTATTTATTTATATTATTGTTTAATATATTGTGTATATAAAAATAAATATATATATATAGAGAGTTGTTTTTATATAATGTGTATAATAAATAAATATATTTATATATAGTATTGTTTTAATATATTATATGTGCATAATAAATAAATATATATTGTATTGTTTTTATTTATTGTATATTATATAGTTTATATATTAAGATATGTTTTTATTTTGTTTTTTATATTTTTTAAATTGTTTTGCGATTTTAATATTTGTATTCATTTTAATAAACCATTTTGCATATTACTTGTTTTTGTGTGCATTCATTTAAAGTTATTACATAAAGAAATATAACATATATTAATATATACATATATATATATATATATATATATATATATATATATATATATATATATATATATATATATATATATATATATATATAGTATAGTATATATTTATATATTAATACATAAATATATATAATATACTTATATATACATAAACATGCATACATATGTTTAAGTGAAACATTTTCATTCATTTTTAATTAACGTAATATGCTTTTTAAGAACAATATCCACATAATAATAGTAATATCAATATAATTGCCTGTGTTACGTCAATAAAATTTCAATAAGAGCGCAGCTGATTGGCTTCGCTGAAACCGACACTGATTGGATATTGTGTTACACAGATTGTGTGTTCGAATCCAGCACGCAAAAAATTACATTTAGAATGACATGCAATATGCAACCAAAATACCACATTATGCACAGTCACAAAGCCACGAACACTACTGCAAGCGAAATTTGTCGCATTTTTCCATTTTTTTGCGGCTTGTTCGCTTGCGAGTGAGCGAGATGATTGGACCCCTTCCTATGCTAAGCGAGCGCTCTACCATTTGAGCTAATTCCCCTTGGAAAAATTAAAATCGGTAGTTTTTGGTGTGGTCAAAAAAAAAAAAATAAAAGATCACATCTGCTCTGTGGTGGCCTCTTTGCCCTGCCCGCCGTTTAGTCGTCAAATTGCCTGGAATAGAGCGCTTTTCTTTTGAAGGCCCTACCTATTCCTGCTCCAGTAAACGTGTTAGGAGCCCTGCATGCCGAATGACTCAGAATGACTCAGTTACTCAGAAATCAATGCACATTGGCACCACCTTGGATTGACATTCTGCTACTTTCCTGCAAGGCTGTTTTTTTTTTTATTCATTCCCTACAGCTCTGACAGCACCACACAACAAGCTTGAGGTTCCATGGTGTAATGGTGACCACTCTGGACTCTGAATCCAGCAATCTGAGTTCAAATTTCAGTGGGACCTCTTATTTTGCCAGCACCGCACAAAAAAAGCTGGAATAGAATGTTAATCTCTTGAAGGCCAGGGAATGACAGTTACTCTGGGCTTTCTAGTGCTTTAGGCAGGAAGTGGCCGGTTAGATCAGCTGGTTAGACTATGGTGCTAATAACGGCAAGGTTGTGGATTCCATCCCTGTACTGGCCGAGCTCTTACTCTCTTAGGCCTCAGATGCATTTAAGGGCTCTGCTCGGTCTTACACACGTCTATGCTGCAGAAAAACAATGAAATGGCAGCTGAAATAGCTCAGTTGGGAGAGTGTTAGACTGAAGATCTAAAGGACCCTGGTTAGATCCAGGCTTTGGTAAAGTAGTGTTGTTTTTCTGTTTTGGGCACAAGAGTTAGGTGACCGAAAGTCACCCAAAAAGCCTAGCTGCTGCACCCTTAAGTCCAACTGCTTCCACTTGACCAAAAAGCTATCTTACTTCCAAATGGTCACGTCGCTTCTGGTGATGATTGAATCAAGAGAGTTTCACTTTAAACCTTTTCGCTTTAAAAAGGCATGAAAACAGAGGTGGAGAATGCAGGCATTTTCCCGCTAGCTCTCGCATCCAAAGCGAGCGCTTTACCATTTGAGCTAATTCCCCTCAGAACAATCAAAAAATTGGCGATTTTCGACGTGGTCAAATTAGAAAAAAAAGAAAATTTGCTCTGTGGTGGCCTCTTTGCCCTACCTGCCGTTTAGTCGTCAAATTGCCTGGAATAGTGCGCTTTTCTTTTAAAGGCCCTACCTGGTCCTGCTCCAGTAAACGTGTGATGAGCCCTGCATACCGAATGACGAGTTACTCAGAAATCAATGCGCATTGGCACTGCCTTGTATTGACATTTTGCTACCTTCTGGCAAGGCCGTTTTTTTTTTTTTTTTTTACATTTTTTTTTTTTAGCCCAGGCAGCACCAACCAGAAGACTTGAGGTTCCATGATGTAATGGTTAGCACTCTGGACTTTGAATCCAGCGATCCGAGTTCAAATCTCGGTGGGACCTTGTTTTTTTACCAGCACCGCACAAAAAAAAGCTGGAGTAGCATTCTTATCTCTTGAAGGCCGGAAAATGACAGTTACTCTCAGATTTTTAGCAATTATGGTGGCAAGTGGCCGGTTAGCTCAGCTGGTTAGAGCGTGGTGTTAATAACGCCAGGGGCGCGGGTCCAATCCCAGTAATGGCCAAACTTTTACCCTTTAAGGCCTCAGAAGCATTTCAGGATTCTGCTTAGTCTCACAGACATGAATGCTACAGGATACTTGTGAAAGGGCAGACGAAATAGCTCTGTTGGGAGAGCATTAGACTTAAGATTTATAGGTCCCTGGTCCGATCCTGGGTTTCAGCAAAACTGTGCTGTTGTTCTATTTTGTGCACAAGCGTTGGGTGACTGAAAGTCACCCAAAAAGCCTAGCTGCTTCACCCCTTAAGTCCACCTGCTTCCACTTTTTTACCAGCACCGCACAAAAAAAGCTGGAATAGCATTCTTATCTCTTGAAGGCCGGAGAATGACATTTATACTGAGCTTTTTAGCAAACATGGCAGAAAGTGGCTGGTTAGCTCAGCTGGTTAGAGCGTGGTGCTAATAATGCCAAGGTCGCGGGTTCGAACTTCGTACTGGATAAACTTTTACCCTTTAAGGCCTCAGAGGCATTTCAGGATTCTGCTTAGTCTAAGAGACATGTATGATACTTTGAAATAGCAGCTGAAATAGTTCAGTTGGGAAAGCGTTAGACTGAAGATCTAAAGGTCCCTGGTTCGATCCCGGGTTTCGGCAAAACAGTGCTGTTGTTCTATTTTGTGCACAAGGGGCAGGTGACTGAGTCACCCAAAAAGCCTAGCTGCTTCACCCTTAAGTCCACCTGCTTCCACTTGACCAAAACGCTATCTTCCTCCCAGATAGTCACATTGCTTCTGGCGATGATTCCAATGGCCTGATCGACAGCACTCTATAATGCTATGTATTTAGCGCTTTGATGTACCACTGCGGACACGCTGCTGAATAAAAGAAAACTGTGACTTGATAGGGCTTCTGAAGGCTTGCAATGATATGTACTACAAACCGTAGTTGACAACGGCAAAGAAAAAAAAATGGCTACAACCGGCAAAGCTGACGTAAGTAGTTTCGCTTTAAACCCTCAAGGTGCCACCAGCTTTGCAAAAAAAGCCAATGTAAAAAGGCATGAAAACAGAGGTGGAGAATGCAGGCATTGTTTCCGCTACCTCTAGCATGTAAAGCGAGTGCTTAACCATTTGAGCTAATTCCCCTCAGAGCAATCAAAAATTGGCGATTTTCGACGTCGTCAAATTAGAAAAAAAAGATCACATTTGCTCTGTGGTGGCCTCTTTGCCCTGCCTGCCGTGTAGTCGTCAAAATGCCTGGAATAGTGCGCTTTTCTTTTGAAGGCCCTAACTGGTCCTGCTCCAGTAAACGTGTGAGGAGCCCTGCATGCCAAATGACGAGTTACTCAGAAATCAATGCACATTGGCACTGCCTTGTATTGACATTCTGCTACTTTCTGGCAAGGCCGTTTTTTTTTTTTTTTTTTTTTTTACATTTTTTTCTCTTTAGCCCGGGCAGCACCAACCAGAAGGCTTGAGGTTCCATGGTGTAATGGTTAGCACTCTGGACTCTGAATCCAGCGATTTGAGTTCAAATCTTGGTGGGACCTTGTTTTTTTACCAGCACCGCACAAAAAAAGCTGGAATAGCATTCTTATCTCTTGAAGGCCGGAAAATGACAGTTACTCTGAGCTTTTTAGGAAACATGGCAGAAAGTGGCCGGTTAGCTCAGCTGGTTAGAGCGTGGTGCTAATAACGCCAAGGTCGCGGGTTCGATCCCCGTACTGGCCAAGCTTTTACCCTTTAAGGCCTCAGAGGCATTTCAGGATTCTGCTTAGTCTCACAGACATGAATGCTGCAGGATACTTGTGAAAGGGCAGACGAAATAGCTCTGTTGGGCGAGCATTAGACTTAAGATTTAAAGGTCCCTGCTCCGATTCTGGGTTTCAGCAAAACAGTGCTGTTGTTCTATTTTGTGCACAAGGGTCAGGTGACTGAAAGTCACCCAAAAAGCCTAGCTGCTTCACCCTTAAGTCCACCTGCTTCCACTTGACCAAAACGCTATCTTCCTCCCAGATAGTCACATTGCTTCTGGCGATGATTCCAATGGCCTGATCGACAGCACTCTATAATGCTATGTATTTAGCGCTTTGATGTCCCACTGCGGACACGCTGCTGAATAAAAGAAAAATGTGACTTGATAGGGCTTCTGAAGGCTTGCAATGATATGTACTACATGGAAACCGGCAAAGCTGACGTAAGTAGTTTCGCTTTAAACCCTCAAGGTGCCACCAGCTTTGCAAAAAAAGCCAATGTAAAAAGGCATGAAAACAGAGGTGGAGAATGCAGGCATTGTTCCCGCTACCTCTAGCATGTAAAGCGAGCGCTTAACCATTTGAGCTAATTCCCCTCAGAGCAATCAAAAATTGGCGATTTTCGACGTGGTCAAATTAGAAAAAAAAGATCACATTTGCTCTGTGGTGGCCTCTTTGCCCTGCCTGCCGTTTAGTCGTCAAAATGCCTGGAATAGTGCGCTTTTCTTTTGAAGGCCCTACCTGGTCCTGCTCCAGTAAACGTGTGAGGAGCCCTGCATGCCGAATGACGAGTTACTCAGAAATCAATGCACATTGGCACTGCCTTGTATTGACATTTTGCTACCTTCTGGCAAGGCCGTTTATTATTTGTTTTTTTTTACATTTTCTTTTTAGCCCGGGCAGCACCAATCAGAAGACTTGAGGTTCCATGGTGTAATGGTTAGCACTCTGGACTTTGAATCCAGTGATCTGAGTTCAAATCTCGGTGGGACCTTGTTTTTTTTACCAGCACCGCACAAAAAAAGCTGGAATAGCATTCTTATCTCTTGAAGGCCGGAAAATGACAGTTACTCTGAGCTTTTTAGAAAACATGGCAAAAAGTGGCCGGTAAGCTCAGCTGGTTAGAGCGTGGTGCTAATAACGCCAAGGTCGCGGGTTTGATCCCTGTACTGCCCAAGCTTTTACCCTTTAAGACCTCAGAGGCATTTCAGGATTCTGCTTAGTCTCACAGACATGAATGCTGCAGGATACATGTGAAAGGGCAGACGAAATAGCTCTGTTGGGCGAGCATTAGACTTAAGATTTAAAGGTCCCTTGTCCGATCCTGGGTTTCAGCAAAACAGTGCTGTTGTTCTATTTTGTGCACAAGGGTCAGGTGACTGAAAGTCACCCAAAAAGCCTAGCTGCTTCACCCTTAAGTCCACCTGCTTCCACTTGACCAAAACGCTATCTTCCTCCCAGATAGTCACATTATTTCATGTTACGCACCGTCTAGGGATGGTGCACAACATGAAAGACAAGACAACAAAATGAATTCAAAGATTTATTGGGGTTTGAATTCGGGAGCTGACAAGGCCAAAATAACAAACAAAAATTCCTTTATATTAAATCTCTAACTTACCTGATCAAAAATAAAAGAAAAGAAAGTACAATTCACTTCCCTAACTACCTAACTCAAAAACAGAGGCCAAAAGGTTTTACAAAGAAAATGGCATCAAACTCCTTACTATCCCAATATATACACTATTTACAATCTATTTACAAAAACAGGCAACCATATTTGAAGGACAATCCAAAATCAATGTCAGCAGGCAACAAAGGTCAAACAAGCCGGTGGAACAAAGTATCATGAACAAAGCAAACACTAAAACAAACAGTACTCACAATTCTCAATATAAACTCAGAAGTCAAACAAAACAAACAGTACTCACAAATCTCAATATTCTCTCAGAAGTCAAACAAAGCAAACAGTACTCACAAATCTCAATATTCTCAGTCCTAACACATCCAAAAACTCTGCACTATACCACAATCAAACATTTCAACAAACACAAGCAAGTGACCAAAAACAAGATGGCTGCCAAGGAAGTGGTGTCATGGCTTTTTAAAACACTGTAGGCCAATCAGGATCAAGCAAGCTGGAAGTGGCCAATTAGATGTGTTCTAAGCAAACAGGAACAAGAAAAAAACAGATGAGACAAGACAAACATAGGATTGTAACATTCTGGCGATGATTCCAATGGCCTGATCGACAGCACTCTATAATGCTATGTATTTAGCGCTTTGATGTCCCACTGCGGACACGCTGCTGAATAAAAGAAAACTGTGACTTGATAGGGCTTCTGAAGGCTTGCAATGATATGTACGACACGGAAACCGGCAAAGCTGACGAAAGTTGTTTCGCTTTAAACCCTCAAGGTGCCACCAGCTTTGCAAAAAAAGCCAATGTAAAAAGGCATTAAAAACCGAGGTGGAGAATGCAGACATTGTTCCCGCTACCTCTAGCATGTAAAGCGAGCGCTTAACCATTTGAGCTAATTCTACTCAGAGCAATCAAAAATTGGCAATTTTCGATGTGGTCAAAATAGAAAAAAAAGATCAAATTTGCTCTTTGCCTGCCTTTTTTTTTTTTTTTTTTACATTTTTATCTCTTTAGCCCGGGCAGCACCAATCAGAAGACTTGAGGTTCCATGGTGTAATGGTTAGCACTCTGGACTCTGAATTCAACGATCCGAGTTCAAATCTCGGCGGGACCTTGTTTTTTTTTTTACCAGCACCGCACAAGAGCCTTTTTATGCATGTGCAAAGTAACTGAGTAGAAATCATAGTAAATTTTGCTTCCCCCCACTGTCTTAGATGAAACTGTGTTTGGAAGTATCATATCCAGAGGTTTTTTCTTTTAGTGTTAGGACTAAGTTGGCCAGAGCACCTGTCTTGGGACAAGCAGGTGCTAGATTCAAATCCAAACTGCACCTTCCCCTCAGATTATGGCAGAGTGGCTTTCTGATCTGAAACTCTTTCAATGGCCAATAGCATATGTTTGTCCTGATTTCCATTTTCCGAGCTGACTCTGGGTTTGGATGTAATGAATCTGAAGGTTCCAAAAAAACACTTAACACATGATTTAGGATAGAATAAATAAAAATAAATTCATGCACTTTTTGCTTTGATCTTGAACAGAGGCCAGGTTACCGGTCAGGTTTGAGACATGATCATCCAGACTCTTAAAGACCGCGTCTGTCTTGTCAGCATTTTCTGCATCCTGACATGCTGGTTTTTGTTGTGTATTATTTTTTCTTCTTCGATTTTTGTTATCGGGCAAATGTCTCTTACTGCGAATTTCCGTGGCGCTGTGGCTTAGCTGGTCAAAGCGCCTGTCTTGTAAACAGGAGATCCTGGGCTCAAATCCCAGCAGCGCCTTAGTCCAGGTGGTGCGTGTGCTTGTTTTATGGAGCTCACCGGAATGAATTATAAAATTGTATAGCTTTGAGGCGTAATGAATAGTGCGACAAATAGAGTTAAACAACCTCTTTGCTTGCCATTTTAAAACTTGCTGTCTTTTTTTAGTCTCTGTGTGCAAAAACGTCTTGCCTCCTATTCAGCGTTGGCGCTGTGGCTTAGTTGGTCAAAGTTTTGTCTAGTAAACAGAAGATTCTGGGTTCAAATCCCAGCAGTGCCTAATGTCCAGGTTTCATGTTTGCTTTTTGTTAAGAGTAACGAGTGTTTACGCAGCGGGATGTTTAGCAGTCGGTTTCTTAACAAAATTCAAATCCTTAAGAACGCCGCTCGTTCAAGAGGGCTTTGGACCATGGCTTTATATAGCATAGTGTGGTAATGCCCAACCAATTGGACTTTAATATTTCAAGTCCAGACATTCCCACATGCAGCGCTACCGTTGTTAGTTTTTTTTTTTTTTTTTGGAATTAAACAATAAGCCCCTGTCAAGGTCGTTTGGTGCTTTGGCTTAGTTGGTCAAAGTGCCTGTCTATTAAACAGGAGATTCTGGCTTCGAATCCCAGCAGTGCCTTGTCCGCAGTTGGCTGTTCTTTCATGGGCCAGAGAGTACTAAAAAGTGCTTTCTGTGCAACAGTGCTAGATGAAGCAGAGCACTCAGGCTCTGTGGCGCAATGGATAGCGCATTGGACTTCTAGACTGTGAGCTGAGCCATTCAAAGGTTGAGGGATCGAGTCCCACCAGAGTTGCAAGCTTTGCTCTTTTTCTTCACTCACTTAAGGTGTGGTGCGTTTCTAACATTTTAGGCATCTGTCCATGCCGTTTTGCTTCTTTCTGTCATTGCGCAGTGCAGGCTCAGATACTAGGGGTACTCTACAATAAAGCCGATGACTTAATTGAGCTGTTTTAAATAAGGGAGATTAGAAAACGGTGTAGGGCCTAGTGGGCTTGAGGAATGACTCAAAGGCAAGCTGTGGTTTTGGGGAAAAGTAACTGCCACCTATTGTTGAGATCACCCCTTTTGGATTTGTCGTAGAAGAGCCTTTTTATGCATGTGCAAAGTAACTGAGTAGAAAGCATAGTAAATTTTGCTTCCCCCCCACTGTCTTAGATGAAACTGTGTTTGGAAGTATCATATCCAGAGGTTTTTTCTTTTAGTGTTAAGACTAAGTTGGCCAGAGCACCTGTCTTGGGAACAGCAGGTGCTAGGTACAAATCCAAACTGCACCTTTCCCTCAGATTATGGCAGAGTGGCTTTCTGATCTGAAACTCTTCCAATGGCCGATAGCATATGTTTGTCCTGATTTCCATTTTCCGAGCTGACTCTGGGTTTGGATGTAATGAAACTGGAGGTTCCAAAAAACACTTTACACATGATTAAGGATAGATTAAATAAAAATAAATTCACACATTTTTTGCTTTGATCTTGAACAGAGGCCAGGTTACCGGTCAGGTTTGAGACATGATCATCCAGACTCTAAAAGACCACGTCCGTCTTGTCAGCATTTTCTGCATCCTGACATGCTGGTTTTTGTTGTGTATTATTTTTTCTTCTTCGATTTTTGTTATCGGGCAAATGTCTCTAACTATGAATTTTTGTGGCGCTGTGGCTTAGCTGGTCAAAGCACCTGTCTTGTAAACGGGAGATCATGGGCTCAAATCTCAGCAGCGCCTTAGTGCAGGAGGTGCGTGTGCTTGTTTTATAGAGCTTACCGGAATGAATTATAAAATTGTATAGCTTTGAGGCGTAATGAATAGTGCGACAAATAGAGTTAAACAATTTCTTTGCTTGCCATTTTTAGACTCGCTGTGTATTTTTAGTCTATGTGTGCAAAAACGTCTTGCCTTCTTTTCAGCTGTGGTTTAGTTGGTCAAAGCGTCTGTCTTGTTAACAGGAGATCCTGGGTTCAAATCCCAGCAGTGCCTAATGTACAGGTGCCAGGGTGGCTTTTTGTTAAGAGTGCATGCAGCGCTACAGTTGTTAGTTATTTTTTCTTTTTTTGATTAAAAAAATTAGCCCTTGTCAAGGTCGTTTGGCACTGTAGCTTAGTTGGTCAAAGTGCCTGTCTTGTAAACAGGAGACCCTGGAATCAAGTTCCAGCAAAAGTGCAAAAGTGACTATCAGCTATTGTTGAGATCAAGCCTTTTGGATTTGTTGTACAAGAGCCTCTTTATGCACACACATACATACACACACACACACACACACACACACACACACACACACACACACACACACACACACGTGATATGGCTGAAAAAAATGTATACAGGGATTTTGACAAATTATTGACTATTATGAGATTTTAAATACAGTATGTCGAGACCAGTTGTAATTTCCATATGTTGCCATATATCATGCCATATATCAGCTTTCTATATGGGGAATTGCAGTGAGAAAAAAATGACAGTAAACCTACATTATGATGGAATGAGAATTAGCCACTAAATCAAAAAGTTACGAATTGCCATGAGATTGCGTTGGAATAAACTTAGTTTAGTGTATCCACTGTCTGTACTGTTCCCTCTACACTTATGTATAAACCATTATGAAACCTGTATCATATATTTTAAACAAAATTGACTGTAAAAGATTGTTTATTGTAACGATGTGCATCTTGTGTGCTGGTGATCTAAAGTTTGTTCCTGTAGTATTTATATGACAACAGGATTATGTGAACCAATGATCCTTCAAATGCAAGACTTCTTAAAGCAAATGAATGCAGCATGCAGAGTATTGAACACTGGAGAGTCTGTGTTTAAAGTAGTGAATGTTTCGAGTTTTGAAAATTGATAACAGGGTTCTGAAATTTGTGGCAAAACAAATGAAAAAAAAACTGTAATCTGGGGTTTCCACAGTGGAATGAACCGCCAACTTATCCAGCGTATGTTTTACACAGCAGATGCCCTTCCAACCACAACCCATCACTGGGAAACACACACACTTATTCAGAGACTCATACACTACAGTCAATTTTATCATACTCAATTCACCTATACTTCTTGCTGTGAGATAAGGTGCAACCCACTATGCCATGGCATCACCCATTAGCAGGGCTCGAAATTAACCTTTTTGCTTGGTAGCACTGGTGCTCATAACTTTAATAATGTAGGCGCATCAGCAAAAATGTAGTCGCACCCACCAATCATAAGCATCATTACTACAAGTTTTATACAAACATATTAATTGTAGTTGAAATCAACAGTATAAATGCAAGTGTGTGGAAAATATGCCTCGTCCCGTTATCTCAAGAAAATACATTTTTATAACATAACTGAGCAAGGGCGTGGGGACTGGGGACGAGTCACCCCCGCCAAGAATGAATATTGTTTATATATATATATATATATATATATATATATATATATATATATATATATATATATATATATATATATATATATATATATATATTGCTATTTATTATTTAACTGCTATTAAAATGTATAATTAACTAATCCTCTCTTCTTACAATTTATTAAGTTAAATTAAATGGTCATGCGGTTAGCCAAGGGGGGTCAAGTGGTTTGAAAGACCAACAGTTGGATTATTATTATTATTATGTTTGAATTTATCTCATTATTCAAATGGATAAATTCTCACTGAGGAAGGTTGAATGTGCCGGCCAGTTTGTTATTTGCCTATAGGCTTCAGTTTTTAATTTAAATCAAGTTTTAACAAATTTCCCAAAGAAAATTATGATAAAAAATTGTATTTTAAAAATAAGTATATTTACATATTTGAAGAGTTTAGATGCAAAAACCACTGAATGCCATTTAATATTTTCTTCTAAAATAAGCATTTTTCTCCAACTCCTGTGTGTGGACTCAGTGATTTACCTTTTATAGTGACAAATACGTTCTTTTCATTGCCTTTAAAGTGAAATAACTGAACATAAATATACAAGGCTGAGAAAATTGCTCATTTTACATGGCATTTAGAGGTTTTGGCATCTGTACTGTACTTCATTTCTTTATTCTAAGAATTTAAAGTCCTAATTTCTAGTTCAAAGTATTTTTATTATTTATAAAACTGTAATAAAATTTACTGTTTAAATATGTAAATAAAGCAATTTGACAAAATGGTAGGAAATAGTTTTGGTACATCAAAAAGTGTAGTTGTAATAACTATCCAACAGGATTATCCAGCAAAAATTAGTTCTTAATATGTCACTAAAATGTCATATTTATACCTCAATTAAACAGAAAATCAGGTGAATAACAGCAAAAAGGTTCAGTTTTTTTTAGAAAACAAATAATCCCTTTCAATAAGCTGGCTACAGGCCTAAAAGTGCAATGTTAAAATGATGTTTAATAACTGATAAAGAGAGAGTTTAATAAAGACTTTCGTTTATTTTTTGTACAAATTAAACATCTCTCAGTATTATTAAAAGATGGAGCACAGGCTGTAGTTTTTCTGACAAATTGTTTCAACCAAAATTGGAGATGTTACTCTAAGAGATTAGGAGAACTGGCAGGGTCATATACGTTTACATGTAGGTGTTTATTCTGCAGTTAGTTTTCAGGGTATATTGTTTACAGACTAGTCTGCTTTAATGTTAGACTGAACGTAAAAGCGGTGAAAACACCAGCATAACGGCATTATCATGATGGACTCATTCAGTAGCGAACTTGAGTTTATGTGACTTACACTTTTCGTTGGAAAAAGCTCTTTATGTCCACCTCTTCTTGCTACCTCCATCCTAACTTGTGCGTGTCTGTCTTACACCTCGCACATTGGGAAATTCCCCCCGCGCAGTTGTTTTGACGCTGTTTGTATCTGAAACAATGGTCTGAAAGCAGCCACTCACATGACAGCAGGGAAAGGCACAGCCAATCACAATGTTCATATGTGTTTGGGGGCGGTGCGACTGGAGGAGAGAACGTGATTTAACCCTTTCGGCATGTCTAGGTTTATACTGACAGCGCGATGTTTTTAAGTGAATTAAAATATTGGTGGGGACATTTTGGTAGTTTGTGGATATTGGTGGGGACATATTCCCACCGTCCACCCTAAATCTACGCCCCTGCTCTCCAGTGTGGGTCTTCATGTGTTTATTAAGTTCTGATGAATTGCTGAAACTCATCCAACATCGAAGCTGCAGTCACACTAGTGTTTGAGCATGAGAAATTCTGTTGTACGACGCTGCGAAAAGGAGCGGGATTAAACAAGATGATTAGACAAGAATAGTTTCTCTCCAGTGTGGCTCATGATGTGTAGATTAAGGGATGATGATTGGCTGAAGCTCTTCCCACACAGAGTACAAGTGAATGGTTTCTCTCCAGTGTGGATATTCATGTGACTGTTAAGGTGTGATGATTGGTTGAAACTCCTCCCACACTGGGTGCATGTGAATGGTTTCTCTCCAGTGTGGATTTTCATGTGTTTATTAAGGGACGATGATTGGTTGAAACTTTTCTCACACTGGGTGCATGTGAATGGTTTCTCTCCAGTGTGGATCCTCATGTGTTTATTAAGGTATGTTGATTGGCTGAAACTCTTCCCACACTGAGTACAAGTGAATGGTTTCTCTCCAGTGTGGATTTTCATGTGATTGTTAAGATGTGATGATCGGTTGAAACTCTTCCCACACTGAGTGCATGTGAATGGTTTCTCTCCAGTGTGGATCCTCATGTGTAGATTAAGGGATGATGATCGGTTGAAACTCCTCCCACATTGAGTGCATGTGAATGGTTTCTCTCCAGTATGAATCCTCATGTGTAGATTAAGGTATGATAATTGGTTGAAACTCTTCCCACACTGAGTACATGTGAATGGTTTCTCTCCAGTGTGGATTTTCATGTGATTGTTAAGGTGTGATGATTGGTTGAAACTCTTCCCACATTGAGTGCATGTGAATGGTTTCTCTCCAGTGTGGATCCTCATGTGTAGATTAAGGGATGATGATCGGTTGAAACTCCTCCCACAATGAGTGCATGTGAATGGTTTCTCTCCAGTGTGGATCCTCATGTGAATCTCAAGATAGCCTTTTCTTCCAAAACTCTTTCCACACTGAGTGCAGGTGAAACGATTCTTGTTTCTCCTTTTCAAAATACCATCAGTCTGTAAATTAGTTTTTTCCTCAATTTTGACATGATGTTCCTCCTCTTTTCTCCCCTCATTCTCTTCAATTAGGTCTGAAATAAATAAATAAAACATTAGTTTTTATTAAGTCTTAAAATTTCTCATTAAAAGCTGAAAAGTGAAAAGACATTGGAAACATTGGTTACACTCACTGTAATTTTGATGCACATTAAATGTAAAATAAATCAGATCATATTCGATCCAAGATGGCAGCGCGTGCACAATGCGAGGCTCAGGGTCTCTCCAGTTTCTGCATTTTTGCAGTACTATTCCTGCTCATTTCGGGTCTGTTCGTGCAGAACAGTGGTGCCTTTACATCGTATACCCAACAGGAGCTTTTGGATATTGGTTTGTGGATTCCGGACAGTTTTATTAGGAATCTTCGACTCATCCATGAGATTGCCAGAACACCCCGGGCTGGGCGCCCTTCCCGGCCGGGCGGAAGTGCTCACACACCGCGCAGAGAACGTAAACAAAGACGGAGGAAGCGCGGCGGGCTAAGAGCTAAGCTAAAGCTAACACCACACCAGCTCTCTTTACCCAGCATCTTTCTCGCCAATGTACGGTCACTGGTGAACAAAATGGATGAGATTCGACTGTGCATCAACCACAGCAAAAGATTATGGAACTGTAACGTCATGATTTTCACAGAAACATGGCTAAACAGCGGGATACCAGACAATGCTGTATCGCTAATGGAGCATCACACATTCCGAGCGGACAGAACGGCGGATGACTCCGGTAAGACCAGAGGCGGAGGATTATGCATTTATATTAACAAAGCTTGGTGCACACACTCTGTCGTCGTTGGGAGACATTGCTCTGCTAACCTGGAATTCCTAATGGTTAAATGTAGACCTTTTTACCTACCACAGGATTTCACATCCACCATAATATCTGCTGCTTTTATTCCTCCCGACGCTGATGCAAAGCTGGCTATGAACAAACATCATGCAGCCATCAGCAAACAACAGACTGCTCACCCGGAGGCTGCTTTAATTGTTGCGGGGGATTTTAATCACTCAAGCTTAAAGACAGTGCTCCCTAAATTCCATCAAAACATTCTCTGTCACAGAAGGGGAAACAAAACATTGGACCATGTTTACACAAACATAGCTGAAGCCTATGCTGTGACCCCCCTCCCCCACCTGGGTCAGTTAGATCACCTTTCTTTGTTCCTTACCCCCAAATACTCACCCCTCATCGACCATGTGAAGCCATCAGTGAGGACCATCAAAGTGTGGCCAGCAGGGGTAGACTCCACACTCCAGGACAGGTTTTAACACACAGACTGGGGTATGTTTGCTTTCCAGGCCACACATGGCTTTCACACAGACATTGACAGTTACACTTCCTCTGTTCTGGAATATATCAACACCACCATAGACAGTGTTACAACCCAGAAACAAATCACCACATACCCGAATCAGAAGCCATGGATGAACAAGGAGGTGTGCCTCTTGCTGAAGGCACGCAACACTGCCTTTAGATCAGGGGATGCACAGGCCTACAGCACTTCCAGGGTTAATCTGAAGAGGGGCATCAAAAAGGCCAAGCACTGTTACAAGCTAAAGCTAGAGGAGCACTTTTCCAACTCTGATCCTTGGCGCATGTGGCAGGGCATCCAGGCCATCACCAACTACAAACCCACAGCCACTGACGTCTCCTTCCTGAACGAGCTAAATGACTTTTATGCCCGCTTTGATAGAGACAATAAAGAACCCTACACCAGGATCACTTCCTCCACCGACCACTCACCTATCACACTCACCTCCTCAGAAGTACACACCGCACTGAGTCGTATCAATGGGCGTAAGGCTGCTGCTGGACCAGACGGTATTCCTGGGCGTGTCCTCAAAGTATGTGCAGAACAGCTCGCTGGGGTATTCACAGACATTTTCAACCTGTCGCTCAACCTAGCAGCTGTGCCAACATGCTTTAAAACCACCTCTATTGTGCCAGTGCCCAAACACTCCAGCCCCAACATGACTGAATGACTACCGGCCTGTAGCACTCACACCCATCATCATGAAGTGCTTCGAGCGGTTGGTCCTGGCACATCTAAAAGACTCTCTGCCATCCACACTGGACCCACATCAGTTTGCTTACCGTGGCAACAGGAGCACAGATGATGCAGTCTCTATAGCACTGCACTCTGTACTCACACACCTGGACAATAAAAACACTTATGCACGAATGCTGTTTGTGGACTTCAGCTCAGCATTCAACACTGTCATACCCTCCAAGTTACTGATCAAACTAAGGAATCTGGATATCGACACATCACTATGCAACAGGATTATGGACTTTCTGACTAACAGACCTCAGAATGTTAGATCAGGCCACATTTGCTCCACCACCGTCACACTCAACACTGGTGTACCACAGGGCTGTGTGCTGAGCCCCTTCCTCTACTTCCTTTTTACCGTTGACTGTAGGCCTGTTAATAGATCCAACACCATTATCAAATTTGCAGATGACACCACAGTGATTGGTCTAATCAGCAACAATGATGAGACGGCCTACAGGGAGGAGATACAGCATCTGGCCACTTGGTGCACTGACAATAATCTGCTCCTTAACACCAACAAGACCAAGGGGCTCATTTTGGACTTCAGAAAGGGACGAACAGGCTCACATGATCCCATCCACATCAATGAGATGGCCGTTGAGCCTGTCTCATCCTTTAAGTTCCTGGGGACCCACATCTCAAAGGACCTTTCCTGGTCCACCAACACCTCCAGCCTGATCAAGAAGGCTCACCAGCACCTATTTTTCTTAAGGCAACTGAAGAAGAATCAGCTTTCATCAGCCGTCTTGGTGAACTTCTACCGCTGCACAATAGAGAGCATCCTGACAAACTGTGTCACAGTCTGGTATGGAAGCTGCTCTGTTGCTGAGCGTAAGGCACTGCAGCGGGTGGTGAAAACTGCCCAACGCATCACAGGGACCACACTGCCTGCCATAGAGGACAACCAGAAGAAACACTGTTTGCGCCGAGCACGCAGTATTCTGAAGGACACCTTTCAACCTGCTCACAGACTGTTTTCTCTCCTGCCCTCCGGCAGGCACTTCAGGCTCCCCCGGACAAAAACCAGCAGACTGAGGAACAGCTTTTTCCCCAGAGCTGTCTCCCTCCTGAACTCTGCCCCACACTGACTCTTTTGCCCCCCAATACACCCTCCACTCTCCTCTAACTTAAACTCCTTGCAATAACTACATTGTTTAACATTTGCACATTTAAAATTTGCACATTCACTGCACCACATTGAACTGTTTACTTATTGAACTGTACATACCCACTGCATATGGGCATTTGTAATTATGTACACACCCACTATACATATACACTTGTAATCATGCTTATTTATCTGCATACTACTGATTATTAATAGCAAGCTGCACATATATTCATATATTGTAACATATACACTTGTAATCATGTTTATCTATCCCTGTACATATATTCATATATTGTAACATATACAATTGTAATCATGTTTATCTATCTGCACACTACTGTTTATTAATAACAACCTGCACATATATTCATATATTGTAAATCTGTTCATAGCTTATCCAACCTGTATATAATGTTCATAGTACATCCATCTGTAAATATCACCATAGTTTTCTATAACTGCACTTTATAACTTATTCCTGTATCCAGCACTTGCTGCTATTGCACTGCTGGTTAGACTTAAACCACATTTTGTTGCATTGTACTTGTACATGTGTAATGAAAATAAAGTTGAATCTAATCTAATCTAATTTTGTTTGGTCCATTAACGTGTACACATTTAAGCAGATTCAATTCAGCTTTATTTATCTAGTGCTTTTACTATGTAATATGTGTCAAAGCTGCTTAACATAGAAGTTATATTATATGGACTCTATGCATGAACTCCGCTGACGTGGTTCTGGTAGACTATCAGTCAGGCTCTTTACGTCTACATAGCGCGCTCTACGCCGAAATCTAATAGAGGCGAAACCTAAACGCATCAGAGCATGGTAAAGAAGGGAGATTTACTCTTAAATTGATGAGGATCCTCTGCCAGTGGATGTCCAGCATCTAGAAAATCATTTTTGTTCAGTTCCAGAACCCATAATAGTTGATTAATACACCAGATCAGGCTGAAAATCTCCATGAAGAGGTGGAGTGACTGAAAGGAGACTGCTTCGATGCTGCTTTTAGTGATGTTACAAGGTTCTAAAGGTACAGTTAAAAAATTATATACTAGAATTTAACCCAAATGACAGTAGTAACAAGTTGTAATTGTATTTTATATTAAATAATATTACGTTATTAACCATACTATAGTAAATTCTATTATATTGTATATATTGTATACATGCATATATACACACACAAACACCAAATATTCTAGTCTCATGTAATAGGCAAATAAACAACAAATGTAACAAATGTATCAGGCACGAATATTTATATGCACAACCTAATCAAATCAAAATCAATAATCAAAGTACCCATTGGGTCTTAAAAGCATTTACAAAAGTCTTAAATTTGATAATCTCAAATTAAGGCCTTAATAGCCTTGAATTATTATACAAAGTCTTGAGTTTTGTTACAAAGGTCTTATTTTAATAATTTATATTACTTTTCTTAGGATTAAGTTCATATCATAACAAAATTAACTGTAACTAATGTAAGCTAACTAAAAAATCATGCAGCATAACGTTGAGTGCACCTCACGCTCCACGTAATAGCAGAAAGCACAAAAGCATGCACACCCGTTACTATGGTTACTTGAGGTGAGGTACAGAACAAGATAGTTGCTAGCCTAGTTTGTCGGTTTGTTTAATCTGCTGTGGCCAAGGAATCCGAATTACGTTTGGGTCAATCCTGTGCCAAGAAATAACCGTGACGCCTACTGCTGTTGATGTCGAAAATCTTATAAGCTAGCAACAATGGATGTTACAGCCCTGGACTCCCATTTAAGGGGTGCCAAACACACCGTGTGTAGTACTGCTCGTCAGCGCAACCACCTATTGTGGAGTTCTTTGCACTGGAGACCACAATCTCCTGAGCATCACTCTAAAGGCTCGTACACACAGGGACGCTTTTTGTTTGGGTTTATCATCAGCGTTTTATGAGACATTTTTCTGTATTTAAACCCAATCGATTTTTACTGGCGTCGAGTAGAAGAGTATGCAAAATCACTCCTTGATGTTAGATGAACATTGAATTTCATTTGAAAAGGTATTAAAAAGGTCTTTAAAAGCCTTGAATTTCATTTGGAGGATCCTGGGGGTACCCTGCTAATGCATTTCTTTCTGATTTATACATCTACACCCTTCAACATCCAGAGTAACGTGTCCAGAGTAAGAGCAACTGTGAGGGAGACGCCATCCATCACAAGGCTCAGGGTTCACGCTGAGCATCTCATCTGCAGGGTGAATCAACAAGCAGGACAGTCATCATCTCTTTCTATTACAGCAAGCATCAACTAGATTTACACAATAGCTTGCCTTGTGCCCATCAAAAAAAGCTTGAGCTAAAGCTTAAAGAGTAGATGATGAAGCTAAATTTGTTCATAAAAAATATATATATAAACACAAACTAAACATAATGCAGGAATATAAATTTGTCAATATAATAAACATTCATTTTCAGTGAATGGTGGGGGGGGGGGGGGGGTTATCCATCTAAAGCCTGATTTATACTTCTGCGTCAAACGGCGGTGTATGCTACGGCGCTGACGCATAGCCCTCCGCCGTGGCCGTCAGCGTCACTAACGTACACCTCTCAAAAAATGTAACTCTACGTCGCAACAACGCGTAGCGCAAGCTCTGTGATTGGTCGGCTTGGTAACGTTGACGAGTCTGGGCGGGACCAAGAGCCACGCGAATGGCGCGAGCGATTGTTTACAAGTGTGGAGTCCCGTGAAGGAGCTCCGGGTGGAAAGTTTTGTTTTGTGTTTACCTCATAGTAATCGTTGTTGCACGTCCGCCAGTTCCCGCCTCAAAATGAGCGAGTTTGAGTCACTTGTACAACCAGGAAGTGTTCAGGAAAAGATAAACAGAAGCGAAGAAACTCTACACAGAGGAACATTTACACGTCACTGCCAACTAGCGTTTCGGAAGTGTTAATGCAGGCCAACAGAGACATCGTGCAGAAGTGTAAATGCACAGCTACGGGCGTTGCATGCGCCGTGGGTCACGCCGGTCACTTGACGCAGAAGTATAAACCAGGCTTAATAAGGATGCATTTTCTTGTCACAAGTAGCAGTTTATCTAACAATTTATAACCTTTGGTGTCAAGGGTCAATGACATTTCTTGTGTTTTAGAAGGGAGTCCCAAAAGAAAAAGATCGGGATCTTTTTTAATTTGATCTTAAAAATTGTGCTAATTTCATACGCAAAAAAGTTCCAGAATCTTCAAATGAGTTTGCACTTCCAGAAACAATGAAAGTATGTACCAAGCTCTGTATGACACTTAACACGAAGAGCTGGTATAGAGGAATCCATTTTATTCAATAAAACTGGCGTTATATGCAGCCTATGTAAAATCTTATATTGAGTCTCTAAAGTCGATTACAAATAAAAGTGGATCTAATACACCTCAAAGCCTCATGCCAGTCATCATCTATATAAACATTACACAGGTCTTCCTCCCACTTATGGGCCACTGTGTTCACAAGTCCAGAGATATTAGAGTATAGAAAAGAATAAAATCTAGAAATAAAATGAACAGCATTTGTTGTGTTAGCGAGAAAACTTTCCAAACTATTTAGTGCTAATGTATCTGGTATTTGTTTTTGCTTTGACATAACAGTGACAAAATTGCAGATATCCAAAGTGATGTTGGTTTGGGAGATCAAATTTCTTTTGGAATTGTTGGAAGGACATTAAAGAGTCATCCTGGAACAAGTCAGATAGAATATGAATTACTTTTATGTGCCATGCTTTGAAAAGAGGTGAATCTATGCCAGGGATAAAGTCCTGATTCAAATAAATTGGTTTTAACATAATTATAGCTTCCCCTCTCCCTAAAAACCTGGAAATCTGTCGCCAAACTTTAATAGAGCTATATAGTATTGTATTTTTCTTCACTGTCTCTTTTTACTTGTGGAGACAAGCAAACAAACTCCAGACAGATAGTGGGGAGCAGGCCCAGGAATCCACACAAGGGCATAGGTCAGGGGTCAGCAACCCGCGGCTCTAGAGCCGCATGCGGCTCTTTAGCGCTGCCCTTGTGGCTCCCTGAAGTTTTTTCAAAAATGTTCAAAAAGATGGGGAAGGTTAGTATATATTTTTGTTTTAATATGATATCTACAGGAGGACAAACATTTTTAACGTTTTCAAATGCTGTAAAAGTGTGTAGAATTAATATTTAATTTCAACATTTCTGTCAACGAAGATTTGCGTCATAACCTGCGACACAGGATGTCTATCAGCAGGGCGGGATGCCGGGCAGGTGGCTGTTGTAAACAAACCGGGAGATAATAAAGCATGGAAAACCGTTCAGAGATGGTGACTACATGAAGGAGTCATTCATCAACATATTAGAACACCTATTTGCAGACTTCAAAAACAAAACCAAGATAATACAAAAAATTAAAGATATACCTCTCTCCGCTAAGACAGTGAAGGAAAGGGCTATTAAAATGGCAGGTAACATCACCGATCAGCAAACCAAGGACATTAATTCA
The DNA here is from genome assembly GCF_052040795.2 of Danio rerio. Classification (NCBI taxonomy): domain Eukaryota; kingdom Metazoa; phylum Chordata; class Actinopteri; order Cypriniformes; family Danionidae; genus Danio; species Danio rerio. Next base: position 53,741,161 of record NC_141024.2, read on the forward strand.
GTGCCAGCATACTCAATTGCCTGTGATGTGAGCGATATTCAATGCGCTTTTATGCAGGTATGTGAACTCTGATGGGCCGCAAGAAGAAATGATCAAATTAATATCACTGAAAGACCAGAGGCTGTGCTGAAGTGTTTAAATGACAACGAAATCAACACCAACCACCTGATTTCAGTGGCTATTTAATCATGAAGGCTCATTATCTATTTGTAGCCAACTTAGTAATTTTTATAGTAGGCTAATATAGCTACTATAGATACATACAGCATGTGTTTGGCTTATATAAGGCTTTACATTTTTTGCAGCTCCAAACATATTTGTTTTTTTTTTTTTTTTTGGTCCAATATGGCTCTTTCAACATTTTGGGTTGCCGACCCCTGGCATAGGTCATAGTAAGATTTGAACCATTTCCAAATGAGTCTGGCATGGCAAGCCCAGTTATAATATACGATATTAGGCAGAGCTAATCCACCTAGCTCTGTTGGCATCTGCAGAAATTTAAGTTTTTTTGCCATTCCATATAAATCTAGAAAAAGCACTTTTAAGCTGGGCAGAGGCTTTCCTGCTTGATTATAAGGGTGTCAATTGAAGAGGGTATAACATTCGGGGGAGAATATTCATCTTTATTAAGCTTATTCTACCAAAGAGTGAAAGGGGAAGGGCTTGCCAGCGGTTTAAGTCTTTTTTGACCATTTGAACAATTGGGGCATAATTGAGTTTCCATAGTTGATTTAAGTCAGTTGACACTTTAATTCCGAGATTAACAAATCCAGATTTTGACCATTTAAAAGAAATATTTACTATAGATTCAGCATCGAAATTACCTAATGGCAATGCTTCTGATTTATTAAAGTTAATTTTGTAGCCAGAAGTTAAACTAAAATCTTCAAAAAATGATAGTGTTCAGGTGACGATAAAAACAGCAGAATATCATCTGCATAAAGTGCAATTTTGTGTTCACAACTCTTCATTGATATACCCTTTATATTTTTATTCTGTTTGATAGCTTCTGCTAGTGCCAATGCAAACAAAAGAGGGCTCAGTGGGCAGCCCTGTCTGGTGCCCCTAGCAAGTGGAATAGGTTCTGATCGTAGACCATTAGTAATAATGCAAGACATGGGGGAGTGATAGATGGTTTGAATCTCTTTTAAAAATTCACCCTTTATACTAAAACTATGCAGAGTTTCAAACAGGTAACTCCACTCAACCCTATCAAAAGCTTTCTCTGTCCCTGAAGATACAGAAATTGCTTTATAGTTGTGTTGATTGGTGTACTGTATAACATTCATAAGTCTTCTTTTGCTGTTCACACCAGATGCGGAACGCGTGGATAAATCGCGCTATTTGCGCGTAAATAGCCGCATAAACGTTTGAGTTTACTCGCTTCATTTGCGCGCCAAACCCCGCTTCTTTCGCGTGTCAAATTCACTTCAGAACCGACGCGGATTCGCTTGATGGGCAGAGCTTCTGCCCGAAGACTCTAGCTTCATAGCTAAATGGCTAACATGGATTTTATGAAGAAAATAACAGTGTTTATGTGCTTTATGAAGACTGAAAAACAGCGTTGATACGTTTAGGGTCGTGTCTGAGTCCACTACATTCTTTCAGAGGTGCATCCAGCCCTGTGAGCTCATAAACTCCTCCAGAAACTTAACCTGGATGATAGAGGTTTTCAGCGGTACTTCTGACAAAGCCAAGCCGAGTTTGATGAACTGTTGTTGGTGAAGGCTGGAGGATTTCCCTCGGAACACCGACAACAGGTTCTACGTCACAATCACGCCCCCACAAGAGCAAGCTTCTGATTGGTTAACGCAGCGCAAATGTACGCTGAAGTTCAGATTTTCGAACTCGAGAGATTCAAACGCGCAAAACGCTTAATTTGCCCCACGCCAATCGCGCAATTTGCGTTATTCGCGCCGCAGGATGTCTATTCGCGCGTTTGCATTGACTTAACATGTATATCACTCGCGCTTGACGCGCGTTTCGCGTCTGGTGTGAACGCAGCATTATATTTGTAATAGAGAAATGTTCTGTATTAAGCCTGTCTGGTCTGGGTTTATAAGGTGGGGAAGAACTATCTCGAGTCTCCTGGGCAGCAGCTTAGTGAGTATCTTGGCATTGATCCCAATTAAGCTTATGATCTTTATGAACTACATTCATCAGGTGATTTATTTTTCTACCACTCGATTTGAACATTTATAACCTACTTGGAAAACCCGATTGAGACAAATCCTGCATGTTCGTAGCAAGTGCACATAATTTAAGCTTATATTAGTGAGTTTGCATTATTGTATTAAACTTATGCAAATGCCTAAAGCCACGTTTGCTGTAAACCGGAGTGATGAGGAGATGGCAAGATGACATACTTTGTTACTTATTTTCATTCATTTGTACTTTTGTCTTTGTTTTCTTGCCTTTGTGCATGTCCTGAGGCTTAGCTGAAGACTTACGTGGCGACATTTTATATACCCGACAAGATGCAGAAATGCCATCTAAAAAGGTTTCCTGCTGTTTGTCCAATCAGGGACAGTGGCAATGTAAATATACAAATAATAATGTTAACCCTGGGTTTGTGAATGTGAAACATCTGTTAATGAACATCCAGGATTATATTTTAACCCCAGGTATAACATGATCAGTGTGGAACATGATTACAGATAACCCAGGATTCTGTTTATCCAGCGTTAGAATGACCCAGGGTTAACAATTTTTGCATGCTGTAATCCATTTCTAAATCAGCAAAAGTCTTTTTTACACTAGTTTGTTGGCCAGTTGTAGTCAGTGCAATGCTAAACGTTATTGTTCCACCATAGTTTGTTTGTTTTGCCACACGTCGTTCCACAGCAACATCATATAGTTTAGAATACTGTACAATGTTTTATAATACTTAATTATCTAAGTGTCCATTTCATTCAGCATATTTAAAATTGGGGGCATCCACGATTTTTGACATACTTCAAACAAGACCATTTTGGTTGGTTGGTTTTTGAGAATGAAAATCAACCTGTTTGTTCCTGCAGATCTTCCTGTTTGACTGTGAATGTTTCTTCAATCTTCACATCTTCACTCTCCTCTTTAATAAACGCCATCTTTATAACAGTGTAGAGATCGGTCGCTTCAGCAGGAGTTTTTCTCTGCGTTTGGACACTTTATCCTGTTTAAAATGAACAAAACAATAAAAATTTTTCAAATAAATAAAACAATGAACAGAAACAAAATAACTTCTCTTCAACACTTGCTTCAACAGTATCTTTATATGAGAGTCATTAACAAAAACAAATCAGGTAAAAGTCAGAGCAAGAAACAATGACCTGATTAAAACTAGTAAGTTACTTAATTTCTTTTATACTTCGAATTGAATGACATTATGCTATTTAAAAAAATAAAAGGTTATTAAAATATGTATCACACACATTTCTGTTAACTTATTCAAACAATAGCTCTCATTACTGTCAGCAAAATAGTATTATGTTGTATAAAGGGTTAAATAATATTGTCAACAGCAGGTTCATAATTTAGCATCAGATGAAAAACATCAAACTTTAATCAATCAGTTCATATTTATGTAAAAGTTTTAAACACAAACCTCTCTCCAGTTGAATTCCAGCGCAGGAGCGGCGCAGCCTTATGACGTCACACGCCACGCCAGAATAAAAGTCCCTTTTCCACTTACTGTTGCAGTCATGACTTATTGATACATTTCTCCCTCATTTTACACTTTCCACTATATCTGCTCTCTGTGTCTTTCACTCTATCACACAGACACACTCACACACACCTTGATTATAAATGAATCATTGTAAATACACTGATTATTATTTTTATTACTGTTTTATCTTAAAATGTTGATTGTTAAATGTAAAGTATATTCTGATCTATTTTGTATTGATTTGTATGAATAATATATGTTGAACAGTAATATAATATATTGAATATTAATGTGATATATTGAATAATATGATGAATAGTTAAAATGTTATTTAATTATTATATATAAATATCTTTCTTTTTTACCACTACTATTTACTGTGTACTGTTTTTTTATTATATATGTATGTTACTTTTTATGTAAACTTTATAACTGCTTTGGCAAAACATTTGTAACATTTGTCATGCCAATCAATTATTGAATTGAAATTAGAGAGAGAGCAAGGGGAAGTTGAAGTGGAAAATGTATTAATAAGTCATGACTGCAACAGTAAGTGGCAAAAAAAGCTAAACAAAAAAAAGACTTTTATTTTGGCGTGGTGTGTGACGTCATAGGACTGCGCTGCTCCCGCGCTGCGATTCAACAGAAGAAAGGTTTGTTTTAAACTCTTGCACAGATATAAACGGATTGATTAACGTTTCAGGTTTTCATCTGATGCTATGTAACTGCTGTTGACAATATTATTTTAACCCATTACACAACTTGATATCATTTTACTCAAAGTAATTAACGTCAGGGCTATTGTTTGTATAAAGTGTAAAGTGTGTAATGTGTGTATTAAGTGTTTTACGGAAGATTTAATGCAATTTATTAAATAGCACAGCATAATGTCATTCAATTATAAGTATATATAACTAAATATAAAAAATGGAGTTCTAGTTTTAATCAGCTCATTTGATTGAGGTAAAGTTGGTTTTATATTCACACATTCAGACTTTCCCCTTAATAATATAATTTCATTAAAGTATTATTTGCAAACTCCAAATAGTAAAATCATATTAGCAACCAATGACTATCAAAGTACAACATTGTTCACAGTCAAATAAACAGTGTTAATGTTGTTTTCAAGTCACACTTGCATGCTAATTCCACTCGAATATTCAAAGTAACATGGTAAACAATACAGAGACTTCTAAATAAATGAATATGTGAATATAAAACCAATGGTACCTCTATTATATTGTTTATCATGTTACTTTGAATATTGGAGCAGAACTAGCATGGACGAGTGGCTTGAAAACAGCATTAACACTGTTTATTTGACTGAACAATGTTGTACTTTGATAGTCATTTACTGCTAATATCATTTCACTGTATAGAGTTTGCAAATAATACTTTTATGAAATTATATTTTTATGGGGAAAGTCTGAATGTGAGAATATAAAACCAACTTTACCTCTTTTAGAAATAAATGTCATGTGTGGCTATTGTTTCTTGCTCAGACTTGCTCTTTTACCCGATTTATTTTTGTTAATTACTCTCATAAAGAAACTGTTGAAGAGAAGTTATTTTGTTTCTGTTCATTGTTTTATTTATTTTAAACAGGAAATTTTTATTGTTTTGTTCATTTTAAACAGGATAAAGTGTCTAAACACAGAGAAAAACTCCTGCTGAAGCAACTGATCTCCACACTGTTATAAAGATGGCGTTTATTAAAGAGGAGAGTGAAGATGTGAAGATTGAAGAAACATTCACAGTCAAACAGGAAGATCTGCAGGAACAAACAGGTTGAGTTTGATTTTCAAAAGACCAACTCAGTCATTTGATTCTCATTCAGATTTTGTTTTTAAATAATGACAATGCTAAATTACTGCTAAACCATCTTGCAGCCCTGAGTGTGCTGCCTAGTTCCCCTAAAGATAGAAGTAAAGTTGGTTTTATATTTTCTGGGTTTTATATTTTATATATATCTGGACTTTCCCCTTTATTTTAACATCGTTAATTGTTTCGTTTAAAACACACAACTACAACAACACTGATAAAGTCTTATAAGCTCTCAGTCATAGAGGTAAAGTATATTATATTCTGATATTTAGACATATGTTTCTTTATTTAACCAGATAAAAACCCATTGAGATCAAGATCTCATTTACAAGGGTGACCTAGGCCTAGAGGTCCCCAACACAATATTTATGATTTTTTTATAATATTAATAATAATAAATATAAATTTTATATAATATAAAAATACAGTTCAGTTGTTCAGCTTTACCACATTTCAATATATTCAAAACACATACATTGAGAAATTGACTGTTGTTGTTTGTTAAAAAGGATAGAGCGAAACAATGTCATTGCATTGGGATGAGCTCAGACATTTTTATTTCAGACTGAAAAGTATTCCAGGATGAGGGGGCGGCATGACTGATGGCTCGCTTCCCTATTTCAGTTCGAACCCGGGGAACAGTCAAATGATAAGATTCACTTGAATGTAGGGCATATTGGCTTTTATTATTACATTCAGAGAAGGGCACTCAGCTTTGGCATACAATTCACAATGGTGAGTAAGGGTGCTTTCACACTAGCACTTTTGGTCCGCACCCGGGTTCGTTTGACGTCATAGTACAGTACGTTTAGCTAGTGTAAATGTGTCTTCTGAACCCAGGTGCGCACCCTTGAACCCTATCCGAGTCCGCCTGAAAAAGGTGGTCTGGGGTATGGTTCATGCAAACTCTGGTACGGTTCACTTCTGATGTGAATGCAATTGTACCAAATCACGGAAGTGAACCGCCAACTGTACAACAAACTATCGCTTTCATAACGTTCATTTGTGTTTGTGTGTGTGTGAGCCAGGGCAAACACAGTGATACACAGTAATGTCTGCTTGTCTCTTCCAGATGGACACGAGTCGCTTTCTGTATGTGCAAAACTAAAAACTTCAGTTAAAGCAGAATGACAGCGATGTGCGGACGCCTTTCCATTTCGACGCTTGCTTTCGGGACCGTCTCCTAGCAAAGGCCCTTAACAAAACAGCAGCTCGATGACGCAAGCGTACCGGGGTTCAGAAGGAAAAAAGACCAGGCAAATGAACCAAGTGTAAAAGCACCCTAAGTCTTTGACAGCCTGTAACAAACCTTAGAGCACTGTGATAGATGGAGTTTAAAGGCTGAAGACATTTGGTTGAAGCCTTCATATATAAAACATCACCATAGTCAATCAATGGTAAAAACTCTTCTTAATAATATAGTTTCATAAAAGTATCATTTGCAAACTCTAAATAGCAAAATCATATTAGCAGTTAATGACTATCAAAGTACAACATTGTTTACACTAAAATAAACAGTGTTGATGTTGTTTTCAAGCCACATTTTCATGCTAATTCCGCTCGAATATTTAAAGTAACATGGTAAACAATATAGAGACTTCTAAATGAACGAATGAATGTGCGAATATAAAACCAACTTTACCTCTATCTCCTAAATGCACATAAGCACTCATTGAAAGACAGTAATGAGTTTCTTTCTTGTTACTTGTTCTTGTGTCTTTTGTCATTATTTTATGACATTTTTTCTACCTTCTTAAGGTTATTGGTTTTCTTGTTCTATTACTGTTTGTAAAGTGTGCTTGAGCACTGGCGCTATGTAAAATAAATGTAAACAATAATTTTTAAAAAGGTTTAAAATGAGCTGGTGATATTTGACCTACAGTATTCTTATAGAAGATATCTGCTATTATAGTGATAGTGTTGGCTTAGTACTTTCCATTTGCATATGTCCCGTTGATCACAATTTCTCAACATCTTTATGAATTTAAACATGTTTCTAGTAGTTGTTACTAGTTCTCACAGATAGTATCTGAGTTTTGCCACCCAATCTGGCCAAAACCCATACAATCACCAACAATCCATCTCGATAAATCCTTAAACTTTTCATTCAAAAAGGTTATTTTAACTCTATTTATCATAATGGTTTAATTATTTTCCTTACAAAAACAGTTGTTTAAGCATTCTCCATGCATTTACTGCTGAGGTCATTGACCTTGACAGAGTGTTTTGCATAGATTTAGTTTATAAAACTTTTAAAACATTTTTATTATTTTAAATAAAGTTTATGTTTGTAAAAAAGTATGGATATAAGTAATGCTTTTTTTTACACAATATTTAAATATTTATCTTTGGCTAAAATATTTATTTTTTATTTATTATTGGATTATTAAATGTATTAAATTATAATATTTTTTGATAATTTGAAAAAAAAAATTGCCTTTAGCCTTTTATGAGTTTAAAATTTAATTCATAATGTTCTTAAAAATGTCTTAAGTCTTACATTTAACTTGGTGAAACCTGCAGAAACCCTGGTTTAAAGTATGTCAAAAAATTTGAATGCCCCCAATTTTAAATCTGCTGAATGAAATGGACACTAAAATAATTAATTATCATAAATCATTGTAAAACTTTTTGCTTAAGACTTTATTTAAAGACTGAATTTTTAGATCCTAAAAACTTAAAGGTGTTATGGTGCTTGGGTATGAGACGTTTTCAAGGTATAAAACTGCCAAAAATTTCTAAACCACTCCTACTGTATATGTAAGTTTTTTTGTTTTTTTTTTAAGTTTTTCAGTACAACAGTATCTCAAGCAGAAAAGATATCCTAAGATGCTGTTTTAAATTGTAAAGCAATCTGTGTTTTCTAAACAAATGAGGACAACAGTAGTAATTGATTCATTTAAATGATTTAGCCTGATATGTTTACTGCTCCAATATTTAAAAAGTTTCTCAAAAGAAAATATTTTTTTGTTCAAAAGGAAACAAAGTGTTTGGTTTTTTTTTAAGATTCTAAGAGAAAATTTATTGATATGAACTTTTTAGATTGTTTTAATACAATCTGTGTATAATAGTAGACATGCACAATATGATTTTAAAAATAAAAGCAATAATACATTTATGCAGTCATGAACATGTTTTGACAGTAATATGACTGTGATTTGATGCTCCACAAAAGGTGCAGACACCTTTACCAATACCAAAATGCTTTTGTAAACATCCAGTTATTCTTTACACAGAATAAGAAATCAGCTACAATAATAAAGAAAATCCGCTTTAACTGTAAAACTAAATAAATTGCTAAATACTTTTGACACATGAAAGTGTAAAGCCTGCAGCTCACAACAAAGGTGAAAAAGTTATTGCGTATCATATTTAACAAACCATTGACTATGAATTTTATTCACATGGATAATTGAGTTTTAATCAGATGATGTCATTACGCTGCTGTGCCGTCAGCCAATCGTTGCATTGATGATCATAATTTCGATCGATAGATCTGTCCTTCACAACACGGAAAGTGATCTCATATCAGTTCATCCAGACTTTTAAATCTGATTCTCAAGCTTGTTTGAAGAACCAAATTAGCCAGAGATCAGTTATCAAGATTAAAAGATCCAGGATCTGCCAAATCATCTTAGATCATTTAAGCGAGGTCCAAAGAACGGACACCGGGTCACTACTATGACATGATTGACAATTGTCACTGTTTGTCATTTTGCTCTGTTTATCCTGAGAGCTGATGCTGAGTATTCTCAGAGCTTTTCACACTTCAAACTGTTAAACCTGGGTCATTCTAAACTATAAGACTTTAATATTTGGATGAAACATCTATTTCTTGCTTGTCGCTTTGAGCCTTCATACTAAAGCTAACTTTTTTTTTTTTTTAGATCTGATGGTGCTGAAAAAAGAGACTCATCAACAGAATGAAATAGATGAGAAACAGCAGTTTAAGAAACCCCAAGAAACAACGACTGATGAAAAACCCACACTGACTAAAAAGACTTCATCACACAGAAGACATCTGAAATACAAATCTGAGTGTAATTTCAGCTGTAAACAGTGTAGAAAGAGTTTCAGTCAAAAGTCAAACCTTGATGTTTACATGAGAGTTCACAATAGGGAGCACCCTTACACCTGCAAACAATGTGGAAAGAGTTTTCCTAAAATCCATTTCCTTAAAGCCCACATGAGAATTCACATTGGAGAGAGGCCGTATACATGCCAACAGTGTGAAAAAAGCTTCCGTCATGCAAGAAACCTGGCAGCGCACATGAGAGTTCACACTGGGCAAAAGCCTTATTCTTGCCCTCAGTGTGGAAAGAGTTTTAAACAAAATAACAACCTTGAAGTGCACATGAGAACTCACACTGAAGAGAGAAGTTTTACTTGCACACAGTGTGGGAAAAGTTTTGCTAAAAAACAAAACCTTAAAATCCACATGAGGATTCACACTGGAGAGAAACCTTACACATGCACAGAGTGTGGTAAAAGTTTCAGAAGTAAAAGCACATTCAATATCCACAAGAGAACTCACACCGGAGAGAAACCTTACAGATGCACAGAATGTGGTAAAAGTTTCCCAAATAAAAGCACATTCAATAACCACATGAGGATTCACACTGGAGAGAAACCTTACAGATGCACAGAGTGTGGTAAAAGTTTCATACGTAAAAGCACACTCAATTACCACATGAGAACTCACACTGGAGAGAAGCTGTTTGCATGTGTTCAGTGTGGAAAGAGCTTCACAACCAAACTTAGCCTCATGAATCACATGAATGGTCACACTGGAACCATAGTGTTCACATGTGATCAGTGTGGAAAGAGTCTCACACGCAAAGACTCCATTAAGCAACACATGCAGACTCACTCAGGAGAGCGTTTTAGATGCAGTGAGTGTGGAAAAGACTTTAAACATAAAAGAAGCCTCAGCACTCACATGAAGCTTCACAATGGAGAGCAGAGTCCTCAACATTTAGGCCTTGTCCACACAGACACGGGTATATTCAAAACAGCAGTTTTTTCATGTAGTTTGGCTGTTCATTCAAGTGAAGTTTACTTATAAACTACTTTCGAGAGGATCACATGCTTATGATTGTCCATGGCTGGTCCTGCATTAGCTAACACATGATTCACCAATCAGATAATTCCTAACTCACTATAAATAACCAGAGTTTCTTAACTCAGTTATCTTCATCTTGAAGAATCCCCCTCCCACCCCTACTGCCCCTCCTTTCTAGATATGTGCCAAAATGGTTGCCCATAGTCGAGCTCTTAGAAGCCATATATCTCCTTTTAGCCATCTCTATATCTGTCTTTACAACAGAAACAAGACGTTCATGGTGATCTACCTGAGCTCAAACTCCCCTCTCACCCTGCTTACAGAAGGGAGTCCAGAGCTTGAGTATCTTATGAGCTTAGGGCTCTCTTCCGGGACAAGTGTGAACTCTTGAATACATGTCAAGTTACTGGAAATGAAACCCTTTGAACACCTGAAGATGTAAACTCAATAACTGAAGAGGGGTGAAGATTTTGAATAACTGTTTTGTAGTGTAGATCAGGGGTCACAGCCCAGTACAAGGTTGTGAGAGTTGCTATCGGGCTGCAATAATGCAAAAGACCTCTATATGTTGATAGATTGTATGACTTGTTTCATATGCAAGCAAGTATCTGCATCTGAAAAGGTGTGAACCAAATAACCTACAGGAGCTCAAGAATTGTGACCCAACCAAAGCAGTTGGGTAATCTCTTACTTGAAGATCGATGAGTTGACATCACTGATGAGGAACTGCACTATTGTCTTTAATAAAGTCTACCTGTAATAGCTTCAGTCAGCTTGCTTACTTTATGTATTAGTCATCTATATATTGGTGAACCACCCAAGAACAGTTTAGCCAAGTATAGCAAAATCTAACAATGTGTTTCAACTTACTATGAACCGATAACCATATTTCTGCACATTGCACACTTGCAAATTGTTTATTAACTTACCAAATTGATTACCAAATCAAATGGTCGGCTCTGAAAAGAGAATTAGAAAGATTAGAGAGGAGAAAATGTTTACACACTACACATTTATTTTGATTGACTAATTTGAAAAAAAGAAACAAGTTTTCTTAATGAAGACAATTAAACTTTTCTCTAGGCAAGCTTTAAAGGTTGCCTTTATAGATATGTTCATGTGAAAACTCATACATTCCTACAAATTCATGTATAGGAAATTCAGTGTCGCTATTGTAATGCGAACTTGAGTGATTTGTTAGATCACATGCTAATACTAGTAATACAAAAACCTACATTTATGAATGAAGAATTTTGCAAAGCATAAAACGTTGTTAACCAGGAAATGCTGTGTACAATTTTATTTAGTTACACCCAATTTAACTTGTATATAGCAAAAAGGCTTAACATGGATATTGACATGAGACATTCTGTCATGTACATGAGTATATGCAATTGTAGAATATATGCTTAGTGGTTTCAATATGACTCTCACAACATTGACAATTGACAAGAGTTATCCTCAGTATCACATTTTAATCTCAGGAATTATTTTGATGGATACACATCATTAGTTACTTTAAACTGAAGCTCTTTCATTTTGGGGAGAATTAGATAAGAAATGTACCTTGTTCTTATTTTTCTAATTCCTATAAATTAAAATCTTTAAAAATAAAATGATTTCTGAGCTGATTAGTATAAAGCCTTTGAATAAGAATATTCTTTAAAAACCTATTATTTCATTTTGTTTCTAAAACATTAAGTGGCCAAAAACAGAAGAGAAAACTACAGAATAGTGTGAAAGAATATCTCTGATCCATACTATGATGTTTTTAGGAACATCATCAATTATTGTGTAAAACTCTTTAGGGTGAGAAGCAAAACCATGTTTGAAGCAGAAGTTTTTGTAATTCACACCCCGAAGGCATTAAAATCTGAAGGATGGTCAAGTACCTTACGCATCAGTATTGAGGACGCCATGCCCCTTGGCGATGCTTAAAGCCTCGTATAGATGTCAATGCATTTTTTAAAACCTGGTTTACACCTATTATCACAGTTTTCCTATTTATAAGATATGTAATTTTTGTTTTGTTCATAAAAAGCATCTGTAAACTGGGTCAAGACAACTGTAAATAAGAATAAACCGGCCAAAGTGTCTTTTGCTCAACATCATTCAACGAAGAGTTTAACATAACTCAGCTATTGGTCAAACTACATCATAATTGAGTTCACTGATGAGTTCAACTGTGCTCCATGAGGCGTGCAGCCATATGTGGTAGGTTAATGCTGCATAATGTTTTATTTTATTTTATTGGAGGTCAGTTGGTGTTGATAAATGTTATCATTTACTTTACACACACACACACACACACACATATATATATATATATATATATATATATATATATATATATATATATATATATATATATATATATATATATATATATATATATATGGTTGGCATATTGTTGTTTTGACCTATTGATGGGACTCTCTCCACTAGACCTCCAGTGAGTAAGGCATGTTGGAAAACCGTAAGATGGAATGGATTATTTAGCTTAAATGAGTGTATTTTTCTCTTAAGGACAGTTGTGGCTGCCGGAAATTAACTTGATTGGTCACGGCCTCTTTATGGTGTACAATGTATAGTTAATTCCAAAGGTAAGTCTTCCGTGTTAGAGTATATGTAGGAAAAACAAGAATAGAGTTGTAAGGAGTTGTTGTTTTGCAGAATCTGCTAGCTGCTGCTTTGCTGTAGCTTGAGTGGCATCTGGCCTAATTCGGAAGCAGTATTTCCATGTGTGCGTGTATTGGAAATCGGCGCCTCGAATTTCACATCATCGGTGGCCAATTCATGTATGCTGTCTCTGTATGAATTACACAAGTCCTCAAACCACCTGTGCATGTTACCATCAGACACCATCATTAGTCTAGTGTGTTTGTTACTTTGTGATACTGAGTGATGTGGTTTTTGTATAGAGTGTTATTATTATTTTGTTTTTATTCTTTACCTTCGTAATGGGAAGTTGGTGTTGTTATTATTGTGGGAATGATGTGACATCACTTGCTTACTGGTATTTGCCAAATCGGAACCAAGGGTTTGGTGTGCATTTGATATTTTGAATTGTGTGGTTGGTGGTATGTACAATTCAGGAGCGGATCTAGGAGTGGGGCCACAGGCCCCCGTTTAAATTGGTATGGCCGCTGTTGTGCCCCTCTCCTCTAAGTCATTGATGATTCATATCAAAACTCGGACATAAAGATGCGCTTTAATTCATGTCGAACGTCGGTGATACCTGTTACTTCAGCTATTTTTCTTGTATGAGGAATGTTTTCATCCCTGCAGATCAACTGGTTTGTTCCGAAACAGAGAGTAAGATTGTTACAGTCAGTTTTGCTTGCTGTACGATTTGCTTTTAATGCCGAGTTTAGACTGCATGATTTTCAAAGTAGTCTTGTCACAGATGTTTTCACACTGCATGACTATCTGGGCTAGCGTTTTGTCACTGCTTTGTTTCAAATCAAATCAAATCACTTTTATGGCCTACTAGCACTATGCCATCCGTACCGTGCCCAGGCCCGTTTCCCAGATTGTTTGAGAAGTGTGAGTGCGCTGAATCGGGCTCAGGCACGGTGCACTTGGCCGGCCCTGGCCCGGTTGGAAGAGGTGGGCCTGAGCGCGGTTCACTTGGGCCCTTAAAAGTCATGTCTCGCTTTCAGTTTCGGGCTTTTGGCGTGTTTTGCACTCACACTACAAACGTATCAGTAGTTTGTAGTATGAGTGTAAAACGCACCAAAGCCCGAAACTGAAAGCGAGATGTGACTTTTAAGGGACTGTTTTATATGAATTTCTTAATCATTCTTACTGTTCAGTGAACGCAAACTGCTGTAGATTATTAAAGACGCAAACTCCTCACTGCATGACAGCTGCGCACCTTCAGCAGACCTCATTCCTGCAGCACGAGGGCTTTATGATTGTTTATGAGCGCCAAAAGTGGCGGATCTGTTCGGCAAAATATCTGACTGCGTGTCCCTGCATCCCTAAGGACTGTTTGGCGAAATATTTGACTGCATGTCACTACATATCAAACGACTGAAACGATACAACTAGAGGAATCTCCACTGTGCTGCTGAGTGAGAGCGCTTCTCACTGAACAGCGCAGCAGCGATGACGTAAGCGTGCCGATTGTGGTGTGAGCGCGGGCCATCGGGGGAGACGGGAGGGGGGACAAGCGTACCTTCGAGGCAACTGTACCTAGTGTGAGTACGGTTTTATTGTCACATCATCAGCAGCACGTGTGCTATGATGAGTGAAAGGCTTAGGTGCTGGCTCCAGACAGTACAAAATACAGACGGTGCAGAATACACACAGTGCAAAATACAACAACAGAGCAAAATACAGACAGTGTGAACTACAGACAGTACAAAATTCAACGTCAATGTAAAATTGACAGCAATATGTGCAATGAATAGGTGTCCACATAGTTATGGGCAGTTTTGTTTCAAGTTTACACTGCAAGATGGATCGGCGACATGGGCTTTCACATTGCATGACTTTACAATAGGAAGAATCGCCGACAACTTCCAAACTATGTCTCTTAATCGAAAACACATCGTATATTTTTTGTTATTAAACTACATAACGAGAAATACGTTTTTAATGGGGTAGAAAATTTACATATTTGCTCACCTGGGTTTGAAGGGAATTAGCAATTTCTCATCAACTTTTTTTATCTTTCTATACGAAACATCAAACAGACACTGGTGCTCCTGTCAAACCTCCACTAGTTTTTCCTCCATTTTTTGGGTCGAAATAAACTAAAAATGATCGCTTTTAACTTCTCCCCCAACATCCCGCTGGCCAGTAGGTACACACACACACATAAGTGGATGCTGCTCTCTCATTGGCTGTAGGTGATCACGAATAATATTTTCAGTCAGAACTCATTGTACACGGCATGATTTGAATCGCCGATAGCTCCAGATTTTCAGCACGCCAAATATCTCACGGGTATCTGCAACTCATCAGCGAACTTTGAAAATGTAATGTTAACGTTAAAGGTGCGCTTCATGGCAAAATTAATGGTGAAAGTAAAGACTACTTCTGTCATTAACAGTGCAACACGGACACTTTCTGTTTAAAATTATTGTGCTTTTTTATCACTATAAGAAGATTACAGAACAATTGTGAGGGCAAATCTGTCAAAATGATGAACATCATTTACGTAACAGGACCTGATACCTGATATCTATGATAAACATGCCGTCTAAAAAAATCGGCAAAATCTAAAAATCTTTCAGGTTTCAATGGTTGTTTTGTCCTACCGAAAAACCATCCCATGTGTTTATTAAGCTGCCCCGAATAAGTGAAACTCTGTACACACTGATCATGTCTACAATTCCTTTCCAGTGTGAATCCTCTCATGTGTTTTCAAAGTTCCTAAGTAAACCTCTTTCTCCAGTGTGAATCCTCTGGTGTCGTTTTAATTCTGCAGCTGTAATAAAAGTCTTCTCACACTCCAAGCACATATAGTCTCTCACACCAGTGTGGATCTTCATGTGTCTTTTAAAGTATGATGATAGGCTGAAACTCTTCCCACACTGAGTGCATGTGAATGGTTTCTCTCCAGTGTGGATCCTCATGTGTTGATTAAGGGATGATGAGTGCCTGAAACTTTTCCCACAACAAGTGCATGTGAATGGTTTCTCTCTATTGTGGATCATCATGTGTTGATTAAGGTGTGATGAGTGCCTGAAACTTTTCCCACACTGAGTGCATGTGAATGGTTTCTCTCCAGTGTGGATCCTCATGTGTTTATTTAGGTATGAGGATAGGCTGAAACTCTTCCCACACTGAGTGCATGTGAATGGACTCTCTCCAGTGTGGATCCTCATGTGTCGATTAAGGGATGCTGATTGGCTGAAACTCTTCCCACACTGAGTGCATGTGAATGGTTTTTCTCTGGTGTGGATCCTCATGTGTTCATTAAGGTGTGATGAGTGGATGAAATTCTTCCCACACTGAGTGCAAGTGAATGGTTTTTCTCCAGTGTGGATCCTCATGTGTAGATTAAGGTTTGATGGTTGGTTGAAACTCTTCCCACACTGAGTGCATGTGAATGGTTGTTCTCCGGTGTGGATCCTCATGTGTCTGTAAAGCGTAGATGATTTGCTGAACCTCTTCCCACACTGGTGGCATGTGAATGGTTTCTCTCCAGTGTGGATCATCATGTGTTGATTAAGGTTTGCTAAGTGGCAGAAACTCTTCCCACACTGAGTGCATGTGAATGGTTTCTCTCCAGTGTGGATCCTCATGTGAATCTTTAGTTTGCTTTTGTTTGCCAAACTCTTTCCACACTGAGTGCAGGTGACACAACTCTTGTCTCTCATTTTTAAAATACCATCAGTCTCTAAATGAGTTTTGCCCTCAATTTTGACACGATGTTCCTCCTCTTTACTCTCCTCATAGTCTTTAATTAGGTCTGAAATAAAAAATTTCCGGTTTTAGTAAATCATTAAAACTCTCATCAAAAGCTGAAGTAAAAATGCAGTAAAACATTGGCTACACAAACCTTAATTTTGATGCACATTAAATGTAAAAACATAGCAGATCATATTTAGATTGATCTTGTCATATCAACCTCCTGGGGTTTATTACACACATGTACATTTAAGCAGATTCTTATATGATTGATCCCAGATCATTTTGGTCATATTGATGAGACATAAATTTGAAAGCTGTAAATTTCTCTGTAAGTTCTCTAGCCACACTCAGACCTGATTACTACCACACATGTTTGCAATCAAGAAATCACCATAGACCAAAAGAGCCTCAAAAGCTGTATCTGTCTAAATCTTAAAAAATTTAAACACAAATAAGAAAGAAAATATTTGTGTCTTGAGTAAAAAAAAAAAAAAAAAGAGTGAACTCAAATGCAGAAAAACATCAAGTCTTTATTGAGGAGTGAGTCCTGGAAAAAGCAAAAATCAAACCCGGTCGGGTGTGCACTGAGGGAGTGCCATGGGGAAAAAACAACCAGACACTCAATCACTAGTGGTCCTGGAAACAAATACAGGGTGAGTAACAAAATAATATGCACACAAATGATCGATAACATACTGAGACAAACATGAAGGTAAATGATGTGGTATAGAAAGGAAAAAGGAAATGAGAGCTCCTGTAACTGCAAACAAAAGCAGATGAAAAGAGATCATCTGTAACCCAGAACTGGAGAAGAGAGCAAAAGAGACAGAGGTGGAAAGAGTAATAAAATATTTTATTCGAGTAAAAGTACTGTTACTTACAATTTTTTTTCACTTAAGTAAGAGTAAAGTTACATGTCTACAAATCTACTCAAGTAAAAGTAAAAAATAACTCTTCTTTTTACTCATGAGTAAATTTTTAATGAGTAACTATTTCTTAAAAAGGGACAAGATGATATAAATCTCCAATTAGTTGTTTTTATTTGTATAAGTAACTTTAAAAACTAAAGACCAATAACAAAAAATAATATAACTATTACAAATATTTTTACAGATGATCCTATTCATACAAATTCTAATGCAACATCTGTTGTGTTAGCTAGATAGGCTATATGCACATAGACATTTAATTTTTAGCCAGGCAGCCCAAGGGCTTCCGGTGAACTGTCTTTCAATTTCAAAATCGTCACGTTTCAGATCTGATTTCTTTAAAAATCTGTGATCTTCATTGCCTGTTAGACATACAAATATGAGGTGGGTCTCAGATCGGACAAGAAGCACTGCATTAAAGTCTATTTCCCTTGCCATGTCTTTCAAATATGACTGTTTGTTTTACCCCAGTATTTTGGTTTTTGCTAGATCAGATACAGTTGCGGCCAAAAGTTAACGAGAATTATTTATATTATTTATTAAATTTCACATTTGTTGTTTTTCATTAACGTCTACCCCAACCTTAAATCCAACTGTCACAGTAATGTAAAAACAGTAGTTGTATCGAGCATTATTCATGCTACCTATTAAATTACCCAATTAATTGTATTTTTTAAAGCCTAACCCCACCCCAACCTACACAGTACTGTAAAAATATTAATTCTTGTTATACATTTATTCATTTTCTTTTCGGCTTTCATGCCAACAGACCCAGCCAAGGCTCGAACCTGCAACCTTCTTGCTGTGAGGCGACAACACTACCTACTGCGCCACCACGTTGCCTATTGTTATACAGTATCATAAAAAACAAATGCTGCTATATTGATGTGCATAGCGCACATCCGACAAGGAGTCTGACAACAGCCAGTGCTCCACACAGAAATCTTATCATTTGACATACTGTATTTTCTTTTATATATATATATATATATATATATATATATATATATATATATATATATATATATATATATATATATATATATTCATAGCGCTTTACTTTCTCCACATTTATGATATTTTAGGTTTTTTATTTTGAAATAAATTTGCAACAATTTAAACAATAAATTTTTTCACATTGTCATTATGGGCTATTGTGTGTTTTGAGGAAATAAATTAATTTAATCCATTTTGGAATAAGGCTGTAACATAAAAAATTAGGAAAAAGTGAAGCGCTATGAATACTGTGTGTGTGTATGTACATATACACACACACACACACACATATATATATATATATATATATATATATATATATATATATATATATATATATATATATATATATATATATATATATATATATATACACATACACACACTAGGGATGTGCGGAACAGCCGGTATTTGTATCTGTATGTGTATTTGTTGAGGGGGGAAAAGTATTTGTATTTGAGTAAAATTCAAAATGGCGCAAAAATATATATTATTTCTATTATACTTCTAATTTACTTTATAGTGAAAGTATTGTTTAATTATACCCATTATATAAATTATAGACATGCAATATTGACTGTTGTTTTTGAACATGTGACAAGAAATGTCATTGAAAAGAAAATAACATAGAAGCCATTATCTCATCCATGGTTAAACCAACAACTAATAAAATACCATTGTGAATATTATGAACCCCACCACCACTGCTCTTGTTGAAGGACACTGAATAGACAGAATAAAAACAAATAATATTTAAAAAAACTGTTCTTCTTCTGAAAGAACTTCTTTCCAATGGACAGAATTCCAAAAACTAAAATTAGCTAAATAAATCTAAATAAAACCCTGCCTGGGAGATCTGGCAGAACAAAAGTATTCTATATAATACTAAAAGATACAGGCCTGCTATTATCATCTGCCTGCCACAAAACAGACACAAAGTTTGTTTTTGTTTTTTTACATTTTTTATTTTTTATGTTTGAAACTGACTTGCTGGGGCAGAATGTGGCTGTGTTGATGGTTTGGTGCTTGTGGAGGATTTAGCAGAACATAGCTGTGCTGATTGAGGGGATTGATGCTTGTGGGGGGTTCACAGACAGTATCAGGAGAGGATGCTTTTAGTGCATGTGATAATACATTACATGGAAGGTTGCGCGGTGGCACAGTGAGTAGCACTGTCGCCTCACAGCAAGAAGGTTGCTGGTTCGAGCCCTGACTGGGTTCTCCCCATGTTGGCGTGGGTTTCCTCCGGGTGCTCCGGTTTCCACCACAGTCCAAACACATGCAATACAGGTGAATTGGGTAAGCTAAATTTGTCCCAATTGTATGTGTGTGAAAGAGAGTGTATGGATGTTTCCCAGTGCTGGGTAGCAGCTGGAAGGGCATCCACTGCGTAAAACATATGCTGGATAAATTGGTGGTTCATTCCATTGTGGCAATCCCAGATTAATAAAGGGACTGCATAAAGGGAAAAGAAATGAATGAATGACTACGCATAGAAGATGTTGACAGATGTTTAATATCTCTGCCTCTGCTGATTTCACTTTTGTACACATTATACAGTATCACTTTGTTTTATCTGCAGCTCCACTGACTGTAAAATGCTTCCACACAGAACCTGAAGGTGCTTTTTTTTTTTTTTTTTTTTTTTTTGACTGGTGGAGGACCAAGAAATGGCTCAGCAGCAGTCTCACTCTTTTTCACTCTTTTTCTGGGTGCCCAAATGTATTTGAGGAGTTTCAAGTTAATAAAAAGTGAGGGGAAGTTATGCTAAGGTTTACTAGCCTATAGCATATATCTTGCTGTCTGCAAAAGACAGTAATTTAGACGTACAATATAACTCCCATAAGTGCATACTATTCGACACAACTGCACAAGCATCGTTTTAACCTTTATAAACGAACGTTAACGTTACTCTATCAACAGTCTATTGTCTAAATTACCGCGCAAGCAGAGCTAATGTTGTGTAAACAGAGAGCACCCAATTGCAAACGTCAAAAATGCAGCGTAATGGAATATCCCGATCAAACTCTGCTTCAACTCTGCTACAAGTTTATAAACTGCATCTGGAACCCAATTAAGGTACAAAAATCTATTTAACAAAAATAGTGATGCAGTGAAGTATTTTTTCGCTCAGCCGAGCTTTCTCTGTCTGTTGCTGTGGAGAAGCGCCCTCCGACTTCTGACTGAGCGTCTCTCTCTCTCTCACTCACTCACACGGGCATGCACTGTGGTCTCATGAGGAAACGCTGCTTTTTGATATAATGTTTATCTTGCTCCCAAATACAAATAATTTTTCAAGTATTTGTTCAAAATAAGTATTCGTAAAAACACGCTATTCGTGCCTTTCCTAATACCGTATTCGGGTTCAGCTCCACCCATAATATACACACACACATCTTTGCATATATGGCTATGACTGTGTACTAACCTTAATCACTTCTGGGGATGGGGACTTATTACAGTAAAAGGTAGCAATTTTTGTTTACCCAATATATGCACTGATAAAATCCACTGATTTTTATATAGTCGATCAAATGAACTTAAACAATTAAAAATGCAACAAACATTTGTTTTGGCCCAAACTACAAAAACAAACAAATGTAAGACTTACATTTAGTATTAGTTTTGCTTAAGTTCCACACTAGTTTGATCATGTATAAATGTCATTATAACTCATTCATTCATTTTCTTGTCGGCTTAGTCCCTGTATTAATCCGGGGTCGCCACAGCGGAATGAACCGTTAACTTATTCAGCAAGTTTTTACGCAGCGGATGCCCTTCCAGCCGCAAGTCATTATAACTATATTGAATAAATATTATTACAAAGGCCTACATCATGCTGACAATCTATGAAATGATATAACAGGCGATTGTCCTCTGAGTGCACCTAAAAAGACATATATGACACTTCTCATAAAGCTTGAGAAGCACACAGTTCTTCATGATACATATAATTTGTAAAATAAAGAGTTGCAGGTTATAAAAACACTAAACAACATGTGATAAAGTTACCGCGGGCCCTGGTGCAGATGAAAAGAAAAATAGAAAGATAGATGGGTAACTAGAACAGACAGAGATAACGTGCGCGCTCCATCTGCTCTCATTGCGTGTGTGATGGGAAAAAAGTCTTCCTGCATCCATCGCGGCCTTTATCATTTTTTGTGCGCACTGCTTGATTTCCGCATAGTAATTAACTTTATATCGCGGATCAAGTGCAGTGAAGTGTTTCAGACAACACGCGCAAGCCGCGGTTGCGTCATCACAATTGGTGTAACAACTTTTATAGCAGGAAAAAACAAATACTATGGAAGTCAATGGATACAGCTTTTCAGCATTCTTACAAATATCTTCTTTTGTGTTCAACATAAGGAAGAGAATCAAACATGTTTAGGCCTATTACAAGCAAAGGACGAGTAAGTGACAGAATTGTTAGTTTAGGGCTTTAAGCTGTCATGGCAACCATATACAATGCACCACTGAGTAGGAAATAAGTCAGCGTAAGATCATTTCTATGGAGGATTATCAGACTTTAGCGTTAGTGACGAGATTTATAGTCTAACAAGTGCAAACATTACATTAAACAACAAATTGGAGATGCATCAGACTTTTATACATGATCAAACTAGTGTGGAACTTAAGCAAAACTAATACTAAATGTAAGTCTTACATTTGTTTGTTTTTGTAGTTTGGGCCAAAACAAATGTTTGTTGCATTTTTAATAGTTTAAGTTCATTTGATCGACTATATAAAAATCAGTGGATATTATCAGTGCATATATTGGGTAAACAAACATATACACATATACATATACATATATATATATATATATATATTTTTTTTTTTTTTTTTTTTTTTTTGCTGTGCTCGTGTTTAAGGAGGCTTGGCTCTAGACGGCAGAGGAGGGACTGTGATTCAGAGATTTATGCTAAGCTGTTAGCATTGTGGAAGATCACCTAATGCACCTTTAATGTGCTCTTTACTGGCGATTTTCAAACAACATAACATACATCTAGCTAGACCTTTTGTGTACTTAAAGCTCCCTCTAGTGGCGTTGTATAGCCAATGCCAACCTATAGACACAGCAATAACCCCAAACTGGAGATCATTAATAATATAATAACAATAATACTTTATTGGTTAAGGCATTTTAGAATGACCAAAACAACATTTCAGATGTTTTACAGTGTGCTCACCCTGATGGTTTGTCCACTCACAAACATTTCCATCATCATATGATCTCTTATAACAAACCTTTTTTAATGCACATACTGGAATTTGTTCAGTGCTTTTGTAGTTTACGTAAGTTTATCTTTTCTCATCGAATAAAAAGTTTATCCTACTCAGTTATATGCATCTTCTTTATGACTATAATTTAAAAGTTATGTGCATCATGATGTTTCTATCAACTGATTTTTTATGCTCATAGCCTATCCAAATGCACATAAAAATAGGTGGCTGGAAATAAAGCTAAGTGAGAAATACCGCTTCATCTTTAAAAAAGGGGAGGAGACCGACAGAAACACAGAGTTTAGAGGATAAAACCTGCTACTGATCAGGTTAGGTTTTCAGAGCAAGTGACCACTCAAGAGTTAAAGTTACCTCACCTTTAGAAACAGGCTTGACTTACCCTGCTTTCTCCAGTTTGACAAACCAGCTATTTTGAAACAGAAAACCCAGAGTTTCTCTCATTTCAGGGTTAACATACTCTGAGTTTTCACTTAACCATCTTTCTGAAATGGGGCCCTGATCTCATATGCTATTGTTTTAGAACTTCAGTTGCCTATTGGAGAAATGACCAGGAATAATAAACGGCTACTTGCTCTATAAACAGGGGCCTGTTTCAGTAAGGAGGTTCAAACAACTCAGAGTTTGAACTTGAACTCTGAGTTGATATACCGAGAGATTAAAAACTCTGAGTTTTCGGTTTCAGAACAGCTGATCTGAGTTGGGTCAATCAACTTCGAGTAGACCAGCTTAGAGTTAAGCGCGCACACCGTGACTTTAAAAAGGCATTATCAATGAAGCGCAGACATTACGAGTGACTATGGCAATATCTTATAAAAGAGATCACCATTTCTTTCTCCAGCTGAACTTGATGTTCTCATGCAAAGTTATAGCAAATATGAGTGTATATATTTGAAAAGAAGCAACCATCAGTGAAGAAGAGACAGATAGCGTGGGAAAACAGCTGCTCAAGTTAATGTGTAATTTAACTTTTTAAATATTTAAATATTTAAGTATAATAAAATAAGTAATGTAATTTGTGACGTTTATATTTTTTTCTAAACTTTTTTACACATTTATTAGTTTTAAATGATTTAACAGTGCACTTGTGCCTTTTTTATTGATCAAGTGATAGATGTTAATATAACATTTAGAAGGTAAGCAGTACTAAAAATAATTTTTAGAAAGAATAATAATCCCATTAATCTAGTTAAAGTGCATGTCGAAGGTGAATTTAATTTAATTATTTATTAAAAAAGGATAAGCCATTCTAGTACAGTTCTTCTGTGTGTGACTAAAATGTAGGCAATAGCTATTTTCCATCCAAATATATTACATAAATATATGTGCAAAACTGGAATATTGCATAAAACATGCGAATAAAATTCTATCCAACGAGTGAAAGAGAAAAAATCGTCACTTCCTGATTAAACTGGCACCAAATATCAACAGTAAAAACAGAATTTACTGTGGTAGAAGAAGCTGCGTCAATTAATTCTTTATTTAGCCTAATTAATGTACTTGCGCCTCGATGTCAGAAGACAATGCTGAAAAACAATGAACACGTGGGGGCGTCTGAAGCCATGAGACGCGGAGACTCTTGACACGCACCAGACGTTCGGAGGTAATTAATAATATACACTAATACTGAAACAGTTAAGGCATTTTAGAATGACTAAAACAATATTTAAGACGTGTTACAGTGTGCTCAGCCTGCCGTTTGTCCATTTACACACATTTTCATTATCATATGATCATGATCGTTTTTTTAATGTACATACTGTAATTTGTTCAGTAAAAGTGTTTCCATCGTAGTTTATGCGCACATTTTCTATCGAATAAAAGTTTATCCTACTCAATTATGCACGTTTTTTTATGCATATTTTAAAAAGTTATGTGCATCATGACGTTTCTATCAATCGTTTTTATGCACGTATCCAAAATGACCATTAAAAAAGGTGGGTGGAAACGTAAGGCTAAGGCGAGAAATACCGCTTCATCTTAAAAAAAGGGGAGGAGACCGACAGAAACTCTGAGTTTAGAAAATAAAACCTGCTTCTGACCAGGTTAGATTCACAGAGTAAGTTACCACAGTAACTGACTCTGAGTTAAAGTTACCTCTCTTTCAGAAACAGGCTTGACTTACCCTGCTTTCTCGAGTTTAACAATCCTGCCATTTTAAAATGGAAAACCCAGAGTTTCTCTCATTTCAGGGTTATAATACTCTGAGTTTTTAGTTAACCTCCTTTCTGAAACAGGCCCCAGGTGTGTTCATGACTATACAAACAAAAAAATAAAATAAAATTAGAAAATATGGCTTTGCAACATCAAGCAGCATTAGGCATGGGCCAGTATAAGATTCTAACAGTATGATAACCTTGAATAAAAATATCAGTTTCACGGTACAGTGATTACTGCTCTAAAA
Organism: Danio rerio; assembly: GCF_052040795.2. Lineage (NCBI taxonomy): Eukaryota > Metazoa > Chordata > Actinopteri > Cypriniformes > Danionidae > Danio > Danio rerio. The sequence goes on from NC_141024.2 coordinate 53,766,636, forward strand.
TATATTCTTTTTAAATGTCTGGGTAAAAAACAAACAAATTTTCCCCTTTGAACACAATATATTTTCTTTCGAGAAACTTTTTAAGTGTTTTGGAGCAGTAAACATGTCAGGCTGAATAATTCTAATGAATCATTGACTTCTGCTGTCTTCATTTGTTTCAGAAACACAGAATTCTTTACGATTTAAAACGACATCTTTGGAGAACTTTTCTGCTGGAGATACGGTTCTACTGAAAAATGTAAAAAACAAGACATAAAAAACTTAAAATATACTGTGAGAACAGTACAGCAAAAAATATTGGCGTTTTGAAAACGGTTATCGTCCCATGCCTAAGCAACATAACACTGTTTTTAGGATCTAAAAATTAATTCTTAAAAAAAGTCTCAAGCAAAAAGATTCCAATGGTGGCACCTGCTGGTACATAAAGAATATGGTTAATACTGACAAACTTTACACTCAAATGTTTGCATATCATCAGCATGCTGTAAATAATTTCTTAAGCAGCAAAAGTCATTTTTAGACTAGTTTGTTGGCCAGTTGTAGTCAGTGCAATGCTAAGCGATATTGTTCCACTATAAGTTTAGTCACATGTTGTCCCAACACATGATCATATAGTTTAGAATACTGCACAATGTTTTAGAATACTTAATTATCTAAGTGTCCATTTCATTCAGCATATTTAAAATTGGGGGCATCCACGTTTTTTAACATACTATAAACCAGGTTTTTTTTTTTTTACCAAGTTAAATGTAAGACTTTTTAAGACAATTATAAATGAAATTTTATACTCATAAGGCTAAGGAATTTTTCAAATGCCCCAGATGAAAAGATTTTTATTTGTCCTATCAAACATATTATAATTTAATACATTTATTAATACAATGACAAAATGAATAATAATACATTTTAATATTTTAGATATTTTTTAGCAAAATTTCTTAAATATCGTGTCAAAACAAGCAAGCTCTACTTGTATTCACACAAGTTTTTTTCAACATAAACTTTATTTAAAATAAAAAAATGAACAAATGCTTTAAAAGTTTTAAAAACTATAATAAACTAAATCTATGTACAACAATCTGTCCAGGTCATTTCCTCAGCAGTAAATACATGGAGCACGTTTAAACAAATGTTATTGTAAGGAAAATAATTAAAGCATTATGATAAATAGAGTTACAATTACCTTTTTAAATAAAAAGTTGAAAGTTTTATTGAGATGGATTATTGGTGATTGTATGGGTTTTGGCCAGATTGGGTAACAAAAGATGAACAAAGGAATATGAAGACTTGTTTAAAAAAAAGATTAAAGACCTACAACACAATATTTCAGTAAATTTAAGACTTTTTAAGTGCTGAAATTTGGATTTTAGAATTTACAACATTTTATGGCTCGCGGAAACCCTGTTTAAACACAATAGCCCTGGCAATTAGTTATAATAATGATGCAATTCGAAGACATTATCTGTGAGAACTAGTAACAACTACTAGAAACAAGTTTAAACCCATAAAGAAGTCAAAATTGAAAAGAAGTTGATGAAAAAAGGGAATTGTGATCAACGTGACATTTGCAAATGGTACAAAAAAAAGTACTAAGTAAACACTATCACCATAATACCAGATATATTTTATGAGAATACTTTAGGTAAAATATCGTCAGCTCAGTTAAACTTTTTTTATTTATTTATTGTTTTTATTTATTTTATATAGTGCCAGTGCTCAAGGACTTTTTACAAACAGTAAAAGAACAAGAAAAGCAATAACCTTAAGAAGGTAGAGAAAATGGGAGACCAATAATATATAAAAAGAATGACAAAAGACCTGAGAAGAAAGAAACAAGAAATAAACTCATTCCTGGGTGCTTATGTGCATTTAGGAGAACTATGCAGCACACTCTGGGCTGCAAGATGAATTTATTTTAGTATTCTTATTACTAAAAATATATCAGTAAGAAAACGAACCTGTTTGTTCCTGCAGATCTTCCTGTTTGACAGTGAATGTTTCTTCAATCTTCACATCTTCACTCTCCTCTTTAATAAACGCCATCTTTATACCAGTGTGAAGGTCAGTCGCTTCAGCAGGAGTTTTTCTCTGTGTTTGGACAATTTATCCTGTTTAAAATGAACAAAACAATGAACAGAAACAAAATAACTTCTCTTCAACACTTGCTTTAACAGTTTCTTTATATGAGAGTAATTTAAAAAAATCAGGTAAAAGGTTTCTTTTATACACTCATTACACACTTTTCTTCATTTAAACAGTACTCAGTTACTGAGAATAAAATAGTACTACATTGTATAAAGGGTTAAAACTATATTGTCGACAGCAGGTATATCATAGCATCAGGCGAAAACCTGAAACTTTAATCAATCGGTTTGTCTCTTTGTAAAAAGCTTTAAAACAAACCTTTCCCAAGTTGAATCTCAGCACAGTAGCGGCGCAGCTTTATGACGTCACACGACACGCCAAAATAAGAGTCTTTGTTTAGATTTTTATTGCTACTTACTGTTGCAATCATGACTTGTTGATACATTTATCCCTCGTTTTCCACTTTTCCACATACATAGACACAAATATATTCAGTATTTGGAGTTGATTTAAAAGCTTTACTCTAAACATTTATGGGTCAAACGGGTGCCATTTGTGTCTGTAACATTTGATGAGCTGCATGAAGCACAAAAATGTCCTAAATTGTTTTTCCAAAGCTTAAAGTAATTAATTCAAGGCTTCCTGCTAGCATGATACATTATAAATGATAATTGTTAAAGTGTAATATTCTTTTTTATATACTTTTTTATGATTACATAACAGATTTCACATGTCTGTGCTGATCAGCATTGAATTTGCACCTAAAATATCCCCAAATAAATGACTTTTTCCCTCCTAAGTTTTATTGTTTTGAGGTTTATGTTTGTTTCTATTTCCATAATATATATTTAATTTATATTTTATATTTTTTTGTAAAATTCCTGATATGTGTTTAACTTTACACCCCGTTTGACTTACCACCCCATCACACTAACTTGTTTCATCTGTATATCTGTATACTTTTGTATTAAATGACATCACAAAAACAGAATTGACATCATATGGACCCTGCGCCCTCCGAGACTAAAAGCATGGAATTACAGAAATTAATTTACATTTCTTTCTTTTTGTTTTTTTTCTTGTTAGACAGGGTCTGTCAAGCTCAACCCAATCACTCCGTTACGCAAAATAGATAGGGTAAACTTTTTTTTTTTACATTTATAGAGCAAAGAAGAGTAAATTTTCAGATTGAATGAAGGTATGGTAGGTGAGCAACTTGACCACATGGGATATTTGCAGCCGTTTTTGGATGCACTTTACCACCCTGTCACATTTTTTGTTGTGATGGGGTGGTAAGGGATGTGATGGCGTGGTTCTGCACACTATTTGAATGTGAAGATGTATGAAATCAAAGATTCTTTAGGGCTAATCAATTAATTTAGTCATTTAACCCTGTTTGGTCTCTCACACACTTCATTACTTTATCTTTCACACACTCATTTTTAGTCATTCACTCATTATCCTTCACTCAAACATTCATAATCTGTCTGTTTATAATTAAAAATTTCACATCTTATAACATAATTGCAGACAGATCTGCTTCCATAAAGAGTAGCACACAGTTCAAATTAAACATTATTGGACATACAGTGCTCAGCATTCATTCTTTTTTGGCTTAGTCCTATTATTATTCTTGGGTTACCACAGCAGAATGAACCACCAACTTATCCAGCATATGTTTTACGCAGCGGAAGCCCTTCCATCATGGAAAACTCCCATACTCGTTCACACACATACATTAAGGACAATTTAGCTTAACTAATTCACCTATACCACATGTGTTTAGACTTGTAGGGGAAACCGGAGAAAACCCACACCAACACGGGAAGAACATGCAAAAACCACTCAGAAATGCCAACTGATCCAGCCAAGGTGGTCCATCTTACCTCAATGGTCTAATTTTACATACCTCAAAATCAAAACTATATATATATATATATATATATATATATATATATATATATATATATATATATATAATTTCACAAATGACCGTGTTTAAAGGTTTACACTGGTTGAATTACTTTTAAAATACATTGTCCTTACCACCTTGCCACAGTGAACAACCCTGTCACAGCAGATACCACCCCGTCACACTGTCATTTTCTTACAGGTTTATGGAAAGGAAATGAAATTTTACATAAATGAATGTTGAATGGTGTTCTTGTTGTGTGGACTTAATGAATAAAAATGTAAGTTGATTTGTACTTTTTAAGTTAATTTGTTTTTTCAGTGAAAACAATAAGGCAATTGAGATGCCAAATTTATTTTTCAAAGGTAAAAATGTAATAATACATTTTTTTTATTAAACTACAGACTTTCCATTGATAGCTGTATAAAAAATAATTTGGAAAACATTTAAAATTAAAAAACAATTAGTTATTTTACTTCTGTTATATCATACATATTGTCTGTATTCTGTCCCCCCCACCATTAAAATACACACTCACGCACACACATATGTACTATATATATATATATATATATAAATTAATCAGTTTTAACTTGTCTTGGCCTTCAATAAAACCAAAATTTAGGTAGGCTTTGCCATACTGTTTAATCTTTTTCTTCGCCTCTGAAGAATCACTGCATTTACGTTTCTCTGCCGATTTTGTTTTGATTTTGCCTTTACGACACGTTGACAAGCACATTGCGTGAGTAAGCAAAATTTAAATAATTATTTAAAGTTATTTATTTTAATTATTTTTATTATTATGTTGGAATTTTAAGCATATGTTTTGATTATATATATATATATTTGGTACTTAAAAATACATATATAATAGTAGGGCTGCTCGATTTTGGGAAAAATCATAATCACGATTATTTTGGTCATAATTGTAATCACGATTATTTAAAACGATTATCAGTTAAAGTCAAAATTATTAGTGCTCCTGAGAATTTTTTTTTTATATAAATATTTCCCAAATTATGTTTAACAGAGCAAGGAATTTTAACAGTATTTCCTATAATATTTTTTCTTCTAGGCTTATTTGTTTTATTTTAGCTAGAATAAAAGCAGGTTAAAATATTTAATTTAAGGTCAATATTATTAGCCCCCTTAAGGAATAAATATTTTTGATTGTCTGCAGAAGAAACTACTGTTATACAATGACTTGCCTTATTACCCTAATTAAGCCTTTGAACTGCACTTTAATCTGAATGCTTGTTTTTAAAAAATACCTAGTGAAATATTATGTACTGTCATCATAGCAAAGATAAAAGAAATCCGTTATTAGAAATGAGATATTAAAACTATTATGTTCAGGGAAAAAAAAAACTTCTTTCCATGAAACAGAAATTGGGAGGAAATTCCCTTACAGAAATTTCACATGAGTTTCACATGTGAAATTCACATGTGCATGTGAAATTGCACATGTGAAATTTTACATGTGAAACACACAAACCACATGTGAAATGCACATGGGATCACATGTGTATTTGGAACGACTTCGTGTGAATTTTCATGTGAACCACGTGATCACATGGGAAAACATGTGTATTTGGAACGATTTCGTGTGAATTTTCATGTGAATCACATGGGAAAACGCGTGTATTTGGAACGCTTTCGTGTGAATTTTCATGTGAACCACATGTGATCACATGGGAAAACGTGTGTATTTGGAACGCTTTTGTGTGAATTCACATGTGATCACTTGGGAAAACGTGTGTATTTGGAACGACTTCGTGTGAATTTTCATGTGAACCACATGTGATCACATGGGAAAACTTGTGTATTTGGAACAATTTCGTGTGAATTTTCATGTGAATCACATGGGAAAACGCGTGTATTTGGAACACTTTCGTGTGAATTTTCATGTGAACCACATGTGATCACATGGGAAAACGTGTGTATTTGGAACGCTTTCGTGTGAACTCACATGTGATCACATGGGAAAACGTGTGTATTTGGAACGCTTTCGTGGGAATTCACATGTGATCACATGGGAAAACGTGTGTATTTGGAACGCTTTTGTGTGAATTCACATGTGATCACATGGGAAAACGTGTGTATTTGGAACGATTTCGTGTGAATTTTCATGTGAACCACATGTGATCACATGGGAAAACGTGTGTATTTGGAACGCTTTCGTGTGAATTTACATGTGATCACATGGGAAAATGTGTGTATTTGGAACGATTTCGTGTGAATTTTTATGTGAACCACATGTGATCACATGGGAAAACATGTGTATTTGGAACGCTTTCGTGTGAATTCACATGTGATCACATGGGAAAATGTGTGTATTTGGAACGCTTTCGTGTGAATTCACATGTGATCACATGGGAAAACGTGTGTATTTGGAACGCTTTTGTGTGAATTCACATGTGATCACATGGGAAAACGTGTGTATTTGTAACGACTTCGTGTGAATTTTCATGTGAACCACATGTGATCACATGGGAAAACTTGTGTATTTGGAACAATTTCGTGTGAATTTTCATGTGAATCACATGGGAAAACGCGTGTATTTGGAACACTTTCGTGTGAATTTTCATGTGAACCACATGTGATCACATGGGAAAACGTGTGTATTTAGAACGCTTTCGTGTGAATTCACATGTGATCACATGGGAAAACGTGTGTATTTGGAACGCTTTTGTGTGAATTCACATGTGATCACATGGGAAAACGTGTGTATTTGGAACGATTTCGTGTGAATTTTCATGTGAACCACATGTGATCACATGGGAAAACGTGTGTATTTGGAACGCTTTCGTGTGAACTCACATGTGATCACATGGGAAAACGTGTGTATTTGGAACGCTTTCGTGGGAATTCACATGTGATCACATGGGAAAACGTGTGTATTTGGAACGCTTTTGTGTGAATTCACATGTGATCACATGGGAAAACGTGTGTATTTGGAACGATTTCGTGTGAATTTTCATGTGAACCACATGTGATCACATGGGAAAACGTGTGTATTTGGAACGCTTTCGTGTGAATTTACATGTGATCACATGGGAAAACGTGTGTATTTGAAACGCTTTCTTGTGAATTCACATGTGATCACATGGGAAAACGTGTGTATTTGGAACGATTTCGTGTGAATTTTTATGTGAACCACATGTGATCACATGGGAAAACATGTGTATTTGGAACGCTTTCGTGTGAATTCACATGTGATCACATGGGAAAATGTGTGTATTTGGAACGCTTTCGTGTGAATTCACATGTGATCACATGGGAAAACATGTGTATTTGGAACGATTTCGTGTGAATTTTCATGTGAATCACATGGGAAAACGCGTGTATTTGGAACGCTTTCGTGTGAATTTTCATGTGAACCACATGTGATCACATGGGAAAACGTGTGTATTTGGAACGCTTTTGTGTGAATTCACATGTGATCACATGGGAAAACGTGTGTATTTGGAACGACTTCGTGTGAATTTTCATGTGAACCACATGTGATCACATGGGAAAACTTGTGTATTTGGAACAATTTCGTGTGAATTTTCTTGTGAATCACATGGGAAAACGTGTGTATTTGGAACGCTTTCGTGGGAATTCACATGTGATCACATGGGAAAACGTGTGTATTTGGAACGCTTTTGTGTGAATTCACATGTGATCACATGGGAAAACGTGTGTATTTGGAACGATTTTGTGTGAATTTTCATGTGAACCACATGTGATCACATGGGAAAACGTGTGTATTTGGAACGCTTTCGTGTGAATTTACATGTGATCACATGGGAAAACGTGTGTATTTGAAACGCTTTCTTGTGAATTCACATGTGATCACATGGGAAAACGTGTGTATTTGGAACGATTTCGTGTGAATTTTTATGTGAACCACATGTGATCACATGGGAAAACATGTGTATTTGGAACGCTTTCGTGTGAATTCACATGTGATCACATGGGAAAATGTGTGTATTTGGAACGCTTTCGTGTGAATTTACATGTGATCACATGGAAAAACGTGTGTATTTGGAACGCTTTCGTGTGAATTCACATGTGATCACATGGGAAAACGTGTGTATTTGGAATGCTTTTGTGTGAATTCACATGTGATCACATGGGAAAACGTGTGTATTTGGAACGATTTCGTGTGAATTTTCATGTGAACCACATTAGATCACATGGGAAAACCTGTGAATTTTAACGTTTTTGTGTGAATTCACATGTGAACTACATGTGTATTCACAAGTGATCACATGGGAAAATGTTTGTATTTAGAATTTTGATGGTGAGCATTGAAACATGCGTTCCCATGTAAAAATCTCTTGTGGCTTTTCTCTTGTGTACTTCACACCATAAAATTTGTGCATTAGTGTGAACAAAAATTATTCTTAAACTTAAATATAAATACAAACAATTTATTGTCAATTATATAAAATCACAACAATTATTTACTGAAATACCTTGAGGGGAAAACTGTCACTAATATAATGTGAATACAAAAGGGGCCACATGGTAGCTCCGTGGTCATCACTGTTGCCTCAAAGCAAGAAGGTCACTGGTTCGAGTCTCAGGTGTGCCAGGTGTGGAGTTTGCATGTTCACCCCATGTTTGCGTGGGTTTCCTTCGGGTGCTCTGGTCAATTCTGCATATGAGAGCATCTGGTGAAAAAAGCATGTACCACAGTAATTGCTAGTTCATTTTGCTGTGATGACCCGTGATGAAAAGGGAAAGAAAAGCCAAGGGAAAGTGAGTTTTGCTTTTGACAAGTTTGTCCTTTTGGTTCATGTTAATGACTTGATCTTGTAATCTGTAAGAAAAAAATACAAAACTTATTTTTAATGAAAGAAACTACCAAATGCTCAAATGCATACACGTGAATGCAAAATGAATTCATAATATTTAGATCACATTTTTTCACATTAGCAGAAATAGGTAGTAATGAAGTACAAACTTTGTTACTTTACTTAAGTAGATATGTCTAGTGTCAGTATTATACTCCACTGTTAACGTTTTCTGAAATATTTTTTTTTTACTTCTTACATTTGAATACAAATCTACTCCTTACATTTTTAAATCAGGCTCGTTACTTTCGCTTTAATGTGCTTTGTGGAGCAGACGTAGCTTTAGTATAATGCAAAAAATATGTAGTCAAATACATTTAGCTTTTTTATTTTATCAAAAGAAAAAAACTGAAATATGTTTTGAAAAAAAATTAGGTGTTAAATTTAAGACATTTATTAGTTATAAATATATAGGCCTACAGAATTATATTCAAGAGTATACAAACAAGTATGACAGCTGCTGTTCTTAACAGCTATAGTGTTTTGTGTTCAGCTGATGATACACAGGGCTTTTTTTCTTGGTAGCACCGGTGCTCCTAACTTCAAAAATTTGGGTGCACCAGACAAAATTTAGTCGCACCCACCGACAAATATGAGCACCGTTACTAAACGTTTTATGTTAACAGATTCCAATATATATTACCACTCTAATCACAACTAACAAATAAACAAAAATCTGCATGCGCTCACTGGCCCTGCATGCACTGCTTGACGTGAATGAGATGAACTGAATTAACTATAATAACTGTGCTGTTCTTATGGGTGGTGTCTGATACTGCACAGATGCTATTGACATATAACTTATTATTTGCATACGTCACCCTAATATATAACGGTCTTTTCATGAACTGCAATATTAGTTTCATCTCAGTGAATGCATGCTCTTTAGCGATGGTGACTGCGGTATCAGTCGCACGATTAACAGCATTGTGATTATTAAATAAAGGATTAAATAACGGTTGAACATTCATTCATTTTTTTCCGGCTTAGTCCCTTTTTTAATTCGGAGTCGCCAACTTATCCAGCATCTGTTTTACGCAGCAGATGCCCTTCCAGCTGCAACCCATCTCTGGAAAACATTCATACACACCCAATCACACGTATACACTACGGACAATTTAGCCTGCCCAATTCACCTATACTGCATGTCTTTGGACTGTGGGGGAAAACGGAGCACCCGAAGGAAACCCACACGAATACAGGGAGAACAAGTAAACTTCACGTTAGAACATCTCGTGCTTAAAATGTGTAGATTAAGTGGCAAACACTGTTACCTAAAAACTCCATCCCACCAGTTTTACAGTGAAAGCTATAATCATTTTCATAGCGGACTTTGACCACTAGATGTCTTTTATCCACTCTTCGAAAAGTGTAAATGCTGGATTGACATTCTCCACATAATGACTAATCAGATGTGCCATGATTTGTAACTGTAGATGGTTTCTAAAACTAAATCTATCAGTGTTGTTTTCATTCTCTCTTATCCAGACCTTTGCATTTTTGCAGCTGTAGCTCCCTGTCATCGGAACTGAGTGATTGACAGCTGATATTAACCAATCCATTCGCATTCTGTTCTAGCGCAATGGGTCAATAAAAAAAGCTTGAAGACGGGCTTTGCTTAGTGCAGCAAGTTGACGTGTTTACTGTTATAAACTATTCTTTAGTGCTGCGTTTGGTGTTTTTAGGTGTAAAGATGCTTGCGTGAATGCCTCCTAATTCCGCGCATGTGGTGAACATTTTTCTGTGAAAACAACAATTTTATGCACTCGCATAAATGCTGCCAAATACATTTTGAGGTCGCAAAGATAAAACTTTGGGCGCATATGCGACCAAAACAGTCGCAATTTCAAGCCCTGTAGGATGATGTTGCTTGGCTACTTTGCAGCTAAAAATTGGCAACAACTTTTTTTACAAAAAAAAAAAATTTGAAATGTAAGTAATTTTGTATAAATGTATGCATTTTGTGAGGTGCAGTTACCACCATGAAACTAAAACAGATATTAGTAATGAATACTTTTTACTTAAGTACATATTTCAGGCTGTACTTATTTACTTTTACTTGAGTAGAAAAGTCTAGTCCTGTCACGTATAATGAAAGTTCAGAGGGATCCAAGTGCGAGTTAACAAAAATAATATTTATTGACAAAGTCAAACAAAAATCAAGTAAGGAATGGTGCTAGTGCTAGGAGGGATCGGGCAGGAATCAGACGGGAAAACAGGGTCCAGAAAATAGTCCTCGGATCCTACGCACACAGACAGAATGGCACACCATAAGCACACATAACGAACTGACAAAGACACACAGAAAACGTGGCTCATATATAGACCTGAATATGAGCCTCAGCTGGCGAGCTCATCAGGCCAGCTGAGTGCCGTCATCACACGTGATCAAAACAAATACACGAGGAGAACAAAAACAAACCAACGTGATCAAACAGACACTCCGGAAAAGCGCACAAACCTGCAACCGTGACATTACCCCTCTCTCAAGAGCACCTCCTGGTGCTCCCAGAAGCGCTTACCTGGCGATTGTAATCATCGATAAGAGAGTGATCCAATATGTCCTTTGCAGGCACCCAAGTTCTCTCCTCCGCACCGTAACCTTCCCAGTCCACCAAGTACTGAAATCCTCGCCCCCTCCGTCTCGAGTCCAGAATGCGCTTAACCGAATAAACGGTCTCCCCATCTACGAGACGCGGCGGGGGGGGAACCGGAGTGGGCGGGTTAATCGCCGTATGAAAAACGGGCTTTAATTTAGAAACGTGAAACACGGGATGTATTCTCCTGTACGCTGGAGGAAGTTTAAGGCGGACTGCCACCGGACTAATGATCTTGATGACAGTGAATGGGCCAATAAATTTAGGTGCAAGTTTATTACATACGGAACGCAAGGGAATATTCTTAGTTGAAAGCCACACTTTTTGACCGACGACGTAAACGGGAGGCTTCGACCGGTGGCGATCGGCTTTAGCCTTGGTGCGCGCACCCACTTGGAGGAGGGTCTGTCTGGCCCTATTCCAAGTGCGTCGACACCTCTGGACAAAGGCGTGGGCGGAGGGAACCGCGACTTCGGGTTCCAGACTGGGAAAAGCTGGTGGCTGGTAACCTAAGCTACACTGAAATGAAGAAAGGCCCATAGCCGACACTGGTAATGAATTGTGTGCGTACTCCACCCATGGGAGCTGCTGACTCCAAGAGGAGGGATTCTGGGAAACCAAACAACGTAACATGCGCTCGAGATCTTGGTTGGCCCTTTCGGTTTGTCCGTTACTCTGAGGATGAAAACCAGAAGAAAGACTTACAGTCGCTCCCAATAAATGACAGAATTCTCTCCAAAATTTAGAGACAAACTGGGGTCCCCTGTCAGAAACCACATCCGTCGGGAGGCCATGAATGCGAAAGACGTGATTAATGACAGCATCCGCTGTCTCTCTGGCTGAGGGTAATTTGGGCAGAGGAATAAAATGAGTAGCCTTCGAGAACCGGTCCACAACGGTCAAAACAGCCGTATTGCCACCAGATGGCGGGAGACCGGTGACGAAATCTAGCGAAATGTGCGACCAGGGTCTCGAAGGCACTGACAGCGGCTGAAGGAGTCCAGCGGGAGGGCGATTAGAAGTCTTAGAAACAGCACAAACAGAACAGGCCAAAACAAACTCGCGTATGTCCCGTGCCATAGCTGGCCACCAGAATCGCTGTTTAACTAAGAATAAGGTACGACTCACCCCTGGATGACAAGCCACTTTGGAGGAATGTCCCCATCGAATGACGTCAGACCGAATCCCCTCCGGCACAAACAATCGACTAGGTGGGCATCCGACCGGGGGCGTTACCCCGTCCAGGGCTGTGCGGACCCTGCTCTCGATCTTCCATGTCACTGCAGAAATACAAATCCTCTGGGGAACGATGGGCTCAAGAGACATATTGCGCTCGGAAGAATCAAAAAGACGGGATAACGCGTCGGGCTTGATGTTTTTGGAACCCGGTCGATAAGAGATGGTAAAGTCGAAACGTCCGAAAAATAATGCCCACCGAGCCTGCCTGGAGCTGAGTCGTTTGGTGGACCTGATGTATTCGAGGTTCTTATGATCGGTCCAAACGATAAAGGGAACCCCCGAACCCTCCAACCAATGACGCCACTCCTCCAAAGCGAGTTTGACAGCCAACAACTCCCTATTACCTATGTCGTAGTTTCGTTCTGCGGGAGATAATCGGTGAGAGAAAAACGCGCACGGATGAATTCTGTCATCCGAGGCGGCGCGCTGGGACAGGATAGCACCCACCCCCACCTCTGACGCGTCAACCTCCACCACAAACTGCCGGGAGGGATCAGGTGTCACTAAAATGGGAGCTGAAACAAAGCGGCTCTTTAGATTGGAGAATGCAGCCTGTGCTGCGCTCGACCACCTGAAGGGAGTTTTGGAGGAGGTCAAGGACGTCAGAGGGGCGGCGAGCTGGCTGAAATTGCGAATAAAACGCCGGTAAAAATTGGCGAAGCCCAGAAATCTCTGCAGGGCCTTACGAGACTCCGGAATTGGCCAATTTACCACAGCCTGAACCTTCTCTGGATCCATGCGCACCCCCTCGACTGACGCAATGTGTCCTAGAAAGGGAACAGACTGTGTATGAAACACGCATTTCTCCGCCTTGACAAAAAGCCCATTCTCTAGCAGCCGCTGAAGCACTCGCCTGACGTGCTGCACATGTTCCTGGAGAGAACGAGAAAAAATCAGAATGTCATCCAGGTAGACATAAATAAACTGATCTATCATGTCTCGCAACACGTCATTTACGAGTGCTTGGAAAACTGCAGGAGCATTAGAAAGCCCGAACGGAAGAACACAATATTCAAAATGCCCCCTGGGGGTCAAAAACGCAGTTTTCCACTCATGACCCTGCTTCATGCGAACCAAATGATATGCGTTACGGAGATCTAATTTCGTGAAAAACGAAGCCCCCTGCAGACGCTCGAACGCTGAAGACATCAGCGGCAAAGGATACGTATTCTTCACCGTGATGCTGTTCAGCCCTCGATAGTCAATGCAGGGTCTAAGAGACCCATCCTTCTTTTTCACGAAAAAGAACCCCGCCCCCGCCGGTGAAGAAGAGGGCCGTATGATCTTGGCCGCTAGAGAATCAGAAATATATTTCTCCATGGCCTCCCTCTCAGGAATAGAAAGAGAGTATAACTTGCCTTTGGGCGGAGACGTACCTGGCAATAAATCTATAGCACAGTCATAGGTACGGTGAGGAGGCAGAGAAGCAGCTCGAGACTTACTGAACACTCTCTTCAGGTCGAGGTACTCACTGGGCACGTTTGACAGGTCCATGCGCTCCTCCTGAAACACAGAACAAGAAACAGCAGAACGAGCAGACGAAAGACAAGACTGATGACAGTTCTCACTCCACGAAAATATAGTATTAAGACCCCAGTTAATATGAGGCTTATGAAGAATTAACCAAGGATGACCTAAAACCACCGGTGTGTTGGAACAGTCTGTTAAAAAAAATGAAATGTTTTCAACATGATTTCCAGACGTGATCAGTTTTATGGGTTTAGTGGAGTGAGTGATAGTGGGAAGGGAAAGTCCGCTGAGTGCGCGTACTGCAATGGGTTGTGCCAGAGCTATAACCGGAAGTTTAAAACTGAAAGCAAAACTGGAGTCTATGAAATTTCCCTCCGCCCCGGAATCGACAAGGGCGTGGGTGTTCTGACTTCCGGAACCCCATGTTATGGTGACAGGTAGTAATGTGGCCGCCGCAGAGGATTTGTCCAAACTGATTTCACCCATCAGTAACCTCTTACCTACTGATGGGTGTTGTCTTTTACGGGACAGGAAGCCACCCGATGCCCCGCCCCCCCGCAGTAAAGGCAGAGTCCCTCAGTTCTCCGACGACGCTTCTCCTGCAAGGATAAGCGGGATCTGCCCAGCTGCATGGGCTCCGGGTCAGCGCTACTCATCTCAGGCGCCACCGCCGAGACCGGAAGCTCAGGAACAGGATCCGGAAATCTGTCATGCCTCAAGCGACTCTCACGGCGGAGCAGTCTGGAATCCACCCGGATAGCCAGATCCACTAATTCGTCCAGCGTCTTAGGCAGATCTAAAGAGTAGATCTCATCCTGGAGCCGATCCGAAAGCCCATGTAGAAACATGTCCCATTGAGCCTCCGCGTTCCAACCGCTTTCAGCAGCCAACGTGCGGAACTCGATTGAATAGTCCGCCACGCTCCGATTCCCCTGGCGGAGCTCAGCAAGGACTCGGGCGGCCTCTCTCCCTGAGGCCGCCCTATCAAAGACCTTCTTGAGTTCTTTGGAGAAAAGATCGAAGGATGAACAACACGGAAGCTTCTTCTCCCAAGCTGTGGTACCCCATTGGGCTGCTCTTCCAGACAAGAGGGTGATTACGAACGCCACCTTGGACTGCTCAGATGAAAACAAGGATGGCTGCAGGGTGATGTACAGGGAGCATTTGGCCAGGAAGGACCGACACAAGTGCGGCTCTCCAGCATAACAGGTCGGAGGAGGAAGGCGAGGCTCAGCAGCGCGGCTAGCGTTAACAATAACTGGCGCAGGTACCACCTCCGGGGCTGGTGCAGGAGCCGCTTGAGCTGCTCCAGAACCCAGCTGTTGAACCTGCGTCGTCAGCAGTGAAACCTGCTCAACCAGGGCCTGGATAGCCTGTGCGGTGGTGGCCAACGCTTCATCTTGGCGATCGATCCGGGCATTGCTGTTTGTGAGGAACTCTGAAATCTGTGATGCACTCGCTGGATCCATGGTGAAGGTCAGTTCGTTCTGTCACGTATAATGAAAGTTCAGAGGGATCCAAGTGCGAGTTAACAAAAATAATATTTATTGACAAAGTCAAACAAAAATCAAGTAAGGAATGGTGCTAGTGCTAGGAGGGATCGGGCAGGAATCAGACGGGAAAACAGGGTCCAGAAAATAGTCCTCGGATCCTACGCAGACAGAATGGCACACCATAAGCACACATAACGAACTGACAAAGACACACAGAAAACGTGGCTCATATATAGACCTGAATATGAGCCTCAGCTGGCGAGCTCATCAGGCCAGCTGAGTGCCGTCATCACACGTGATCAAAACAAATACACGAGGAGAACAAAAACAAACCAACGTGATCAAACAGACACTCCGGAAAAGCGCACAAACCTGCAACCGTGACAAGTCCGTAGTTCAACTTTTACCAGAGTATCTGTACTTCTACTTGAGTAAAGGATGCATGTACATTTGCCATCTCTACGCATTAGAGATAGCAAACGCTATAAAAGTTACCTGTTAAGACATTAAAGGGCACATATTTTAGCCCTTTTTTGAGATTTAATAGTAATATTATGGTTCTTCTGAGTGTGCCAATGTAGGTTCAGATCAAAACGCAATTCAGATATTGTTATTATGCTGTGTTAAAAAGTGTAAATTTAGAGGCGTGTACACGGGTTGCTGTTTTGGGGTGTGTTGTTTAACATGATAATGAGTTTTGACTGCCCGCCCAACGTAACAAGGGGGCGGAGCCAAGAGCGCGTCTGCTTTGTGCACCGCGTCACAGAGGCAGACAGTAAGAGTCATCATGAGTGAGAGGAACACAATTCAACCCTACATATTTGACACAGACTCGGACACAGATCAAGCAGAGTCGACTGTTGAGGAATCTATAATCCGAATGTGTCAGAGTGGTACATACAAAATATTTTATGTCGTTGTATACTTTTTCAGCCGCTATGTAACTATGCATGCGCCATCCGTAATTTGTTTGATAAAGTTCGCGAACGTCATGCGTTACGTCAAACAGACAATACATAAAGATATCTACAAAGATAAATTTTGCATAGGTATGATTTATTCGTAATTCATGAATATTGACGTTGACAAATATTGGCAGGTGCTCGTGTGGCAATTGTGAAAAAATGCCAACTGAGGCTGAAAATGTATGCTGCTGGGAGATACCGCAGGTAAATTTCCAGTTTACGTTGCTGCTCTAAAGACATCGAATGAGATAATAAACAGCATAACTGTGTCGTGTAATAAGGTTAGAAGACGAATGGATCAACTGGAATTGCAACCCTCGTGCATGACGGAGCATCCAGGAATGGATCCCGTTTGCTTCAATATTTATTCCTTGCAAAACGCATCGAATATATACAAAGCAGACTATGGTCCCCTGCGACTTCGTGGAGTGCAAAAGTGAGTTTAAATAAATAGAAAGAATAGCAGGTTACCTTGTTCATGATCTGCATGCTCGCTTTCTTTTTAAGCACATTAACGCTGTGTAGTCAATAAAATAGCGATAAAGTTGGTTTTATATCCGCACATTCAGGAGTCCCTGTATTGTTTACCATGGTAGTTTAAACAATCGATCGGATTTAGCATGCAAGTATGACTTGTAAACAATATTAAAACTATCTACTTGACTGTAAACAATGTTGTACTTTGTCATTTGCTGCCAATACGATTTCCCTATTTTGAATTTGCAAAGAATACTTTACAGAAATGATACTATTAAGGAGAATGTCCGAATATCTGAATATAAAAACCAACTTTACCTCAATGTCAATAAAAATGAAATACGTACCTTTTTTGTTGCTGCTATTTCTGAGATGACAATTTGAATGACTTCATAAAAGGCTGAGTAATGCATGTACTTTTTATTGAAAAATAATTTTAATTTCACTAAACATTAATATATAAACTCTTAAAATATATAAAAATCAGTATGGCATAGAAACATCAACACTTCAGAAAAGATGCTTCAATTCCTTAGTCATATAAAAACTTTATATTGAAGTATAAATTAAAATGTGATTGGCAAATATAAAATGTATCCTTGTGCAAATATAAAATATAAACTCCAAGTTGTCACTTTGTTGAATGAAATACAATTGTCCATGAACATTAGAAAGTACAGTATATATACAAACACATAAACATATCAAACATTGGCAGTTGAATAAACAAAATATTACTTCTGAAATGTTGTTAAAGCTAGTTATTTTATCAAAAATAAAAATGTATATGTGATAACTCCCAAGTTCAAATTGTAGTGCAATTTCTAAAACAATGTTTCATTATTATGTCTCTGTTAGACAGTGCCGCTTTTTGGCTTATCGGAGCTTTGCGAGCTGGTGTTGGGGTTTCCTCGGGCGGAGAGTCCGTGTTGTGATTCCTGCCTGTGTGGTGCTGAAGATTCGGAGACAGTTTCCTGAAGAGCAGGGCAGCTATGTGGGTTTTAGGATAGCTATTGATTGAAGCGGGTCACCCTGCTGGAGATAGCCTCCTCCATCTCAGGTAGATCGCAGGCTGATAGAGCAGGTGGTATGTGAATTCCCAACACTTCATCAACATAGGGTGATGGGTCCACAAACACTTGGTTGAAGATGAGGTCCAGCAGCTCTTTTACATAACCTGTGCAATATAACAGTTATCTCTTTAGTAACTTAATTTTGTATTTTGGAGTAGTGAGTTGTCATTGTGAATGTAAAGTGCAATTATTTTTTTTATTTATTGAATTATTAAAAATACTATAAACATTTATATACATACCGAAAGTTTGCTGCGTCTTCTCTTTTCGGACCCTATACTCTCCTTTCTTTGCCTTTGGAAAGGCAAGCTTGTAAATAGGTTTACCAGTTGCTGATGTGGCCTGGGGACGCCCGGCATTTTCATTGTAATGCAGTGCAGCTGTTGTGATGAGTCAGAAGGCGTTGAATCCATTTGCAAGCTTTATTAAGAGCACACATACAAACAAACACAAAGGGGCAATCCAGGAGACAGAACGTGGGACAGGCAAAAGTTCAAAGGCAGGCAGATATCTTACTGGTCGGAATAACAGGCTGGAGATCAGGGGCAGGCAGATGTCTTTCGTAATCGTAGAACAAGCACAGGGTCAGAAACACAGATCAGTCCGAAGCAGGGAGTATAGAACGCTCAGAAATGACAGCCAGGCAAATCAAGACTTCGCAACGAACCGGAGCGTGAGTGTGGTATATATACACGAGAGCTGATGAGTTGCACCTGGACCGTAATCAGTGCCAGGTAGCAGGGCTTATGGGATTTTGAGTCCGTGAGTCGAATCAGAATTCTGGCGATGGTTCCCTCTGGTGGTGCACAAGAGGGTTGGCATCGCCCTCATTTACAACAGAACCCCCCTCCTGCGAGCGGCTCCTGAAGCGAGAAGGCACCTGACGCCGGGGTCTACCGCGCTGTCGGGGGGCTGGTTTCTCTGGGAACCTTTGATGAAACTCTTCCGTGAGAGTTGGGTCTAGAATATCTCTAGCATTCACCCAGGACCGTTCCTCTGGACCGTACCCTTCCCAGTCCACCAGATATTGGAGGGCGCCACCCCGACGTCGAGAGTCCAGCACTTCTCGAACGAGGTAAGCTTCCTCGCCCTCGATCATGACAGGTGGAGGGGTCCTGGTTTCCGATTCCTCCTCAACCGCCTCCTCTCGTGGACCACCAGCGGGTTTGAGTAATGACATGTGGAAAGTAGGAGAAATACGATAATGATTAGGCAAGGCTAAGCGAAAAGACACTGGAGTAATCTGGCGTACAATTTTGAATGGCCCTACATACCTGGGACTGAGTTTGCGGCAGGGCAATCTCAGACGAAGGTCTCGTGTCGACAACCACACCCACTGCCCCGGTTGATACGTGGGTCCCTGGCGTCGGTGACGGTTCGCCTGAATCTCTCTCCTCCTGACTGCCCTCATGAGATGTCTGTGAGCCTGGTTCCAGACATCTTCACTCCGCTGCAGCCAATCCGTGACAGCAGGTAACTCAGTGGGTTCTCCGGACCATGGAAACAGGGGTGGTTGGTAGCCAAGAATACATTTGAATGGTGTAATACCCGTGGCTGGCTTTATTAATGAATTTTGTGCATATTCTGCCCACATCAGATAGCGACTCCAGTCGTGCTGTTGCTGATGACAGTAGGAACGTAGAAATCGAATGACTTCTTGATTCATACGTTCAGTTTGGCCGTTGGATTGAGGATGGTACCCTGAGGTGAGACTAACATTAATATTTAGATTTTTACAGAGAGCGGACCATACCCGGGAAGTGAATTGGGATCCCCTGTCTGAGACGATGTCATCAGGTAAGCCAAACATTCGAAATACATGATTGCACAGGGCTTCTGCGGTTTCAAAGGCAGAGGGCAATTTGGGCAACGGTATTAGGCGACAAGCCTTGGAGAAACGATCAACCACCGTGAGAATGACTGTGTTGTTCTGGGAAACAGGGAGATCCGTAATGAAGTCCACCGCTATATGGGACCAGGGCCGTTGCGGAACCGGTAGCGGTTGTAACAGGCCAGCAGGGGTTTGGTGAGATGCCTTCGTGCTTTGACAAATTTTACATTTCTGAACATAATTAATTACATCCTTCGTGAGGGACGGCCACCAGAAACGGGTTTTGACTAACTCCAAAGTTGCAGTGATGCCTGGATGCCCCGAACTGGGAGTGTCATGAATATGGGTCAGTAATCTGGTACGTATGTTATTGGGTACAAAAATCAGGTGATTCGGACAGTCTACTGGAGGGTTGTTTTCTCGGTTGGCCTCTTGGATCTCGGTAAGTATGTCCCACTGTACTGGAGCCACTAGTAAGTTCGTAGGAATAATGGTTTCATCACTAATTGGGGTTTTATCCTCTGATAGCCTGGATAGTGCATCTGCCTTACTATTTTTACTCCCTGGTCTATAGGTGACAATGAAGTCGAATCTGGTGAAGAACAAAGCCCAACGAGCTTGTCTTGGATTTAGACGTTTGGCTGAGCGAAGATATTCCAGATTCTTGTGGTCAGTTAATATGGTGAATTGCTGACTAGCCCCCTCCAGCCAGTGTCTCCATTCTTCCAGGGCCCATTTCATTGCCAGTAATTCGCGATTTCCCACATCATAGTTTCGTTCTGCGCTGGTCAATTTACGGGAGAAGAAGGCACATGGATACATTTTGGATGGTTGACCCTGACGTTGAGATAACACAGCACCGACTCCTGTGTTGGATGCATCCACTTCCACAATGAAAGGTAGGTCTGGGTTGGGATGACGGAGAATAGGAGCTGTGGTGAATTGAGTCTTCAGATCGTTAAATGCTTGGCGTGCTTCAGAGGACCAGGATAGTTTGTGGGAATTTCGTTTGGTCATGGCTGTTAATGGTGCGGCTATTGAACTAAAGCCTCTGATAAACCGTCTATAGAAGTTGGCAAAACCTAGAAATCGCTGCAACTCCTTGAGATTCTGGGGTAACGGCCATCGTTGAACTGCCTGTACCTTCGTATCATCCATGGTAATCCCTTCTGCACTGATGACGTAACCCAAAAAGGCGATCTGTGTCTGGTGAAATTCACACTTCTCTAATTTGGCGTACAGACGATGTTGAATCATGCGTTGCAACACCATACGTACATGTTCAACATGTTCCTTCATCGTGTTTGAATATATGAGGATGTCGTCGATGTAAATGATGACCCAGCGATCCAGCATATCCCGAAAGACATCGTTCATAAAAGATTGGAACACGGATGGACAGTTTGACAGGCCGAAGGGCATTACCGTGTACTCATAGTGCCCCCTAGTGGTGGAAAACGCGGTCTTCCACTCGTCACCAGCACGGATTCTGACAAGGTTATATGCACTGCGAAGATCAAGCTTGGTATAATATCTAGCCTTTCTTAATTGTTCCAGGGCAGGAGGTACGAGGGGTAATGGATAGCGGAATTTTACGGTGATTTCATTGAGCCCTCGGTAATCAATACAGGGACGTAAACTGCCATCTTTCTTTTTTACAAAGAAGAATCCAGCTGAAGCAGGAGATGTGGAAGGTCGGATGAAACCCTTGGCCAATTCCTCGTCGATATATTCAGACATTGCCTTGTGCTCAGGTTGTGACAGAGGGAATATTCGACCCGTTGGAGGACTTGAACCTGGAATTAACTCAATAGCACAATCACTTGGTCGATGTGGGGGAAGTTGAGTAGCTTTTTGTTTGCTAAAAGCTTCATGTAAGTCATGGTACTCAATGGGGATTAGTTCATCAACGAGTTCAGGTAACACATTGGTGGTTCGTAGTGGAATTTTGTGAATGGGCTGGATGCACTGTTTCATGCATGACTCACTCCACTGCAATATCTGTCCGTCCCTCCAGGAGATATGAGGATCATGTCGCCTTAACCAGGGCAGTCCCAACACCAGTGGATGATTAACTGAATCAATAATGTAGAACTGCATTTCTTCAATGTGTAGAACGCCAACTTGTAACTGTAGCTTATTCGTAATCATACGGATGCGTCCTTCACCCACAGGACGACCGTCTAGTGCTTCCACTGCAAGACAGGAATCATAGGAGCTGAGAGATAGTTCGTGACATAAAGCAAATTTCTTAGATATAAAGTTTCCGGCAGATCCAGAGTCGACAAGAGCCGTAGTATTAATCATTCTTTTATCAAATTTAATAATCACAGGAATCAGTACACTGAAAAGTGCAGGAACATGGGAAGGACTCACCGATTGAACTGGTGTCTGAGGTCGTACGCTGCAGGTGGATTTCCTGTGCCCTGATTGACCGCAGTACAGGCATAGATGATTTTGCAATCGATGCATTCTTTCTTCATGGGTGAGACGGGTGAAACCCAGTTGCATGGGTTCATCAGGGGGCGTGTCACTTGAAACATGGAGCTGTGTGCGAGGATTTCTACGGCTGCGAATCAGATGATCAAGACGGATGGTAAGTTCAATGAGTTCGTTCAATTTCTTTCCTTCGTCACGGCAAGCCAATTCAGATTGTAGATTGGTATTCAGACCCCGTCTGAATAGTGTCTTCAGTGTATCCTCAACCCAGTTAGTTTGAGCGGCGAGAGTGCGAAATGACAGAGCGTATTCTGCAGCTGTGTTACGCCCCTGTGTAAGAGAAAGTAACTGCTCACCGGGACTTCTCCCATCTGCTGGGTGCTCGAACACTTCCCGAAATTGCTTGAGAAAAGTTTCAAATGTGGAATAGTTACATTCCTCCTCCTTCCATATCGCTGTAGCCCATTCCAGCGCTTTCCCCGTTAACAGGTTGCATACAAAAGCCACCCGACTAGAATCAGTGGGATATAATGCAGGTTGTTGGTTAACAAATAGTTTGCATTGCAATAAGAAGCCTTTGCAGCGAGAAGGTGACCCATCAAACTTTTCAGGAAAAGCTAATCGGGGACTTACGGTAGCCGGGGCATTGGAGACATGCGTTGGTTGAGAAGCTGTCATGGTAGCAGGCGGGGTAACTGCAGGATTCGGATGACGGAGTTGCTGCATAGCTCTCACCAGTTCCTCCGTGAGAGAAGTTAGATGGGTGAGTTGTTGATGATGGGTGGCTAACTGAGTGGCTTGAGCGGAAAGTTCAGTCGAGACTTGTGCTAATGCTGCTGGATTCTGTAGTGGCGAAGTCTTCTGTTGTGATGAGTCAGAAGGCGTTGAATCCATTTGCAAGCTTTATTAAGAGCACACATACAAACAAACACAAAGGGGCAATCCAGGAGACAGAACGTGGGACAGGCAAAAGTTCAAAGGCAGGCAGATATCTTACTGGTCGGAATAACAGGCTGGAGATCAGGGGCAGGCAGATGTCTTTCGTAATCGTAGAACAAGCACAGGGTCAGAAACACAGATCAGTCCGAAGCAGGGAGTATAGAACGCTCAGAAATGACAGCCAGGCAAATCAAGACTTCGCAACGAACCGGAGCGTGAGTGTGGTATATATACACGAGAGCTGATGAGTTGCACCTGGACCGTAATCAGTGCCAGGTAGCAGGGCTTATGGGATTTTGAGTCCGTGAGTCGAATCAGAATTCTGGCGATGGTTCCCTCTGGTGGTGCACAAGAGGGTTGGCATCGCCCTCATTTACAACAGCAGCCAAGTACAACCTAACAAAAAGAAAAATGTAAATGACGTACCATGACAAGACTGTATGGTATTGTAAATATTAATTTCTGATCATTGGCTTTACCTGCATAGCATCCCCAGAAATGGGAATACCACATTTTTGGGTGCAAACCGCAGTAGGACGCTGTGGAAAGCTTCAACAGTTGACGTCTGGTGGTGAGGACTTAGCTTGGCCACATCCTTCAATATTCTCTTGTTAGCGAGAACTTTCTCCAGCTTGTAGAATGGCATCGTTGCTAAACAAGCAAAAATTTAAGGTATTAGAGTCGAAATCAAAAACAAATCTGAACAATGAAACAAGCTCTATTTTGAATTAGTTTTAATCGCAAAGAATATTTTATTTGTCTGTATACAACTTACCAGCCGACAGCCATTTGTTCTTGTCTCTGCTTATCCGTTGCGGATGCAGATAAGCCGGAAAATTGGGGTCTTCATGTACATGGTTTAAGATAGAGGTCCACTTTGCCACTCTTTCAGGACCTGTTGTGGATGATGCAGCAGTCCAGTAGATGTGGTTTTTGATGCTACGTAACCATTTACGCAACTTCTCACACCCCTTTATCTGGTATATCTGGTCCAGTTTTTTGGAAATTCCTGGAAATTAAAGAAAAAAAAAGACATCAACACAAAAATAATAATAAACATGTAAGAACTGTAAATAGCAATTTAATCTTAAGTAAATTAATAACTGCTACATTACATACCTTTCTCGATATGCCACACATCGTAAAACTGAGTGACATTTCGATCCCTGAGATATTTCTGTATTTGAGGATGTCGGTCTGTGATGATGCATTCCAGACGAACACCGCGGGCATCCAACAGGTCTAGGCTTCTCTTTAGGCCTTCTTTTTCCATATGGTAACTGCCGCCCACCTCATTACTCTATAAAATTTTAAATAAGGAAAAAATATATATATAAAAAAAATCACACATTTTCCATCCAAAAAATTATGCTAGTTCACATAACACTTTTCTGTATTACCTGGACTAACTTTAGGTCGACCACTGTGTTAGTTGCAAGGTCCATCATTGTATAACTCCCATACTTGGCCGAGTGACCTTCAAACACAAACCGTACATAATTATTTCAAACACATTTTTGGAATAATTGTAATGTATTTCATATTTTTTTTTTTATTAGACTGTATTGAATTAGAAATGAAATCTTTTGACTAAATACCTGGGGAGTCAGCCCTCTTATCTCCTCCAACAATCACATTCTCTCTTCGACTGAGCTGTTCTAGCATTTCACTCTGCCAATTTCTCCACTTGTGGACAATAGCAGGTTCAATGCAAAGTCTTGCATGACAACTAAATGAATCATATTTAAAAATGTGTAGTTTCATGGCAGCAAATACCTGACAACAGAGAGGAGAATTTTTAGTACAATGTGCATGCACCCTGTGACAAAATTTATATTATGTTTCTAAAAGAAATGTGATAAATTTTGATAGATAATTACCTTTTCAACTACAAAAAATTATGCACCACTCAAGTAGACTGCAGCAGAAAGATGCAGGTTGCTAGCTGGAGTACTACCAATAATTGGCTGACTGTTCCATTTTCTTACAAACTCGCAGTGTGGGCAGACTTGCTGTACGCTCAGAAATGTCCCAAGCCTTTGTGACTTTACATCACATCTCCTTTGACACACTGGGCAGTCACTGAAGAGCTCCATGAGGCATGTTTCATAGACAATGAACTTGGCAATGTTATGAACTGGGCATTCTTGGATTCTGTAAAAATAAATATACACATGTACATAATAAAAAAAAAAATGATGATGAATGTTATCATGACAATACACAATCTTTCAAATAATTTACATAATGCATAAACTCACGACAAGTCTGTTGGTTCAGTTGCAGATGTGCATTCCTCTGCAGGGTCAAATCTCACATCCGAGTCTTGGGCTATAATTTTTGACTCTGTCAAAGTCTCTTCGGCTTCTTCTTCTTCCTCCTTCTCCTCCTCCAGCTCCAGACGAGGTCTTTTTAGTGAAGGTTTGAGGGGTGTCGAAGTCATAAACGCAGTAGAGGATGCTGATGGTACAGTCAGTTCAAAACTGGATACTGTTGTCTGGACACCTATAGTGTAATTTTATGATTAATCTCATTGCACGTTTATGAAGATAATAAAACACGTTTCTAATGCAGCAACTTAAAATAAACTGAGAAATTTTAACTTACTTGTACTCCTGCGTTTAGCCTGAAGCGTCCTAAAAGACAACTGGGTACCAACACTGTGTAAAGATGTGTGAAATGGTTCTGTCTGGCAACAAACATCCACCTTGTTGCTCTTTGTCGACGTCGTGGCCTTTGTAAGAAAACATAATTTTTTTTAAATGACCTTTATTTGATTAAAACATACCGATCTTATTGTAAACAACTGCAGACCACGTGCAAGTACAGTGAAAAAATTTCAACAAACATCCCACATACAAAACAAACTTTAGCTGTAACTTAGTCAGTGGTAATGCTTTATTACAATGTTTAATTTTTTCTACCGTTTCTGTTTCTGATGGCTAAAACCCCTTTATGGACACATTAACAATTAAAGCTTCGAGTATTTAGACTGTTTTAGAAAAGCACAATAGCTGTAAACGCGCAAACATCCGAAGTAGCTTTAGCCGCAGATGCTATTCATTTCTGCTTAACATTACAGTATACACATTACAACAAACATCCCACATAAACAACAAACTTTAGCTGTAGCCAGTACTGGTTACTGCTTTATTACAATGTTTATATTTTTCTATGGTTTCTGTTTCTAATGGCTAAAAGCCCTTCTTGTACACACTACTACCACTTATAGCTTCGATTATTTAGATTGTTTTAGAAAAGCATAATAGCAGTGAACACGTGCAAACAAACATCCGAAGCAACTTTAGCGGCTTTTAACTTTTAGATGCTATTCATTTCGGCTTACGATTACAGTACAACAAACATTTAACAACAACAAACTTTAGCTGAAGCCAGTGGTACTGCTTTTTACAATGTTGCTATTTTTCTACGGTTTCTGTTCCTAATGGCTAAACCCCCTTCATGTACACACTAACGTTACCATATGCAGCTTCGAGTATTCAGACTGTTTTTGAAAAGCACAATAAGAGGTAAACACGTGCAAACAAACATCCGAAGCTACTTTAGCCGCAGATGCTATTCATCGGCTTAACATAATTAGAATGCTAAGGCTAGAAGTACATAAAATGTAATACTTACTTGAAGTGAGACAGGATCACGTATTGTAGGAACTGATCCAGTTTTCAAAAACAATTTACTCGCGAATCCGGAGTTGTATTGTCCCACGTTCTCGAGGCAGTCTACGCTAAAGTGGTTAGCGCAAACATACAACAGTTTTGGTACATTTTCAGGCACCTTGTCTTCAAAGATAAAACTCAGCCACTTAAGCCTCTGTTGCTCATTTGCAGGAAGACGGTGAAGGCTCTTGTGCTGAGCCTTACATCCTAAAATAGCACAAGGGTGTTCTCTCGGTGGCATCGCTTCGACGTTCACGCTGATAATGGCGGAAACGGCAAACGCAGGATATGTTAATACGCGCAGCTGTCAATCAATTCGGTGGGCGGGGGGAATCGCACACCTACGTAATGGTGCGATCGATTTGAAAACAGCTCCAATTGGCCGACCCTTTTTTTTGTAGTTAAATTGAAAAAAAAGGACTGGGTGTGTTCATATCACCCCAGTATGATGGTCTATACACTATACCAACACACAGATCTGTCCAAACAGCTTGAAAAGAAGATTTTTTACAATAGGTGCCCTTTAACTTCTATGTTAAGTGGCTTTGACACAATTTACATTGTAAAAGCACTAGATAAATAAGGATGACTTAAAGGGCACCTATGGTAAAAAATCTACTTTTCAAGCTGTTTGGACAGATCTGTGTGTTGGTATAGTGTATAGACCGTCATACTGTGGTGATATGAACACACCCAGTCCTTTTTTTTCAATTTAACTACAAAAAAAGGGTCGGCCAATTGGAGCTGTTTTCAAATCGATCGCACCATTACGTAGGTGTGCGATTCCCCCCGCCCACCGAATTGATTGACAGCTGCGCACATTAACATGTTCCGGTAGTCGCGTGTATATGTCAACAAGACCAGGCAGACATACGCAAAGCAACCGGGAATAAAAGGTCTGTTCTGTTCGCTAGGATCAGCAATCATCATCAAATGTGATTAAGAGTAAGTTTCACATGTTTAAAGTGTTTTAAAACAGAATATGTGTGTAATTAATTACAGCGTTTTACTTCAGCTTTACTTCATCAGCACAGCCGCGTGTCAGAACAATTATAAAAGAAGACGCTTCAATCCCGGTTTGTGGAAGTTAAATCAGGTTTACTTTGTACATTAGCATAACAGATATCCACACAGTACTTGAGGTTAGCCTTAACTAAGCTAAGTGCGCTCTGTCTGTCTGCCTGCCTGCCTGCGTGTGTATCTGTGTGTGTGTGTGTGTGTGTGTGCGCGTGTGTGCGCGCGCGTTAACTTTGTAACGATATTGTGTGTGACTTATCAAGGCAACTTCACAATACTGATTAGTAAAGGTTAGTTCTTACTGTAGTTTCTCACAAACGCTACGCGAGACCTTCTTCCTTTAAGTCTGTCTGTTGTCTGACGCAGCTGAGGGAGGAGGCATGTAGAAACAGTGGGCGGGCAGAACTTGGCTTAAAGGCACAGTACGACAAAACCACCCCCTGCTGGAAATCAGTATAAAACAGCATCTTGTAAAGGGTATAATGAAAAATCTGATGGTTATATTGATTTGAAACTTCATATACAAATTCTAGAGACGCAAAAGACTTATATTAAATCTGAAAAAAGGGGTAACCTTGGTGCCCTTTAAGACTTAATGAAAACTAATGTTTTATTTTTTTTACTATTTTAGAAATAATTGAAGAGAACGAGGGGAGTAAACAGGAGGAACATCATGTCAAAATTGAGGAAAAAACTTTTTTACAGACTGATGGTATTTTAAAAAGGAGAGACAAGAATCGTTTCACCTGCACTCAGTGTGGAAAGAGTTTTGGAAGAAAAGACATTCTTAAGATTCACATGAGGATCCACAATGGAGAGAAACCATTCACATGCACTCAGTGTGGAAAGAGTTTCAGTTTATCGTGGTCCTGTAATCTACACATGAGGATCCACTCTGGAGAGAAACCATTCACATGCACCCAGTGTGGGAAGAGTTTCAGCTTATCGTGGTCCCGTAATCTACACATGAGGATCCACTCTGGAGAGAAACCATTCACATGCACTCAGTGTTGGAAGAGTTTCAGCAGCTCATCACACTTTAATTACCACATGAGGGTCCACACTGGAGAGAAACCATTCACATGCACTCAGTGTGGGAAGAGTTTCAGCTGCTCATCATCCCTTAATCAACACATGAGGATCCACACTGGAGAAAAACCATTCACATGCACTCAGTGTGGGAAGAGTTTCAGCCAATCATCACATCTTAATCACCACATGAGGATCCACACTGGAGAGAAACCATTCACATGCACTCAGTGTGGGAAGAGTTTCAGCCGCTCATCATACCTTAGGCCCCGTTTACACTAATGCGTTTTAGTTTGAAAACGCATAAGTTTTGCTACGGTTACGCCAACCGTCCACACTACGCCGGAGTTCTCGAGCGCCGAAAACGGAGCGTTTCGAAAACGCTGGAGAGGCCGTTTTCATTTTGAAACGCTGCTGCTCCGTCTCAGTGTGGATGATGGAAAACGGAGACATCTGAAAACGGAGGCGGGGCTGCAGACGTTCGCCTCTCTGATTGGGGCTTTTCCTGAATATTAAGTAGCCTAACACACAGTTCAGTCCTGAATCTTCTCCGTGTAAGTTCAGACTTCGCAAGTTTGATCAAGGCTGCAGTCTCTTCTTCTCAGTTTGATATGGAAAAGCAGACTATACCGAGGACACGGGTAAATCTTCAAAGGGAACAGTGTACTTTATAACTTCATTCACATCACCCTTCGTTGTATCACTTTCTCAACAATAAAATGTAAACATGATTTAAGGAACTGCCTATTTTCATTTTAATATTAGCAACTTAGACAGCAGAAATGTTGAGGCGTCGTGCTGTATAAGATGAGCGTCATCTTCACTGTCTGGATATTTATAACAAAACGGAGCCGATAACAACTGTCTCCTTTCAATTTCAGTGAAAATACGAAACATCCCCTCTCTTTTGCTGAGTATCAGTTTTAAGAATCGATAATGGCCATTTTAAAAGTATAACATACAATAAGTTTATACATTGTAGGAAATAAAGGCAAGCGATAAGTCAATATACAGAATGTACGTGGTTACATTAATCATTAACTTATCTTTGCGCTCAGCCAAAACACGTTACCTGAGAACAAGTAATAGATTCCAATGCCCAAAGTCAGGGAATATGTCGTTAGATAAAGACAACAAGATGAATGAAATATCCCGTTTAATAAATATAGTGAGATTAGATCCAGCGGGAGATGCTTGATGAGAAGTCCGACTAGCAGAGCTCTCATCTGGGTACATGGGCTGCAGCGCTTGCCCGAGAGCGTCTGTGTGGTCACGTGATGTGCGTTTTCAGCGTTTTGGTGTGGACGGAGAGCAGTTCAGAAACGCTGGGTAAAACGTGAGTGTGGACGCGGATCGTTTTCATTCTAAAACGCCGTTTTAAAACTAAAACGTACTAGTGTAAACGGGGCCTTAATCAACACATGAGGATCCACACTGGAAAGAAACCATTCACATGCACTTAAGCCGCAGTCATACTGGACTTTTCTACCCATACACTTCCTTGCGTGTATTCCAGCATGTAGACTGTCTGTCTGTACCTGGGAGTATTTCATGTTGTCTCTGAGTGTACTGCATTCATTCATGAGAAAGACTTTTTTCAAACCAATCAGTGCGCTCTATTGTGTATTTGGGGCAACTTCATTAATATGTATGATAGCTTTAAAGACTGTTTTACCTGAAACAGTGTTCAGACGGCAGAGAGACGACTAGTTGGGTTGCCAAAACAAGTGGGAGAAGAGGAATTGTTTAAAGTCAGTACTTTAATATCACTACAATATTATGGACTGAAGGATCTGCTGTAAATGCTGCTCTCTGAGTGTAAACATGTAAACGCGTTATTTTAAAAGGATAGTCTACACACGCACATGGCTTTCTGACATACTGAGTGCATCTCAGTTACCGAGAAATGCAGTTTTTTTTTCGCTTATACAATGTGCGATATCAAAAATTCCACTGTCATTAAACAGTCAGTTACTGATGTCCATGTAAACAGTCACTGTCTTTCTCCCCTGCGTCTGTGTGTTTGTTGTGCCTCTGTGAAAATTTTGTAGAAATGTGTTGCGCTCCTTGCGTTTACTGTAAACACAATGATGGCAACTGAGAGAAGAACAGTTTTTATAAACATCTGGCAAACAGCATCTCTGCTGCTTAAAATCTTTTTGCAAGCGATTGTACAGGTGCGGATATATCTGTACTCTACTCTTCAGTGTATTCATGTAGCTAGTGTTGTTTTCGATGATGTTCTTTGTCTGACTCCCTAAATGAGAAACAAATCATCTATTTATTAGTAAAGTTTCTTTACTTTTAGATTCAAAATTCTTTCTAGTTTACTACATTTACTGTTTTGAGTAGAATACAAACTTGATGAATATTTGATGATTTTGGCAGAGCGACAAGTATTTAGTTTTACAATATTAATACACTGTGATGATCCCAAGACTCCAGATTGGAATATGTGGTAAATCCTGATTGGATGCCTGCATTACTCATCAATGGGTATATAAAAGTTGTTGTACTAGCTACCCCTGGACGCTGTGGCTACTCAGGAGTCCACATGTCAAGACCTGCCATCTCATTGACTCTTTAACTTTATGGTTTTGTTTTGCATTACTTATATTATGTAGTTAAAGTGTTGTTGTGATTATATCCTAAGTTCTTTATCTTCATTATTATGCCTAGACATTTGTTGGTTGCTTTGATTGATTGTTCTGAGTTACATTTTATAATAAATCATTTGCATTCAGGCTATTTTGTTGTTTCATCTCACTTTTATGGTGCAACTCAAACAAGCAGGTCACAACATTTTGCAAAATGTGTCCGGTTGTTACCGAGATCTTGTCCTTTCAGTCATGACCATAGATGTGAGTAGGAACCTAGATTGAGTGGTAAATTTAGAACATTGCCTTTCATCTCAGCTACTTCACCACAACAGACAATCACATCAAATGCAATACTGCTGCCGCTGCACTGATCCATTTTTTAATCTCACAATACATTTTTCATGAAAAAAAAACAAAAAAAAAAAAAAAACGCAGATACTTGTACTCCATTTGGGGTAAAGACTCTCCAAACTGGAGATGGCCACCTTTTTACCAGTCAAGCACCATGGTTTCTGACTCAGAGGTGCTGTTTCTTTCCCTGCCATGTCACACTCAGCAGCAAACCGTCCCACTGCATGCTGAAGGTCCATGTCCTATGAAGCCAAAAAAACAACGTTATCTGCCAATGGCAGAGACAGTCTTAGCCTGCAACTAAAATTTTGGCAGTAAAATTATTATATTTTTTTGAGGTCAGCCTCAAAAATAACACATTTACTAAACAAAATGAATAAATAGATGGATGGATAGACAATGTAAGTAAGTAATGGAAGTAGGATGGCTTGTTCAACCATATAAGGAGAAGCACTTTAGCAACGAGACCAGCAGCGTGTAAGTACATTTAGACTTGTTTTCAGTTGTTTGTGTGTAGTGCTAGAAAGATTACTCACTGTTTCCTTGGTTACTGTAAGAGCTTGTGTGTGGATCACGGTCGGTTTTGCACCCCTCGCCTCAGTTTCTGTTGTTGTATTGTCTTTCTCCCACACTCCTCGTCAGACAGGGAGAGGGGGTGAAACTGGACTACTGATTTCCAAAGAATGGAAATTTACTCAGAGATAGTCACTGGCAAAGATCAGCTCCTTTGAATTCCATGCAGCCACCATTATCCACTCCTTCTACATAAATGTGGTTGTCATCTACCGCCCACCAGGTACATTAGGTCACTTCTTAGATGAACTGGATGTTCTTCTCTCATCTTTTTCTGTTTATGACACTCCCTTGTTGGTGCTAGGTGACTTCAACATCCACATTGAAAAACCTCAAGCTACTGACTTCCAGACTCTGCTTGCCTCTTTTGACCTCAAAAAAGCACCTACTTCTGCTACTGATCTTATTTACACGCGACATTGCTTCACTGATCAAACACTAGTAACTCCACTACACACATCGGAATATTTCCTTTTGTCTCTCAACATCCACAGGACTCCTGAGCCACCATACACTCCAAAACAAGTTGCCTTTCGCAGAAACCTACGCTCTCTCTCACCCAATAGACTATCCACCATTGTTTCAGACTCTCTTCCTCCATCTTACAAATTCTCTGCACTTGATTTCTGACTATCTGCTGCTTCTGATGCCATGTGAAAACTTCAGATTTTAGTGGCTTGTTTTTCTAGGGGTATGATTCACGCTTTTGGTGCGAGAGGTCCTGGGTTCAAAATTATGGCTTTTATAAAAAGGTGTTTCAAAGATTTCCAGTTTGTCAGCAGATAGTGTCACCACATAAAAAATTTCTTGCAAAGTGGCTTGCTGGTCTTGGAGTATGATTCTCGTTCATGCCATGACAAATCCCAGGTTCAAATTTCGGTTGAGCCCCTACAGTTGTCTGCTGTTTTGTAAGGGCGTTGTGGCTTACACAGATGCCTTTTTCTGAGAATGCCAGTTTGTCGGCAGATAGTGTCGCCATGTAAAGTTGCTGTTTTGCAGTGGCTCGGTGGTCTAGGGGTATGATTCTCGCTTAGGGTGCCCTTGATTTGTTAGAGAAAAATTTCTGACTATATGATACTTCTGACGCCATGTAAAATGTGAACACTTTAGTGGCTCGTTGGTCTAGGGCAGGGGTGTCCAAACTCGGTCCTCGAGGGCCGGTGTCCGGCATATTTTAGTTTCAACACCAATTAAACACACCTATAGATATTTATAAAAAATTTCAGTCTAAATTAATTTCACCTCTTTTGGAGATGTTTCAGGAGTCCTTTAGGAATGGTCTTCTTCCTACATCCATGAGAAGTGCCCTAATAACTTTACTTCCAAAACCAGGAAAACCAAATATAAAATGCGAAAATATGCGTCCAATCAGCCTTTTAAACTCAGATACAAAAATACTTAGCAAAGTTCTTGCAAGAAGATTGGAGAGCTTACTCCCTCAGGTGGTGGGAGAAGACCAAAATGGCTTTATTCAAGGGAGACAGGGCTTCCATAATGTCAGACGAGTGCTCAATATTTTACATAGCCAGAGAGGAGCGAAAGACACAGCACTACTTTCTCTGGATGCAGAAAAGGCTTTTGACCGTGTCGAATGGCATTATTTATTTGACGTGCTTGCTCGCTTTGGCTTTGGTGATACATTTTGTAAATGGGTTAGGCTACTTTGTACGGAGCTCACAGCAGAAGTTTTGACAAATAACATTGTTTCTAAACCCTTTAAAATATCTAGGAGTTGCCCACAGGGAAGTCCTCTATCACCTTTATTATTTATGCTTGCAATAGAACCATTCGCCATAGCAGTGAGAACGCATAATGCCATATATAAAATTCGAGAGAACCACTTGGAACATAAATTAGCATTATTTGCAGACGATATTATTTTGTTCCTAAAAAATCTAAGTAGCTCTATTCCTGCACTCCTGGATCTTATTGAAACTTTTGGAAAAATATCTGGATATAAAGTTAATCACTCCAAATCATCTATAATGTTACTTAATGAATCAGAGAGAAAAAATAGCCAAGGTTATGCTTCTATTTTTAATTCAACGGATAATTTTACATATCTGGGTATTAAAATCATGGATGAAATAAATAAGATTGCTCAAATTAATTATGACCCAATTTTGGATGCTACTATGTCATCAGTAGATTGTTGGACATCTTTACCTATCTCAATGATTGGCAGGATAAATATCCTAAAAATGAATATACTCCCTAAATTTCTTTATTTGTTCCAAAACATCCCCTTACCCCCTCCCTCATCGTTGTTTACTAGAATTAAGAAACTGTTTACCAACTTTATTTGGCAAAATAAACGTCCCAGACTACGTCTAACTTTATTATATTTACCATTCGATCGAGGAGGACTTAAATGTCCAAACTTACAGTGGTATTATTGGGCTGCTCAGCTGCGTACAATCATGTATTATTTTTCTTCTGAAAGTCCTCCTTCTTGGATGGATTTGGAATCCCGCTCTATCACACCACAAATACCACTGCACTTATACCTATATTCGGCAGACCTCAAATATCTAAGAAAAAACACAGACAACCCCATTGTATTGAACATGATTAATGTTTGGTTTGATTCTTGTAAACATTTGAATATAAATCCTTCCTGGTCACGTTTTAGTCCTATTTGGGGTAATGTTAAGTTTAAACCAGGAAAAAGTGATGCAGGATTTAGGATATGGGCTGAAAAAGGGTTAAGGAAAGTACAAGATATGTACAGTAAGGATGAAATATTTATGTCCTTTTCAGTAATTTCAAAAAAATATGATATTCCAAAGACGCATTTTTTTAAATATCTTCAACTTAGAAGCTTTATATCCTCACCTCAAAATCATTCACTAGATATTCCTAACATTTCCTCATTAGAGGCAGCAATCCTAGGACACTGTTATGATAGAGGTTCAATTTCCTCTTTGTACAGATTGTTTGTGTCTGGCTCTAACGAATCCTCAGAATCAAAACTGAAGTTATGGAAAGAAGATATGGAAGATGAAATATCTCTAGAAGACTGGAACGAGGCATGTAGGAGAGCTCAGATACAGACAATCAATAGTAGCCTGAAACTCGTACAGTACAAATGGTTAATGCGAACATACATAACTCCTGCTATATTGCACAAGTTTAATGATAATATTCCAGATACCTGTATAAAGTGCAATGAGGTAAGAGGAACACTTTATCACTGTATTTGGGAATGTGTGAAAGTGAAACCCTTTTGGCAAGATCTTATTGAAATAATTGACCAAATTTTATTAAAGAAATTACCGTTGGGTCCTAAGATTTTTATCCTGGGTATATTTCCTGTCAGCCCTCTTTTACAAAGCAAAGAGGTCAGATTCATAAACGTGTATTTTACAAGCTAAACGTATTATTGCTCTTAATTGGAAAAATATAAATGAACCTAGAATAGGAAAGTGGATTAAAGAAATGGCATCTCATATGTCAATGGAAAAGATCACGTATATTATCAAAAAGAAACAAAATGTGTTTGAAGATACCTGGAGACCTTTTAATAACTTTCTAAAGTACAATGTAAATGTGGACAGTCTACTACAAATAGAACAGGCTTAGGAATATGGGAAGTATCATGGTCTAAACAGACTACCTGATTTAAACATATCCCCTCTTTTTTTTTTCTTCTTTTTTTTCTCTTCCCCCTTCTTACTATATATTTTTAAATTGTTTATTTATTTTTATTTTACTTATTTACTTATTATTATTTATTTATTTATTTTTAAGGGAATGGGTTGTTGGGAGGGAGAATGGGGGGTAAAAAGTTTGCTGTGCCTTCATGATTATTGTTCTGTAATTGTGTAATCTGTTGTGATATGCAAATTGAAAAAAGTAATAAATATATTGTACAAAAAAAAAAAAATTAAACACACCTAAACCAGCTAATCAAGCTCTTCTAAATATACTAGAAAGCTCCATGGAGTTGAAGTGTGTTGAAGGAAGTTGGAGCTAAACTATGCAGGACACCGGCCCTCCAGGACTGAGTTTGGACACCCCCGGGTATGATTCTCGTTTTGTGTGCGAGAGGTCCGGGGTTTTAAATCCCAGACAAGCCCTTGCAGGTGTCCTGCGTTTTACAGGGCATTATGTCTTTCATAAAAACGTCTTTCGAAGAATTCCAGTTTGTCAGCAGGGGTCCGTTCTTCGTATGTGGATTACTCAGTTAGCTGTATTTAGATATTGACGATTTAACACGATCCAGGATCGTTTCGTTCTTCAAAGTTGATCTGAGAGTTGTTGTCATAGCAACAGTTCTGCTAGGTCAAACCTGATCGGAAGCAGGTTAAATTCATATAAATAGGATTAGATCGGCTCAGTTCAAGCAAAGATAATACAGAAAGTAAGTACCAAATTCTAATATTTTCTTACAGTAGTAGTTATATATACTTGGGAAAATGGTAAATATTTTTAACTATGCATATATATATATATATATATATATATATATATATATATATATATATATATATATATATATATATATATATAGTTTATAGTTACTAATACAATAAATGAAGTTATACATATTAATAAAACTTATGCAATCTACACCCTCGAAATAAAAGTACAAAGACTGCCACCTGGTGGTGCAAAGAGAAAATGTATTGACATGAACTTTTTAAATAACTTTAGTACAAATTGTGTATAATAGAAATGCACAATATGTGACTTTTTTAAAAGCAATAATACATTTATGCAGTCATACACATGTTTTGACAGTTAATATGCCAGTGATTTGATGCTTCACAAAAGTTGCAGATGCCTTATCAATATTAAAATGCTTTTGTAAACAACCAGTTTTTCTTTACACTGATTAAAAAACCGGCTACTATAATAAAGAAAATCTTCTCTAAATGTAGAACTAAATACACTGATATGCATTAAAATACATGATGAATAATCTTGTCTTGACACATGAAAGTGTAAAGCCTGCAGCTCACAACAAATGTGGAAGGTTATTGCGTTTCAAATTTAACAAACCGTTTACTGCTAATTTGATGTAATTTTGCTCACATGGACTATTGAATATTAATCAGATGATGTCATTACGCTGATGTGCCGTCAGCCAATCATGGCATTGCTGATCATGATTTCGAGGATCGATAGATCTGTCCTTCACAACACATGCAGCGATCTCAGATCAGTTCATCCAGACATTCTAATCTGATTCGCGAACTTGTTTGAAGAACCAAATTAGCGAGAGATCAGTTATCGAGATGAAAAGATCCAGGATCTGCCAAATCATCTTAAATCATTTAAGCGAGGTACGAAGAACGGATCCCAGATAGTGTCACCACATAAATCATTCCTTGCATAGTGGCTTGCTGGTCTAGGAGTATGGTTCTCAATCATGCCGTGAGAAATCCCAGGTTCAAATTTTGGTTGAGCCCTTACAGTTGTCCGCTGTTTTGTAAAGGCGTGTGGCTTATACAGAGGCCTTTTTCTGAGAATGCTAGTTTGTCAGCAGATAGTTTTGCCATGTACGGTGGCTATCTTGCAGTGGCTTGTTGGTCTAGGGATATGATTCTCACTTAAGGTGCGAGAGCTCCCGGGTTCAAATCCTGGATGAACCCTTGCAGAAGTCCAGAGTCCAAATGAAGCAAAAGCCCTGCTTCAATGCTTCAGCTTTTTAAGGTATATTCTGACTCAATTGTTAAATGAGGATTTCTGACTAGTTACCTTGCATGGCAAATCCAGTCTCGAAAAGCATCAACTGCTATAGCTTGGAGA